>NC_055988.1:176408671-176724625 GCF_018446385.1 Zingiber officinale | reverse complement strand
ACTTAGGAATATGGATTTTATGGAAAAATGATCAAAAATGGCAACTAAGGCTAGAATTAGGTATTTTCTATACCTTTATATATTATTTGTCATGTATTGTTTGCCATATGTCATGTCATGACATCATATTTATTTTATGATCATTTGAAATATCATGATAATGCTTAGGTTAGTTAAATGTCATGCTTTATTTAAGTTTCATACTTTATGCCATGACATCATGACATTGGCACATGTTTCCATTTATGATACAATTATATGCCATATCATCATCTTGTGCATTAATGATCAATGAAATTGATTTAAGAACTAAAACACAATTTGATATGGAGATCAAATTGTTATTTAGAAAAATGCATGAGAACTTAGATTAAGCTAACCTAAACCCATATCTCACATCAAAATTGACTTGGATGTGTTTGATACACCTTAGATGTGTGTGAGATATTAGGATTGTGAGTTAGGATCAAGGTGCATAGTTCTTGTACCTAGATGAGCCTAATTCAAATTGGGGATCATAGGGAAAGCTTGTGTACAAGTCATGTACATTTAGCCCTAAGATTGTGGTCCCAAATTAAAGGGTTTAAAATCATTTTAAAATTGATTTGAAAAACCTTGATGAAGTTTTTCTAGTGATAGCATTCATCATTGAGCAAAGTGATACAAAGAGTGATTAACTTTGAGCTATTTCAAAGACTTTTGAACTTTGTATCAAGGTTTGAAAAAGGAAGGTATTTTCATAGAAAACTATTTTTCCATGATAGTATATGTTATGAGGAATGTATCCTCAAAATTTTATAATTTTTGAAATTTTCTGTGATTTTCTAGAGGTTTCTGAATTTCGGGAGAAGAAAAATTCAGAAATCAGAGATCAGAGGTCGTGGACTTATCAGGAGGTTCCCTGATCGGTCCAGGTCTGTGTGGATCGGTCACTGGACCGATCCAGAGGGAGCCTGATCAGGGCGTGCCAAGTTGCTGAAATTCGACTGGTTGTCTGAAATTTCAGCTCGGGAATTGGTGTTTTTAGAATTTTGAAGGTTTGAAACTCTCCAAGACATTGTTGGTGCAATGGTCAAGGGGGAGTTGACCTTTAGGGGGAATTTTACCTATTAGTCAAGGGGAGTTGACTTTTAGGGGGAGTTTTTACTCCTAAAGACTTGAGTGATATGAGATTATCACTAAGTTAAATTGTTGGACCTTAGTATCAAGGGGGAAATTAAGAGTTTCAATGAAAGGTATGGGACTTTCATTAGGAAGAAACTCTTGACCTTGATTCACTCTTTTTGATGTGTGTCAAAAAGGGGGAGAATGGATAATGTCTAGAGAATGTTCAAAGAAGAACATTGGAGTTAGTGGGAGAGTTTGTTGATCACAACGAGTGAAGTTGTGAACAACGATAACTTACCCTTCAGGGGGAGAGTTTGTTGATGTGTGCCAATAGGGGGAGAATGAAGGGTTTAAGTTAGGCCTTCATTATATAAGAAGGAGGTTGTTTTCTTAGAAGGAGAATGTAAGGTTGTAACTTATGTTTCATTACCTAGTGGCATGAAGAAAGTTGAGGCTATTGGATTAGCCTAACTTAAAGGTATTGTCAAACATCAAAAAGGGGGAGATTGTTGGTGCAATTTCCAGTAGGTCAAGGTTGACCTAGTTGACCAAGCGTAAACCTTGGTCATGGTTTCGATGTTTGACAATACAGAAAGACATGTAGACATGGACAATGCAGGTGCAGCTGTCCATGCGGAGAGATACTGATCAGGGTCTGATCAGGTTGGATGAAGAAGAATCAAGTAGGTCAAGGTTGACCGGATACTTGACTGGGAAGTCCTAACTGGGATGTTAGGCAGTTCGTAAAGTCCTGGTGAGTGAAGCCAGGCAGTTCGGAAAGTCCTGGTGAGTGAAGCCAAGCAGTCAGGAAATCCTGGTGAAAATCCTAGTGAGTGAAGCTAGGTGAAAGTGAAAGTCCTGGTGAGTGAAGCCAGGCAGTTGGAAAGTCCTGGTGAGTGAAGCCGGGCAGATTGGAAATCCTGGTGAGTGAAGCCAGGTAAAAATCCTAGTGAGTAAAGCTAGGTGAAAGTCCTGGTGAGTGAAGCCGGGCAAGGGAAAATCCAGATGGATCAAGGGTGATCGGACATCTGGTGTTGAGAAGGTCAAGTAGGTCAAGGGAGTGATCGGATACTTGGCACGAAGAGAAAAGTCCAAGTGGGTCAAAGGGATTGACCGGACACTTGGTGGGGAGTCTTAGCAGGTTAAGGGAGTGACCAGATGCTAGGCATGATGTACCAACAGGTCAAGGTTGACCGGATGTTGGTTCGAGAGACTTGGGACTTGGTGTTGAGCAAAACAAGCTCTGGATCGATCAGTGGATCGATCCATTGATACCATGGATTCCTGATCGGTCAGCAAACCGATCCAGTGATACGGCTGATCGGTCTGCAGACCGATTGTTGGTGCGGGAAGCATCCGACGATCGAACCTAAGTTTTGATAATGGCAAAGGATTCAAAGTTAAGGTGCTTTGTTATCTGACAGCTTTTGCTGAGTGTTTCAGGAAAGTCCTAACTGCGGTTAGGCAAGGTAAAACCCTAGGGGGTGGTAACCCTAGGTCATAGGGGGTGGTAACCCTATGCGGAAAGTCTTGGCAGGTCGATGGCTTCAGGCAAAAGTCCTAGGGGGTGGTAACCCTAGGTGGAAAGTCCTGGTGTCGCGAACCAGGTGAAAGTCTGAACTGGCCGGTGAAGCGGATGTTCAGCAGAAAGTCCGGAAGCATCGAGTGCCGAGCAAAAGTCCAGTCGATCTGGAGGATCGTACTGGCGACAGGTAAATCTCCTGAGTGGAGTAGGTGAGGACGCGTTCCCCGTAGAGGGAACAGTAGGCGTCGGGTCGGTAGGAAACCTGAAGTCGGACTCAGACGGTCAAGAGACTGTTAAATATTTCAATAGTTATATCATTGTTTTGTGCTAACTTTGTGCAGGTATTTTTGGGATTAACATATCTTGCAGGACCAAAGTACATCGGATGAACAGTACTTGAGGCGCCTCCATGGAGCTTGAGGCGCCTCGGGTGTGAGCCAGAAAAGGCCAAGATCGAGGCGCTGAATGGAGTTCAAGGCGCTGACCGAGGTCAAGGCGCCTTGGATAGGTCAAGGCGCCTTGAACCGATAGAGTTCGACCAGGTCGCTGATCCACGCGGGTGACTCGGCTCGTTCAACGCCTTGGTGAACATGAAGGTGCCTTGAACCCCTTTATAAGGGGTCTCGACCAGCAGCTTCAAACATCTTCTCCCAAGTGAACTATCTGCTACAAGCTGCCTACGAGACGATCCCGAAGTGTTGCAACGACACCCCGACAACCCGGAGCTTCAGATTTAGTCCTTTGTTGTCGGTATAATCTTTTACTGCTTTGAATTGTAATTAGTTTGTAATAGTTCTTACGAGCTTATAGTTGTTGCCCACGGAAAGCGATCAAGGATCGCGGGCCTTCGAGTAGGAGTCGATCAAGGCTCCGAACGAAGTAAATCCTCCTGTCTCTGTGTGCTTGCTTTCTTATTTTCCGCTGCGTTTTAATTACTCAAGTGTTTTCCGAAAAACGAAATAGCCGCGAGCGCTATTCACCCCCCCCTCTAGCGCGTCTCGATCCAACAATTGGTATCAGAGCTCGGACTGCCAGAAGGTTTAACCGCCGACTGTGCACAAGAGTTATGGTCTGATTGAGCCATGTGGGTACAATATTGACGTCAAACAAAGAAAGTGGGGGCTCCTATGTTCGGATCAAGAGGACCAAACACCAGGCAGGAAGTCCTAGTTGCGGCTAGGCAAGGAAGTCCTAGTAGGTCGGGTGGACCGAGGGGCAAGAAGACCTGGTGGGTGCACCAGGCAGGAAGTCCTAGTAGGTCGGGTGGACCGAGGGGCAGGAAGACCTGGTGGGTCGAGGATCAGACGTGGGAAATCTATGGTCCTTTGTTTGAGGGGGGGATTGTTGGGGTTGCAAGGTTGCAAACATAGTCCCATATTGGAAACACATGGGAAAGATCATGGGTTTATAAGAGAAAAGATATCTCCATTGGCATGAGGCCTTTTGGGGAGAGCCCAAGAGCAAAGCCATGAGGGTCTAGGCCCAAAGTGGACAATATCATGCTATTGTGGAGATATCTAAATTCTTTTCGATCCTACAATTGGTATCAGAGCAACCACCTTTCAAAACAAATTTTTCGCAGTTTTTTATTTTCGGAGTCGAATTAGAATTTAGCCTTATAGCTATATTCTAATTTTTGTTTCCCTCGAATCGACTTTTGCTCGAAGTAGGTGCAACACCACTCGAGTTCGTTTTTATTATTCTTTATTCCAGCACTACTAATCCAAGACTTAGTCTTGGAACATATTCTGTTGTTTTCTTTTGTTACATATTATAAATGGCCCAACAAGAGGGTTTCAGCACTGTACGTCCCCCGCTATTCTCCGGAGAGGATTTTGGCTACTGGAAGGGAAGAATGGAAACGTATCTAAAGATACAATTCGAAACGTGGATGATCATAAAGACAGGACTGAAACTGCCAATCGATGACGACGGCAAAACTACACCCTGCGAGAAGTGGGACGCTTCTCTAATAAAAAAGGTGGAAGCCGACGCCAAAGCTACCTGCACCCTCCAGTGTGGTCTTACCAAGGAAGAACTCAACAGAGTTGGCCCGTTCTCCTCTGCAAAGGAGCTCTGGGAAAAGCTCATCGAACTCCATGAAGGCACTGACGACACCAAGGTAAGTAAAAGAGATCTTTTGCTTAATAAATTATATAATCTAAAAATGCAGGAAGGCGAAACAGCGAGTTCTCTTCACGCGAGAATACAAGACATCCTTAACTCTCTTTCACGGAATTGGCCAAAAGATAGAAAATCGGGACGTAATAAGGTATGCCCTAAACTCGTTTCCAAGGAATACATTGTGGGCATCAATGGTAGATGCCTACAAAGTTTCCAAGGATTTATCTTCTTTAAAACTAGATGAACTTTTTAGTGAATTTGAACTTCATGAGCAGACTAATGCACAGCCAACCGAGAAAGGTATTGCGTTGGTTGCAGGTACAAGCCGAACCCGGGAACCGAGACCACGACGGAGAACCGAACCAGCATCGGAAGCTGAACCAGATTCTGACGATGAAGAAGGTGACATTACAACCGAGCTGGTAAACCTCGTGAAGAAGCTCTACAAGACGAAAGGATTCGACAAAAGAGATCTAAAGAAGGCAGTAAAATCAAAGGAAGGCCCACAAAATACAAAGATGAAGTTTGAAGTTACATGCTACGGGTGTAACCAAAAAGGGCACATCAAATCCAACTGCCCTAACCTGAAGGAGGTCAAAAAGCAAAGAAGGAAAAAGGTCCTTAAGGCAACATGGGATGAATCTTCATCGGAGGACGACGACGACGAGCTCGAACAAACGAGTCTACTCGCATTAATGGCCCGGGACCAAGTCGTTGAATATGGATGCGAGAGCGAGTCTGAGGCAGAGTCCGAGCAAAGCCACG
The DNA here is from genome assembly GCF_018446385.1 of Zingiber officinale. NCBI lineage: Eukaryota > Viridiplantae > Streptophyta > Magnoliopsida > Zingiberales > Zingiberaceae > Zingiber > Zingiber officinale. The sequence continues at coordinate 176,719,104 of NC_055988.1, read as the reverse complement.
GATCCTGTGAGATCTCGGAAAATTTAATTAATAGGGTTATTTGGAAAATAGCCTTATAGAATTTTTCCGGAATTTTTAGAAATTTTCTGGGAATTTTTTCGGAGCTCGTACGGAGGGTTTTGAGGGGATCAGTTTCGGGTTCCGATAAAGCATGTTTAGGATATCCGTTTAAGTGAGGAAATGTGTTAATATATATATTCCTTTATTTCTTTTCTCCCCCCCCCCCCAAATCGCCGATCCACCCGACCTAACCCTCGCGATCCCGACCTTTCTTCCTCCCCCGATGCCGAGCTCTTCCTTCTTCTCCCCTCTCGCTCTGATCTCTCTCGGTTTCTCTCACCTTCGCCGCCGATCCTGAGGATCTCGTCGTCGGATCTCGACGGTGCCAAGGAAGTCCAGGCTATCTTCAGCAGAGGGGTCTCTGTCCGGTGGTGCTTGCAGCCGAACGACAACCCCTTGATGGCTAGGGCACGGTGAGGAACGAGATTCGCTTCGTCTTCCAACCTATCGACTCCCTCATACGTATTCCTCGAGCTTTCCTCTCGGTTCTACCGATCCTTTCTTCCGTCGATCACTGATGCCACTGGATTGGGACTCGATCGCCGGCGTGAGGGGACAATTAGGGCTTCAAGGGTAAGCAATCGAACCTTCTTCCTCGCTGTGGTTGTGTTCTTGTTGCAATCCATGCCCTAGATCCATCATCAGTGCTTTGGTCTGCGGATAATTAGTGCTGGATTGTTGTTTACCCTATCAGATCTTGATCCTCATTCTTCTTTGCGGCTGTTAGGTCACGGATTGGATCAGGTGACACCTGCTGGAGGCAACCGATCGAGTACTTGGACTTTCTCTTCTTCACTGTGAATGAGGTGTTGGTTGAGGTGGGAAAGATTTCCAGCAGGTGTTGTAATCTGTGATTTGGAATTGGGTGCTGTGGTGTTCTTGATCCAACATCAACAGGGGCTGCTTGAGGTATGGTGTAAGGTTTTTGATCTTGTTGTAGGTTAGTTAATTTAGGTTTATGATTTGAATTAGGATAATTGTTTCATGTGTTGAATTAAGTTAAGTGTGATTGTTTAGTTGGATATTGGTAATTGATCTTGGATATTGGAATTGTGGTCATTGAGGTGGTTTACAGTAGGTAAGGGATTGGATTTTTGATCTTAGTTGTAGATCAGGGTGTGATTTGAATTCTAGATGATCTTGTTCTAGATTGGAATTAGGGTTTTACTTAGTTGTTTATGTGGAGGGATTTTGATACATGTTGTAATTAGTTGTTAAATTGTGTAGATTTAATTGTGTAGAATAAATCTAATGGAATGGTTAGGGTTAGGGTAATTAACCCTAGTCTGGATTTCTAATCTAATTGGTGATTAGGGATTAGGTAACTAACCTTAATCGACCATTAGATTTAAATTGGTAAGTTGTGATTATGGTGATTAGGGTTTTGCCCTAATTTAGTTTTGGGAATTTTATTTAGCTATTTCATTTGGATTTAGCTAAATAAAATATATATGTTGATTGATGCAGGATTCTGATTCGAGACAGGCGTCTCGAAGTTGACATTGGATTAGGACTGGATTGTACCTTCTATTTGAGGCGGGTACCCTTTGACTTATCTCTTGATAGTGTCTTTTGATATGTACAGTTTATATATACGTACTAGTGATTGATAGATTTAGCACTTCCCTGGTTATAGGTTATTCGATACCTGTAGACGGTTACTAGTGATTGGTAGTTCAACACTTCCCCTGGATTTAGGTTTGGTTGCTACTTGATACATGCTTCTACTGTTATCTGCTATACATTAGGCTGATATACCTTTACTTCTTACCATGTGTATATGTGTTCGTGGATATGGATATTTATAGTGCTTTACTATACTGGATTAGTTGTTATACATATTGGATATGTGATGTTGGATTCATATTGCTTATATCGTTGTTATATATGTGTTCTTGGATTTATGCTGCTTCTATCAGGGTTATTTATGTGTGTACCTTTTGACACACATATATATGGAGGAGGATATGTTCAGGTATGACATATTGTAGCCACACGCATCATATTGCATGATTGCATGCTGGGCGATTGACGACTCCATTATTGTTGAGCTCGTCGGCCGGCTACATGAGGGCCTGCACACAGCGTGACCACTGCATGGGTAGTGGCACAGCACTCAGGGTGTGTATGGCAGGTTGCTCGGTGGTGCACCGCCGGGGTGCTCATGGGTAGCACGATACAGCGGGGTTGCAGCCGGGATCCCTCCCCGTCATCGCGTACCGGGAGTTGAGAGCATTGCGCTCCCTCACTATGTTTGAGGTAGGAGGATAGGTGTACTCCGACAGCATCCCGTCCACTCGGTCACTCTTCAGGGGTAGTGACGGCAGAGTGCACGGTCACGCCTACCCACGCGGTCTCACCATTGTGTGTGAGATACTGATCGCGTGGGTGACCATGTCATTTTGCATCATATGCACGTATTGCATTTATTGTGATTGTTGCATATTGGATGATGCACTTGGGTGACATATGATTGACATGCATCAGGGTACATGCGTATTTGTTCGACTATCTTTCTCTCTGTATGTCCACGGTCATTCGCTCAAGCTCGCAGGTGAGTACAGTTTATTTCAGTTATGCATTTCTTATTATTCTTGTCAGAAATCAGACACATGCTTCCGTTACTCATTACAGTTTATTCAGCTATGCATACCTGTTATATTGTTAGGAGACTGTACTGTAGGTCCTATGGTTTAGGAGACTGTACCTTAGGATATTACTGGTAGTTATATGTTGCTGTACATATCTATTGGATTACCTGCTGAGTTATTTGAACTCACCCCGTTGTTACTATTTTTCAGGTTGAGGCCGTCGGGAGATATTCCAGTCGCTAGCCCTATAATCGCGAGGATTTTCTGTGTCGGATTATATTTTGCTTTTGCATCTTATATACTGGTATTGTGGGTTTGTATTGTGGACTTTACATTGAACATTCGGGTTTACTACTTTTGGTTTTCCGCTGCGGTTGTATTTTCATTACTTCGTGGATTTGTTTTCTTCGTTGTAGTGGAGTAGGCTGTTTATATATATGTTCGGGGTTCTATATCGTCTTTCCTTATTAAACTGCGTGGATTGATCATATATTATATCTGTGTAGAAATATTGAATATAACTGCGTGGATTGTTTTACTATTTGTCTGTATTGTTCCGGCCGAGTGTGGCCGAGGTATTGATATATGTATACTGAGATTCATATTGTCACCCGTACAGGGGAGATGCTGCCGAAATTTCTTCGGACAGGGACTACCTGGGGCGTGACAGATCTGTATCCGTTTCCGAAGGACCAGACCCCGCTGTAAGTATCTCCCGGTTGAACATTTTAGTTAGCTATTTATTGCGCAAATTAGCTAAGTCAAACCTGAAAGTTAAGTCACTTCTAAAGGAAGTAAGTGTCCTTAAAGAAGTGGCTGACACCAAACCCTCACCTGACCAGAGTCAGACTGAATTTCCAACTCAAGTTCAAAAACTTGAGGAAGAAAATTCAACTCTAAGAAATCAGGTTAAAGATTTAGAAAATACCTTAGAACGGTTTACTTTGGGCTCCAAGAATTTGGACTTGATTCTTGGGACACAAAGAGCCGTCTACAACAGAACTGGGCTGGGATACAAAAGTAAATATAGATCTTATTTATCATTAATAAACAAACAAAGTAGTAAATCAGTCCAAGCATGGGTCTCCAAGTCTAACTTGGTCAATCAAGTTGGACTTGGCCAATACTGGGTTCCGAAGGATCAAATATACTACCTCGATAGACCATATCGAGACCATGATCCAGGGGGAGCAAAAAGAAAAACAATCCTAAAAATTTAAAATTCTAAATTCAAAATTAAAAATAAAATTCAAATTTTAAAATTAAATTCAAAATTCAAAATTAAATTATAAATTCAAAATTAAAATTAAAATTCAAAATTCGAAATTGAAATTAAAATTCAAAATTAAAATTAAAATTCAAAATTCGAAATTGAAATTAAAATTAAATTCAAAATTTAAAATTAAATTCAAAATTCAAAATTAAAAATAAAATTCAAAATTTAAAATTAAATTCAAAATTTAAAATTAAATTCAAAATTCAAAATTAAATTCAAATTCAAAATTAAATTATAAATTCAAAATTAAAATTAAAATTCAAAATTTGAAATTGAAATTAAAATTAAATTCAAAATTTAAAATTAAATTCAAGACTTGAAATTAAAACTCAAAATAAAGATGGAGGATCCAAACTAGCTGGCACCTCCAACTGAACTACCCGACAGGGTAACTGAACCTAATTTACCCGAAATGGGTAAAACAAGAGTAGATTACCCAGCAGGGTAATTAAGGATAGTTTAAAAAGGGCTGAGTTTAACTTTAACCACAGTACCGGTGAAGTTTTTGGATGATAGTACGTTAGGGAAACTTGGGCATCGCATGTCTAGGAAGATATGGCTTCGACCTGGTGCATTTGGCCAAGTGGAACTGACCGAAGCTACCCTTAAATGGATCATAACTAGTTAGACCAGAGTTTAGTATTAAGTTTAATGGGTAGGACTATTTGGGAAACCTCGAAGGCATGGTTACTTTAATGAGTTCCTTGTGACTCACCATAGCCCAGAAGTTTATCCAAAGAATGCTTACTTGTTGAACCCAAAGCTAAACCTGAATCTAACACAAAGTTAACCCAAACCTTAAAATTGAATTATAATTCATCTCACAACAATTATAGGTTTACCTGATTGAAAATTTAGATCGGGTGAGATGACTAAGAAATTAAAACTAAAATTAACTTAAATCAAGTTAATTCAAAATTCATTTCAAAAATCTTTTAAAACTTAATTTCAAATTCATTTCAAAATCTTTTAAAACTTAATTTCAAAATCATTTCAAGATCTTTTAAAATTAATTTCAAAATCATTTCAAAAATCTTGTAAAGTTAATTCAAAATTCATTTCAAAAATCTTTTAAAACTTAATTTCAAATTCATTTCAAAATCTTTTAAAACTTAATTTCAAAATCATTTCAAAAATCTTTTAAAACTTAATTTCAAATTCATTTCAAGATCTTTTAAAATTAATTTCAAAATCATTTCAAAAATCTTGTAAAGTTAATTCAAAATTCATTTCAAAAATCTTTTAAAACTTAATTTCAAATTCATTTCAAAATCTTTTAAAACTTAATTTCAAAATCATTTCAAAAATCTTTTAAAACTTAAATTCTAAATCATTTCAAAGATCTTTTAAAACTAATTTCAAAATCATTTCAAAAATCTTGTAAAGTTAATTCAAAATTCATTTCAAAAATCTTTTAAAACTTAATTTCAAATTCATTTCAAAATATTTTAAAAACTTAAATTTCAAAATTATTTTAAAAACTTAAATTTCAAAATTATTTTAAAAACTTAAATTTCAAAATTATTTTAAAAAAAAAAACCTAAATTTCAAAATTATTTTAAAACTAAATTTCAAAATTATTTTAAAAACTTAAACTTCAAAATTATTTCAAAACTAAATTTCAAAAATCTTTCAAAATTTATCTCTAACAAGTTTACTTCAATTTAACTATCGTGAAATCCATTAAAACAATTCAACCACGTCCTATGTAGGAATTGGATCAATGGATGTTGGATAGTGGCTGCTCCAGACACATGACTGGAGATAAATTAAAGTTTACTAAACTCACGTACAAGAACTTAGGATCAGTTGCATTCGGTAACGAAGGTCAACTTAAGGTAATCGGAAGAGGTAATATCGAACTCAACTCCGATTTTATTATTCGAAAAGTCCTTTTAGTTGAAAATTTCAAGTTTAATTTACTAAGTATAAGCCAATTGTGTGATAGCGGATACTTAGTAACTTTTGACAAAACCAAGTGTTTAGTTAAAAACATTGAAAATCCTGAAATCTTACTTAAGGGACTTAGGATAAATAATATGTATTCAATTAATCTACCGACATCCTCAACAAAGTGTTTTCTAACACAAGAAGAGGAAACTGATTTGTGGCACAGAAGATTGTGTCACACTCACACTAGACTCATTTCAAAAATGAGTCATAATGGTTTAGTTAATGGTTTACCAAAACTAAAATTCATTGAAAATTCTATCTATAATGCTTGTCAACAGGGAAAACAAACTAAGTCAACTCACAAATCAACAAATCTTGAAAGAACCAGCTCCTTACTTGAGCTCCTTCACCTTGACTTATTTGATTCACATGGAGCTAAGTCACTAAGCAAGAACCAGTATTGCTTAGTAATAATTGATGACTACTCTAGATTTTCATGGGTAAAATTCCTAAAAACTAAAGATGAAACCTATGAAATATTTAGTAACTTTTGTAAATTAATAGAAAATGAAAAAGATACTAAAATTAAAAGAATAAGAAGTGATCACGGAGGGGAATTTGAAAATCATAAATTTACCCAATTTTGTAAAATAAATGGATATCAACATGAATTTTCATGTCCTAGAACCCCCCAACAAAATGGTCTGGTGGAACGTAAAAATAGAACTCTACAAGAAGCCGCTAGAACCATGTTAAATGAATATAATTTAAATCACCAATTTTGGGCAGAAGCAATAAATACTGCAAATCATATTCAAAATCGAATCTTGATCAACAAATTTCACAAGAAAACCCCTTATGAACTATATTATCATAAAATTCCTAACTTAAATTATTTAAAAGTATTTGGATGTAAAGTTCACATTTTAAATACTAAAGATTATTTAAGAAAATTCACACCCAAATCTAACAAAGGAATATTTTTAGGATACTCCTCAAACAGTCGAGCCTATAGAGTCTACAATCAAAACACCCTAAAAGTTGAAGAAACAACTAATATAATATTTGATGAAGAAAATAATCTACCAAATATAAATGAGAATGTTGATGTTGATCCAAGAAATATAGAAGATGATGAAATTCAACCAAATCTTAATAAACCAGAGGAACCAGCCCCTGACCCACTTATAAGACCAACTAGGGCCAGTACCTCTCACCCATCTGATCAAATTTTGGGTGATCCAAACCTAGGAGTCAGAACTAGATCCTCCTATAGAATCCACAGTCAGATTGCCCTAATTTCTAAAATCGAACCAAAAACAATAGAAGAAGCACTACCTGACCCGGACTGGATCATAGCTATGCAGGAAGAGTTAGCCCAATTTGAGAGAAATCAAGTCTGGGAACTTGTATCTAAACCCTCAAATAAATCAATAATCGATACAAAATGGGTATTTAGAAACAAGCTAGATGATCAAGGCGAAATAATTAGAAATAAGGCTAGGCTTGTAGCTAAAGGATTTAGCCAAGTTGAAGGTTTGGACTATGATGAAACCTATGCCCCAGTAGCTAGACTCGAATCCATTAGAATGTTGTTAGCCTATGCAGCAAACAAAGGATTTAAACTATACCAAATGGATGTCAAGTCAGCATTCTTAAATGGATTTATTAAGGAGGAAGTTTATGTAAGCCAACCCCCAGGATTTGAGGACTTAGGATATCCTAATCATGTATTTAAGTTAAAAAAAGGCCTTGTACGGACTTAAACAAGCCCCTAGGGCATGGTATGAACGATTATCAAATCACTTAACATCCAAAGGTTTCACCCAAGGTCAAATAGATCCAACTCTATTTGTAAAAACTGTAGAAAAAGACATCTTCATAGCTCAAATTTATGTTGATGATATAATTTTTGGATCAAATAACTCTAAATTTTTAAAAGAATTTATTAGATTAATGGAAAATGAATTTGAAATGAGTATGGTTGGTGAACTTAATTTTTTCTTAGGCTTACAAATAAAACAAACTAAAGATGGAATATACATCTATCAAACTAAATATGCAAAGGAATTAATTAAAAAATTCTGCATGGAAAATTCAAAAATAATAAATACTCCAATGGCAACCAACATTAACATAGACTCTGACCCTGAAGGAAAACCAGTAGATCCAAAGTACTATAGGAGTGTCATAGGAAGCTTGCTTTACCTAACTGCAAGCCGACCCGACATATTATTTGCGGTTGGTATGTGCGCAAGATACCAATCTTGTGCAAAAGAGTCACATTTAACCTATGTTAAAAGAATACTTAGGTACATTAAAGGTACTCTAAATATAGGACTCTGGTACCCTAGAACTTGCACCTTCGACCTTCTTGGCTATTCTGACTCGGATTACGCCGGATGCAAGTTAGATAGAAAAAGCACAAGTGGTAGTTGTCAATTTCTAGGACAATGCCTAGTAAGTTGGTCAAGTAGAAAGCAACATTGTGTTGCTTTATCTACCACTGAAGCTGAATATATAGCCTTAGGTGAATGCACATCTCAATTGCTTTGGATGATGCACACTCTTAAAGACTATCAACTAAACTATCATAACACAAAAATCTCAATTGATAATATAAGTTCCATAAATTTAACAAAAAACCCAATTCATCACTCAAGGACTAAACATATAGAAGTAAAGCACCATTTTGTAAGGGATCATGTCGCTAAGGGTGATGTTATACTCAACTATGTTGAGTCAAAATCAAATCTAGCTGACATCTTCACAAAACCCTTACCTGAACTTGAGTTCAGCTCACTTAGAAGACAAATAGGAATGTGTTGGGTAGAATAGACAATGTTTTTTTAATTGGTTATCATTTGCTTTTAAAATTTCTAGGAAAATACTTATTTCAAAACTCCAATTTCTTAGAATTTTCAAAAATTCTGGATTTAGCTTAGGTTTCCCCCTAGAAATCATGTTCCTCTAGCTCTAAGCCAGAGTATCTCACAAACACCTAGTGTAACGACCACCCTTCTTACTGCTACTACACTCTAAGGATGACCGTTACTTAACTACTAACTCTACTTAACCGGTACGCTACTTAACTACAAGGAATCCCTACCGAAAAATTTCGGCAGAGTCTCCCCTGTACCGGTGACAATAATCATAAGTACATACATATACAAAGCAATAACATCACCACGCAGTTTATATATAACTAAAAATAAACTATCCTAGCAATAGTAAACAAAAGAACTCCAACAATAGGAAATAACTCAACTACAATGCGGAATAAACTTAACATAGACAAAGGGAAACTACTAAAACAATCTCTATCAATCTAATAACTGAAAGAAAACTCCAAAGAAGGAGTCTTGACAGTTTCCTTAGCAAACTCATGATCTCTCCACAGTCCAGCCATCACACACCTTCATCACCACCACCTTGTCGCCTTCCTTTCATGCTTTAGCTTTTCCTTTATCTGCAGTAGGAGGAAAGTAGTATCTATAAGCTAAAAGCTTAGTAAGTGCTTCTCACCTGCAGTAGGAGTAGTTCCGAATTTTTGTTCTTCTTGTTTTCGAGTTTTCTTCTCGATTTCGAAGCGTGCGGTGAAGATTGGTGTATTAAAACTTGCTGCCGTGAGTCTTATGAAGAAAAAGGGAATTGTTTAAATGGGCTAGAATTGTTGTGGTTCTGGGAGGGTTCAGTGGATTGCAGTGCTTCATCTAGACCTGACGTTTTTTTTATTGGTCAACCTGTTGTTAGAATCTTGTGTAGATTAGTATTTAAATTTGAGATTCCTTTATTAAATCTGAGCATGAAACCAATAGAAAGATTGTTAACCTACTATCATGCACAAATAGATTTTATGCTCTAGATATCACAGGCCATAGATGAATGTAGTTAGTGAAAGAATCGGATAGTAGATTTGATATTCTATTCCACTTGTTAGTTGTAGATTCTGAAGTTTAGATTGTATTTATCTGCTGTTAGATGTACAGCTTTCGGTTTCTATTAGTTGAACAGTTTTAGTTTCATTGCTATCAGTTGAGCATGTGTAGCAAATTTAGTTTATATGGATACTCGTGAGCAGTAGCAAATTTAGTTCGTATAGAATAACATGAGCATGATTCACTTGCAGTAGTTGATCTTGTAATTGAATTTAATTTCCAAGATGTATTAGTTCTTAATTCTTTAGTTTTCAGCCTTTAGTTATTTACAGTTTCAGATTTCATTAAAGCATTTAGCTTTAGTTTTCTCTATATATGCAGAATTTTGTTAGCTTGATATGCAGAATTTTGATTAGTATAGTTAGCATTTCAGATTTGATGTATTTTAGCATGAAGAATTGATATACATGTGTTGGTTAGCTTTTAATAGTTCTCTAATCTAAAGCATACCGTTAGATGTCTTTGCTATTTTAATGAACTTGAACAGCCATTAACTTAAGCATGCACGGTTTAGCTTTCCTTGCTACTTAATGAGCATGCACAATTTGGTACCTGGCATGTTTGGTTATATCTTTTATGCTATGCATAGGGCAAGAACAACCCTCATTTTTAAAGTATGCAATTTAGATTTAAGTTTCTTTACTACCTCATTTAGCATGAACAGATCTACTTTTGGATTTAGTTATGATTCTCTACTGAATTACCAAAAGATAAGTAAAAGAAAGATAAAGAAAAGAAAGGAAAAAGGCTAAGGCCTTAAGAAAAATCCCGAAGTCAAGACTTTAGGGATTTTGGCACACAAGGTGTTTATTAAATGCCAAGACATTTTATTATAAGAAGTATTTAAAGATAAAAAGTATTTTACTTTTAAAGGGCATGTACCGGACACAAGGTCCAAGGGATGGACTCCAAGATGCCCCTAGGCACAAGGCCTAGAAGTACCTTAGTAGTTTCGGGATTAGCTACCTCGACTCTTATTAAGGATGCGCGCAAATTGGTAAAATACCAAAGTGGTACAATGTCGGGCCCAAGAGAAGTTGATTATTATTTTGAAGTATAAAAGTAAAAGTTTTTTTGAAACAAATGAAACAAACATCAAATATGTTTAGAATTAGAAAGTTTAGCTTCTTGTTATTTGAAGCATGCAGTATCAGTTTTCATTTGCTTCCTTATGAGTTTATTTGAGCATGACTATATGTCTTATCATTTAGTTGATTTCTTGCTATTAGATTATTTAGCATGATTAGCTTTATTTACTTTTCAGCATGCAGTTATAGTTTTATTCTTGTATAGCATGAGTAGCTTTACATGTTAGCTTTTCAGTTAATATGATTTCTATGCTATTTATGAGCATGATTACATGTTTAGTATTTCAGTTAATCTGATTTATTTACTAGTAGATGAGCATGAGTAGCTTTCTTCTAAGCATTCAGATTTAGCATGTTTTTCGTTATATACATGCATATCGAGTTTTTGTGAGTAGGCAAGCACTTACTAAGCTTTTAGCTTATAGATACTACTTTCCTCCTACTGCAGATAAAGGAAAAGCTAAAGCATGAAAGGAAGGCGACAAGGTGGTGGTGATGAAGGTGTGTGATGGCTGGACTGTGGAGAGATCATGAGTTTGCTAAGGAAACTGTCAAGACTCCTTCTTTGGAGTTTTCTTTCAGTTATTAAATTGATAGAGATTGTTTTAGTAGTTTCCCTTTGTCTATGTTAAGTTTATTCCGCATTGTAGTTGAGTTATTTCCTATTGTTGGAGTTCTTTTGTTTACTATTGCTAGGATAGTTTATTTTTAGTTATATATAAACTGCGTGGTGATGTTATTGCCTTGTATATGTATGTACTTATGATTATTGTCACCGGTACAGGGGAGACTCTGCCGAAATTTTTCGATAGGGATTCCTTGTAGTTAAGTAGCGTACCGGTTAAGTAGAGTTAGTAGTTAAGTAACGGTCATCCTTAGAGTGTAGTAGCAGTAAGAAGGGTGGTCGTTACACCTAGGTCTACCTTGCTTGTGTCTTGAAAAACTTAGAAAGGCGTGAGATGCATAGGATATTGCCTGGACTCAAGAATGCTTATATCTGTGCATCAATATGAGTCTGGGCGTTAAATATGCAATAAACATTAATCAAGTTAAGTTCTCCAGCTCTAGTCAAGTCTACCTGGATCAAAATAACTCAACTTGACTAACCATGTGAAAGCTACTGCCCTCTAGGCAATCAGCAAGTAGCTAAAGGTTAGACAATTGGGAAAAGTGTGTTTCAATTTTTTTAAACATGATTGTACTTTAAAGGTTCTAATCAAATTACTTTACCTGATTATTTCAAAGCTCTGATACTTAATCAAATTAAATTCAGTAATTTAATTTGGCTTATGCTTGGACTAGAAAACAAACTACTGCCACTCCCTGTGTCCTAAAACTAAATATTTTTAATATCAAAGTTTCTTCAAAATGCATATTCAAAACTTAATTACAGTTTTTCAAAACTTGTCCATGTAATTGAGTATTCAAATATTTTCAAATCTAGTCAACTTTTTATAACGTTTTAAAGTTTTCAAGTAACCTCATATTTTATAACTTCTAAGCAAATCCCTTTATTGAAAATTCAAATACTCATATTTTCAAACTTAGTTAATTTTAAGACTATTTTAACTAGACTTAGTTAGATTGTACTCTAAACTTAGCTATTTGGCAAAATATTTTTCTCAATACAAATCATTTCGAAGCTAAATATATAGCTAAGTATTTTCAAATTTGGCAATCTAAGAAGAAAATTTATTGTTATCCCTCTGTGAAAATTTTCCTTCAGAAAAATACAAATCTACTTTCAAACTGGTTTATTTTTGATATATGGCAAAGGGGGAGAGTAGGTAAATTAAAGTTAAAGGAAAATTCAAAGTATTTAATAAAAGGAGGGCTTTTATTAAGGGGGAGTCTAATATTACCAAGTTAAAAGTTTCCAGCTTAACTGTTATTGCATTTGAAGTTTATTTACTTAAGCATGGTTAACTTTATGCATATGTTGTTTTTCTTAACTTTGAATTACGTATTGCCATAATCAAAAAGGGGGAGATTGTTGGTGCGGGAAGCATCCGACGATCGAACCTAAGTTTTGATAATGGCAAAGGATTCAAAGTTAAGGTGCTTTGTTATCTGACAGCTTTTGCTGAGTGTTTCAGGAAAGTCCTAACTGCGGTTAGGCAAGGTAAAACCCTAGGGGGTGGTAACCCTAGGTCATAGGGGGTGGTAACCCTATGCGGAAAGTCTTGGCAGGTCGATGGCTTCAGGCAAAAGTCCTAGGGGGTGGTAACCCTAGGTGGAAAGCCCTGGTGTCGCGAACCAGGTGAAAGTCTGAACTGGCCGGTGAAGCGGATGTTCAGCAGAAAGTCCGGAAGCATCGAGTGCCGAGCAAAAGTCCAGTCGATCTGGAGGATCGTACTGGCAACAGGTAAATCTCCTGAGTGGAGTAGGTGAGGACGCGTTCCCCGTAGAGGGAACAGTAGGCGTCGGGTCGACCTAGGGTTTCCGGTAGGAAACCTGAAGTCAGACTCGGACAGTCAAGAGACTGTTAAATATTTCAATAGTTATATCATTGTTTTGTGCTAACTTTGTGCTGCAGGGTATTTTTGGGATTAACATATCTTGCAGGGACCAAAGTACAAAAAAAGACCTCGGATGAACAGTGCCGAGGCGCCTCCATGGAGCTTGGAGGCGCCTCGGGTGCGAGCCAGGAAAAGGCCAGCGCAGCAGACTGGAGGCGCCTTGAATGGAGTTCAAGGCGCCTTGGACCGGAGGTTGAAGGCGCCTTGGATAGGCTGAAGGCGCCTTGAACCAGATAGAGTTCGACCAGGTCAGTGCTGATCCACGCGGGTGACTCGGCTCGTTCAAGGCGCCATGGTGAACAGTATAAGGCGCCTTGAACCCCCTTTATAAGGGGTCTCGACCAGCAGCTTCAAACATCTTCTCCCAAGTGAACTATCTGCTACAAGCTGCCTACGAGACGATCCCGAAGTGTTGCAACGACACCCCGACAACCCGGAGCTTCAGATTTAGTCCTTTGTTGTCGGTATAATCTTTTACTGCTTTGAATTGTAATTAGTTTGTAATAGTTCTTACGAGCTTATAGTTGTTGCCCACGGAAAGCGATCAAGGATCGCGGGCCTTCGAGTAGGAGTCGATCAAGGCTCCGAACGAAGTAAATCCTCCTGTCTCTGTGTGCTTGCTTTCTTATTTTTCGCTGCGTTTTAATTACTCAAGTGTTTTCCGAAAAATGAAATAGCCGCGAGCGCTATTCACCCCCCCCCTCTAGCGCGTCTCGATCCAACACCGATCAGTAACCACACAGTGAGCTTCTGTGTGTTATCTGAACGGACTGAAGACCGATCAGGAGGCCGATCAGAAGAAGGCAACAGAGCTGGGAAAGGGCAGCTGATCGGTCTAGGGACCGATCAGCATAGAGCCTGATCGGTCCCCATAACCGATCAGCAGCACCCTGGACCGATCAGGGTGGAGCCTGATCGGTCCAGGCCTAGCCGTTGTGACTCAACGGCTAGGCTATTTCGGGCTTCTGTGTTCTGGCCTTTTTGCCTTGCAGGTTCGCAGGTTGACTCAGGATATCAGAGGTTATAAAAGGAGATCGAGGGCGACTCTCTCTAACTCTTCTTCTTCCTCTCTGTTTCTTCTTGCTGCTGCAAGTTCTTCTGCGAGCTTTGCTAAGCTCTTCGTTCCTGAAGCTTTTTGTGAGCTTCCACTCGGCTGGGATCACTGCTGTTGTTGTTGTCTCTAGAAGCTGCTGCTTCATCCAGTCGAAGAGAAGGCAAGTAAGCGAAGGTGTTTCATACATTTGTATTGTATTTTGCTTCTTGCTGCTTTCTACTCCTGTATTGCTTTTGCAAAACATTGTGGCGAGGTTTCTCCACCCAGAAGGAGTGTTACATTAGCCGGTTCTCCGGGGTCTCATCCACCGACGGATTGATTAGATTCGTCCACCTTACGGACACGTCGAGGAGTAGGAGTTTCATCTCCGAACCTCGTTACATCGACGAGTTTGAGGTTTGCTATTCTCCGCTTTCGTTTCTATTCATTTTATTTCCGCTGCGCTAACCCTAATCGTAGAAAGAAACGGAAGATTTGGGGTCGGCTATTCACACCCCCCTCTCTAGCCACGATCATCGATCCTAACAGTGGAGGTCGTTAAGTATGTCATTCAGTCGAGCGTGTAGTTGCGAGGCCGTCTCTCCGGGAAACATTTTTATATTAAATAAATTATTTAAAAGTAGGTCCCGTTTATTTACCTTCGAGTCGTTGGTTCCTTCGTGTAGTTTGACTAGAGAGTCCCACAATTCTTTATCATTGTCGTAGGGATCGACTCGATTCAATTCTTCCATTGTAAGCCCGCACTGAATGGTGTTGATTGCCTTGTAGTTCAGTTGTGCCTGTTGGAGCAATCTGGATACCCTAAGTTTTGATGTTTGGGCAAAGGTTTAAGTTAGAATTATTGTTATATTTGATATGCATTGTGAGTGTGCAGGATATAGGTACAACAAGGAAAGTCCAAGTGTGATCTTGGCAAAGGAGGAAAGTCCAAGGATGAGTCTTGGCAGTGTAAGTCTAAGCATGTAGTCTTGGCAACGTAAATCCAAGTGTGACTTGGCAATAGATGAAGTTTCGGAGGCATGACTTCTTGGCAAAGGAAGACCCGACAATAATGACAAGGCCGATGGAAGCTCCAGAAGGCAAGACGTTAAGGATGAGGAGGCATCCGAGGGACAGAAGGCTGATGAAGGAGGCTAGAAGGCTAGGTCTAGGTTGGTCGGGCGAGAACGAGTGCTGAGTGAATGTACTCGGAGTAAAATCCTAGAATTAGGGTTTATTGTAGTAGTACTGTAGCGTTACTGTCGCAGTACTATAGTGTTACTGTAGCAGTCGACTGGGGCAGTCGACTGGGAGCGAATAGAGAGTTGGTATCGAGCCGTTGGGCTACAACGGTCGAATTTCCACAAAGGGCAGTCGACTACATGTTTTGGCAGTCGACTGGTAGGCGGGGTTTTCTAACTTGTGGCCTATATAACCAAGCATTGGAAGCTTGGTTAAGGTTGACGAAATGGAGGTGGTTAACCCCTATTAGTAGTCTACCAGTGCCCTAGCTCCTCAAGAGTCCTTGGTGAGAATTTGTGGCGAGGTTTCTCCACCCACAAGGAGCTACACGAGCTAGCCGGAGGTTTTTCGGGGAGTCATCCACCGACGGATCGGGATCGTCCACCTTACGGAGAGCCGTGGAGTAGTAGCTTCATCTCCGAACCACGTTAAACAACATGTCATTGGGTTT
Source organism: Zingiber officinale (assembly GCF_018446385.1). NCBI lineage: Eukaryota > Viridiplantae > Streptophyta > Magnoliopsida > Zingiberales > Zingiberaceae > Zingiber > Zingiber officinale. The sequence goes on along the minus strand of NC_055988.1, from coordinate 176,703,013 downwards.
GCTTCTTGTTTATTGTTTTCTAGGGTTAGCTTTGCTTTTGTTTGTTAGTATTCTTGTTTCCGCTATGCACTGACAAGCGTAGGAAGCGACGATTTGGGTGAGACGCTATTCACCCCCCTCTAGCGAACGTCAAGGTCCCAACAGCACCTTCTTGATTATTGGGGGAGTTCAATCTTCAGGTTCAAGAGGCGTTCCATCTTTTGTCAGGGGAGTGTAGCATTTCAAGATTGTGAACCAGAGTTCGATGTCGGATTTCAAATATCACTCCATTCTATTCTGCCAATAACTGAAATTCTCTTCTTTGAATAGTGGAGGTCGGACAGTACTGTATCCTTCTTGATATGAATTTGACATCCTTGCAAGACAAGAATTAAAAGAAAAATATTCCAAGACTTTCGTTTTGGGGTTAGCAGTGCTTGAAAGAATAAGAGAGAAACAAATATTCTAAAAGAGAATAATATTAAAGAAAAGAGAAAGTTTTATAAAATGCTTTGAAAAACGGTTAAGTTATTTCAGAGCTAACGAGGCTCTGATACCAATTGATAGATCGGATGCGAGTGATAGAGTGGGGGTGAATATCGCTTCTTTTAAAACTTTACTTATCTTTTTAAAACACAAAGTTAATCATAGGAAATTAGAAAGAGACACGTTTGTTTACTTCGTTCGAAGCCTAGCTCGACTCCTACTCGAAGGTCCGCGGTCCTTGACCGCACCGATGGACAATCACTATAAATCTTCTTTCTGAAATCATTCGGAAAGAAGTAGATCGTACAATGGAACAAGCTAGTAACACTCTACTATCTTGCTTAAATGAAATTACAATGCATGCTTAATTTAAATTATACCGACAAGTAAATTGCAGATGAGGCTTAGGTCGGCACTTCCGGATGATGTGGCTTGCTGGGCTGATGAAGACGAGTCGTTTGCAGAACATGATTTTTGATCAGAAAGTTATATTTCAGCCATAGATTTCGAGCTCCATTTTATAGGTCTTGGGCGTTCGGTTGACCGATCCCACTGTTCGGTCGACTGAACCCGCTCCTTCCTTCTTTCCTGGCTGGAGTCTGACGCAGGCTCGATCTCTAACATTAACTGATCTTTAATGGTTTGGTCAACCAATCATGCCTTTCGGTCAGTCGAACAAGCTTTTTCCTTGTTCGTTGAAATATGCCGAGATCTTTATTTATTGCATCATTAATGTTGATTGGATCAGTCGACCGATCACCAGGTTCGATCGACCGATCAACTTTTCTTTCCTTTGCTTCTAATCGGTGCTGGCAATGCTGAGTCATTATGATTCGGTCAACCGATCCTACTATTCGGTCGACCGATCATGCTTTGATCAGACTCTAGTTTGATCTGTTCTGTGCTTATTACTGCTTTGAATTGACCTGGTTTGGTCGACCAATCCTCTGGTTCAGTCGACCGATCGACTCTGACCTGCAAAACAGTGTTAGCCAAAATATTCTGCAAAACAAAGATTAGCACAATAATAAAATGCATGAGTAATATAAAGACAGTAGGACTGTCCTGATCTCAACTTAGAAACCTTCTCGGTTTCTTCAGTTGGATCAGCGACCTAAGGTTGTTCCCTTCGGGAACCTGACCTCACTGTCGCTCCTCCAGTTTATTTACCTCAACCTACCTGCAAAACTTTGATCCTCCAGATCTAGTTTGGACTTTTCACTCAGCCTTGATCGGCTCCCCAGGACTTTTCTCTTGATCTTCGGTCCTCCAGACCTCTTGATCACTCTTCCAAGCTTCGAGTCCCCTAAACCTTCTTGGACTTGCACTTGGGTTCCACAATCTGCTAAGATTTCTCCTGCCTAGCCTCCAACTAGGTCTTTTCCGATTAAGTAAACATCCTGCACACTCAGTCATCTTGTTAGATCATAACAAGACTTAACTTGAATCGTTGATAACATCAAAACTTAGGTTTGATTCTGGTGCAACTTGCACCACCAGAGTTGAGGTTCCAGTCTGAACTAGATCAGTCAAGGATTCAATATTAGTTACTTCTTTAAGGAGTGTTACCTCCTTTAGAAACGTCTTGATTTGAACTTTGGACTTGACTACTTTGTACATTAAGTAATTGATTAAACTGTATAAACGACTTTACTTACAGAGGCGTTTGGCCCTTCGGAAACGGATGCGGATCCGTGGCTTCTCTCGGACTCGGCTTCCGATTCGTCCTCGCTTTTAGTGTAGTCCCGGGCTGTCAATGCGAGGAGGCTCGCTTGCTCGACTTCTTCATCGTCGGATTCCTTGGAAGAAGATTCATCCCAAGTTACCTTCAGAGACTTCTTCCTTCTTGGTTTCTTTGGGTCCTTTTGATTCGGGCAGTTCGCCTTGATGTGCCCCTTCTGATTGCACCCATAACAAGTCACCTCGAATTTGACCTTTGAGCTTGTTTGAACTTCTTTGGTCTGGATGGCCTATTTGACATCCTTTTTGTTGAAGCTCTTCTTTTTGTAGAGTTTCTTCATCAGGTTGATGAATTCAACTGTGAGTTCGGCGTCGTCTTCTGAGTCTTATTCCTCTTCTGATTCTTGTTCAGTTCTACATTTTGACTTTGTTTCGTGTGCTCTTCCTGTACCTGCAATCAAAGACAACCCTTTCTCGGCCGGACGTGAGTTAGTCTGTTCGTGAAGCTCAAACTCAGAAAACAACTCGTCCAATTTAATAGTAGAGAGATTCTTAGAAACCTTGTAGGCATCTACCATGGATGCCCACAAGGTGATCCTCAGAAAGGCGTTTAAGGAGTACCTTATGATGTCCCGGTTATCTACCTTCTGTCCGATCGCATGGAGACCATTGAGTAGTTCTTGAATTCGGCCATGGAGCTGCCTAGCCGTCTTACCTTCCTACATTTTTAAGTTATACAATTTATTGAACAACAAATCTCGCTTACTTACTTTGGTATTGGAGGTCCCTTCGTGAAGCTCAATCAGCTTCTCCCATAGCTCTTTGGCGCTCGAGAATGGACCAACGTGGTTTAGCTCCTCCTTTGTTAGTCCGCACTGGAGGGTACAAGTTACTCTGGCATTTGCCTCCATCTTCTTGATTAATGCTGGTTCCCAGTCCTCGCAGGGTGTAGGTTTGCCGTCTTTATCAGTTGGTAGATCCAGTCCAGTCTTGACGATCATCCACATCTCGAACTGGATTTTGAGGAAATTCTCCATTTGTCCTTTCCAGTATCCGAAGTCTTCTCCGGTGAAGAGCAGGGGACGAACGGTGATATATCCTTCTTGCTGAGGCATTTAGTTAATATGCAAAAACATAATAGAAGAGATGTCCCAAAACTAGGTCTTAGATTAGTAGTGCAGGAATAAGTTTAATAAAACAACGAGCTCGAGTGGTGTTGCACCGACTTCGAGTTAAAACCGATTCGAGGGAAAAATAATTAGAATTTAGTTATTAAGCTATTTCTAATTAACTCCGTAAAACTGAAAATACCACGAAAAAATTGCTTGAACAGTGGTTGCATTGATTCAAAGCGACCCTGCTCTGATACCAATTGTTGGATTGGAAGCACTAGAAGGGGGAGGGGTGAATAACGCTCGTGGCTTATTTTACATTTCGGAGTCGGAAATCGTTCGAGAGTTAAACCAGCGGAAACAAAAAGACAATCACACAAGAACTCGAGGAGTTACTTGGTTCGGAGTCTGTGGCGACTCCTACTCCAAGGCCCGCGATCATTGATCGCTTCCGGTGGGCAACAACTATAAGCTCGTTAATGTGTTTACAAGATGAAGTACAATGATTAAAAGAAGCGACTAAATTATACCAACGACAGTAGGAAAAACTGAAGATTCGGAGCTCCGGGTCGTCGGTGTCAATTCGTATCACTTCTAGGTCGTCTCGTTGGCAGCACGTTAAAGAAAGGAAGCTTAGAACTTGATTCTCTGAGTTCTGCCTCGAGACCTTCTTTTTATACTGTGCTGAAGGCGCCTCCAAGCCTGTCCAAGGCGCCTCCAGGCTGCCAAGTCGCACGTGTGGATCAGCACAGAACTGGTCGCACCTTATCTGGTTTAAGGCACCTTCAAGCCTCTTCAAGGCGCCTTCAAGCCTTGGTCCAAGGCGCCTCTAGCTACGTCCGAGGTGCCTCTAGCTCCTCTGGACAGCTGGCTTCGGCTTGCACCCGAGGCGCCTCCAGCTCCTCTGGACAGCTGGCTTCGGCTTGCACCCGAGGCGCCTCCAAGCTCCATGGAGGCGCCTCGGACACTGTTCATCCGAAGCTTAACTTGTTCCTTTTGTACCTGCAATATGGTACCCTGCAAGACAAAGTTAGAACTGATATAAACATGATAAATTAAGAGTTTGACAGTCATCGGATTGTCCGGGTCTGACTTTGGATTTTCGACCGGAAATCCTAGGTCGACCCGACGCCTACTGTTCCCTCTACGGGGAACGCGTCCTCACCTACTCCACTCAGGAGAGTTACCTGATGCAGTCTGGTCCTCCAGACCAACTGGACTTTCTACCTAGGGTTACCACCCCCTAGGTTTTTTCTCCATCTAGGGTTACCACCCCTTAGGACCTAAGGTTACCCCCCTTAGAGTTTTCCTCCACCTAGGGTTACGACCCCCTAGGACCTAAGGTTACCACCCCTTAGGGTTTTCTACCACCTAAGGTTACCACCCCAAGGGTTTTCACCTTGTCTAACCGCAGCTAGGACTTTTGCCTAAGTATCACTTAGAACTTTCCTGCAAGCTCCATGAACATATTAGATAACAAGTAATCTTAACTTTGAATCCCTTTGCCATTATCAAAACTAAAGTTCGATTGTCGGATGCTTCCCGCATCAACAACTGGTCCCTAGGAAGGTATCCCCAACTGCTCCCTTTATCTGTTATTGGGTCGAGCGAGAGAGCTGCTCGGCCAACCTATCGTCCGGATGAATCGTGGCCGGGCCGAGTGGGAGATCCGCTCGGCCAATAGCCCGTTGCCTCGGCTCCGCCCTATTGAGTGAGGGAGCCACGCCTACTTGGTCGGGGTTGTGTCCATTGTTCGGCTGAGCGGGACGGACGCTCGGCCTTCATCCCCTCCATGCTTAAGCCTTTTGAGCGTCGGAAGCTCGGCATTTGGCCGAGTTGTCATAATGTCGGATCGGGTACTCCCCGTGCCGATCGGGCAGGTGGGTCGCCCGATCGACCGAACTCCCGGACGTTGACCGTCTTGACTTTGACCTCCTTTGTGTCATTGACTCCTCTGTTGATCGGGACCCGTCTTACCATCCGATCATATATCATTAAAATTAATGTTGATAAGGTAATCAATTCATTATTTTCTTAACCAAATAGTCTATTATTGTTATTAAATTAGAAGTAATAATCATTATTTGGATTTTTGGTCATATGAAATAGTAAATTTTACTCTTTTTTTTTCAAACTTTATTCACTATCTTTACTTTATACCATATTAATTTAAATTTAATATATTTTCTAAAATTATAAAAGTACAATCTTTAATCAAGATCTTTTTGCTAAAGATATATAGCCATTTATTTATTATGTTACTTAGTTAATAATTATAATTTGAGTAATCAAAACAAGGTAATTTTTATTTTAAGTAATTAAAATTTTAACCAAATATGTTTGTTATTACCAAATTAAGATTGACAGTGTAATTAATTACTTATTATCTTGATCAAAATTGCCAGTTATTAGTAAAGTAAAGGCAGATATTGAAACTATTTAATTAAATAATTTAATTATTTAAATTATCTTGATATTTAATATATATTTATTTATTTATTAAATTTTACTTTTTATTTAGGTATTCTATAAATATTTAGAGATCCGAACGAAAGAAATAAAAAGAGGCGACAAAAGCATGTTGAGGACGACGGTAACGCAATTACTCGGGTTCAGATTAGGGCGACGGGCTCCGGTGTCGGCGGCGGCGGCCGAGCGAGAGTACCACTATAGGGTGTTGGACGACTTCTTCGGGCGACTGGGTCCGGTGTCGGTGGCGGCGGCCGAGCGATACCGCGAGAGGGTGTTGGACGACTTGTTCGGGCGACGGGCTCCGGTGTCGACGGCGGCGGACGAATTCTTCTGGGATGGAGTCGGATCGTTTGACAAGAACGATCCGTCGGTTGGTACTGGGATCTTCCGACACAAGATGATAAAGATGACGAAGCTCCAGATCAAGGTTGACGATGCCACCGGAAAGATCGTGGACGCCTGCCACGAGACCGTTGGTTGTCGCATCGAACTTGAATCATCTTCTGTCGGTATGATATTCCTCTATTCCCATTATGCTTTTCCCCATTGTAGCGCAACGGCACATTTTGAACACCCTGTTACTCGATTCTTATGGAGGAGGAGCATATTTTGTTTCCAGTCTAATTTGAACAAATTATTGTATTTTTTTTTCATGTATTCATAAACCAGTCGATTAAGGATTTATGGTTTATGGTTTTAGAATTTAGGGTTACCACTAATCTTTATTCCTTTATTCCCATTTCATATGCTGTCAATGGCGCAATTTGAACTCCCTGTTATAACATACTTACTGTGTCAATGGCGTAATTTGAACTCCATGTTATATCATACTTACTGATTAGAAGCATATTTTTTCCCAATCTATTTTGAACAAATCGTTATGTATTTTTTTTCATGTAATTATAAACCCGTTGATTTAGGGTTTAGGGTCTATGACCAGTAATCCTCATTCCTCTAGTCTTATTTCATATGTTTTTCTTCCATTGCAATGCTCAATGGCACAATCTGAACACCCTGTTACTCAATGCTCAATGCTTGTGGAAGTTCTTTTTCCAATGTAATTTGAACAAATTGTAACCTGCAATTGTGATTGGTTCTTGAATCCTGTAATCAGATATACACACGTGGTTATTCTATGGGGAATAATCAGGCTTTTCAAATACGAGAATAGAAGAGAGTGGCAAGTTATGAACTTATGGAGAAGGCAGATGCTATTGAATAACATCATCTGATTTGGAAACAATCTTTATAACCAAAATCTATTTAGATTTCTAACTTGAATTGAGTATGTATAAAACCAATTGCAAGCTTCCAAGTGCGAGGCAAAAATGCATTTGTGGCTGGATTCTGAAAGTTGGATTTAGCCTTCATTGAATAAGGAGAGAACTTTATATTCTATTCTCCAATCAAATCGTACTTTCCATTTTGCATGGAAAGTGATTTAAATAATAAGTTTGTATGTAATAATTACATTATCTCATCCTCTTTTTCTTTATAGTCATTTAAGTATCTCCATAGAAAGTTAAATCTTGTACAGTGATTCGTCATGACAATTTCTATTACCAATTGCAGTTACAGAATGGGCGAAGGGGAAAAATCTAGAGGAAGTGACGTCCATCAAAACCAGGTAAGTGTACTATTCAAACAGTAGTTAACATATAAGATCTTTACAATATAGTTAAGTTCTTGAACAGTCAAGAACACTTCACTAGTATTTTAAGCGTGTTGAACATGGGATTCCTATTGAATTTTAGCTAGCTAAGTTTATAAGTCTTCTCTTCACACATACAATGAGGGAAATTTTTTTTTAGGTAGACTAGGATAATAAAATTAAGTGGCATTTACTTGTCTATCATGATTTCAATAGTTGTGGTGGATTTGCTATTATACATGACACAAAGAAGATTTAGAACAAGGAGATCTAATATGGAAGTCAATTTACCGAATGATTGGTCGTAATGCACTGTTTTTTAAAATTATCATGTTGATACATGAAAAGATATCACAAGTGACATGATGTAATATTAAATAATTTATCACAGTGCAGTGGATTGAGCTTGATTGTATTTGCGAATCCCTATTGTTTCCTTGAAATTTTAGTTATCAATTAGTTATTAAGAATTTTTTTTTCCTGCTTCTATTTGTCTACTATTTTCACAACCGTACTATTTTGATACTTATCCTGATGTTTTATAGAGAAATTTCCAAGTATCTTTTTCCTCCCCTAGCGAAGCTCCACCCCCTCTTGTTGCAGTTGGCCACAATTAAAAGTCCAGAGGACTTGGACTCTTTGAAAGATGCAGAGAAGGTAATCAGAGATCCAGTGATCGCTATCAAAATTGCTGTCGAAGACTACAAAACAAAGAAAGCCAACCGCTGCTGAAAACCACAAAGCAAAGAAAGCTAAGGCAGCTGCTATTTTCTAATTGACTTTCTAATAGATTGCCATTCAGAAAAAATAAATAGTTGTCTTATTTATTTTTTTTTAACTTCTAACAATCTTATTAAACATCTATTACTCATTATTAAATTTTCCTGATAAAGACTCTTTAATAAAATAATGTCTCTTTGTTATGTTTTATTCGTCTAGTTAAATTTACTTGTCAACCTTTCAACTCTCGTTAAAGAAATGAGTCCTCCTTTGTTTTTTTTTTTTTTATTTTTTTTTTATTTTTGTAAATTGTTGAAAAAATCTATTGAATTTTATTTTAAAAAATAAAGAAAAAAAATTTCTTTTGAATTTCTTGATTTCTGTCCTTGTTTAATAAGGAAAAATCAACATTTATCAAATTATAAATAATGATTACTCAAAATTATTTGGTCAATATAATAATTATATAATTATTTTATTTATATTTATGTCGTAGTTGGGATTCGAATCATGAATATTTGAGAGACAGTCTGAATATTATATCATGATATTATAACCCGGGAGATAATGATACCATCCATCAAAATTAATATGTTCTAGTTAATATGTTCTTCCTGATTTATCTTAGCTACAGCTGTCAATTTGGGTTGAGCACGTCGGGTTGACCCGTCCCACCAAATAATTTAAGCAGGTTGGGTTAAAATTTTATCAACCCAAACCCGCGGTAGGCCGACCCGCCTAGGCCTGCGACCCGTGCGGGTCGGCCCGCGATGGACTTGGGTAGGCCGCGGGTTGAGAAATACAAGTAAATGAGGTTTTATGCTAATTTATCACCTTTCTTTGTTATAATTTTGAAATAAAAATAGTATTTTTATTCAATAAAAATTACTCATTTATGTCAATTTATATTTAAAATACATGTTTATGGATATATTTGATTGATGAAACCTTTCCGAAGTAAAACTTTGAAGATATGAAATATTTTTTAAATGTTTTAAAAAATTTTGATGCACCCGCGGGTTGGCCCGTCAAACCCGCAACCAGTCTTGGATTGGGTTGGGTTGGAAATTTTCTAACCCACTAAGTTAATGGGTTGGCCCGCCCCACCCTGTCAAATGGTTGACCCGTCACGGGCCGATCCGTCCCGTCACGGGTTGACCTATCTGACAGTTCTAATCTTAGCACATGGAAAATTTTTATGGAGTTCAATTGAATCGGTTACGATCAAGATACCTAGATTAAAATTACCTTGACCTGTTGACTGCCGATCACCTATTAATTAACAACAAATTATAATTAATCTCATTTAATTAATGAATCTAATTAAAATAAATGACTCCATTCAGTTCTTTCGCCCACAATCCCTCCTTGATTTTTTCTCCCTATTAATGATGAGAAAATCACGTGGGACTCACGTGTTAATTATTCAAGAGGGTATCCGAGTGAGTGATGATGAGGTGATATATTTATTTATTTATTCATAGATTAAATTTTTCTTAAAATAAAAAAAATATATAAAAATATATGCTTAGATATAAATCCTGAATTTGTGTGCAAATTTTTTACTTTTTTATTTTAAAAATATTGTCTAAAGCATTTTTTTTAATTTTTTTATAAATTTCAGTTTTTTAATTATTTTATTTTATTTTGTCCCTAAAAGATTGTAAAGAATTTTTTTTAGGTAGACGTTATATAGTTTCTAAAAACTTAAAACCCCCACCTTGCATAATTAAAGACTAATGTAACCGCTTAATCCATCACCTCTCTTAAATTAATCTTCTCATATAGTATAGTCTATATTCACTAATAGATACATCATGTATAAAAGTCAACATGTCAAAACATACAAGTTGTCAAGCAACTTAAAAGAACATGTTGGCAGAAAATGTGAACTCATGCTACACGGAAGATCATGTTGGCTTGAGATCCATAAGTTAGTACATATGAATTTGGACTTTACGAAACATCCAATCAATATCTGGAAAAGTTCCTTGATATCGGCTTCTATTTCGTGCCTCCCATATGAAGTAGATCATACTTAAGATGTCTATGTATCAAACCCTCGTCTTTCGGCTGCTACTTTATAATTCTACCCAAGAACCTGCTACAAGTTATCAAAGGAGTGAAAAATCTACCCAATATCCAGCCATTGTCTCACCTTGCACCATAATCCACAAGCCAAAGAACATTCAAAGAACAAGTGTTGATTAGATTCATCATGATGCCATCACAACTCACATTCTTTGTTTGGCTCATACTCCATTCTATCCTTGATTCTTAGACTTCCATTTGTTAACATCCATAAAATAAACAGATATTTTAGCATGATTTCCAGTCTCCACACCACTGCGTTCCAAGTCATCTCCGAACCCCTTGACATGCAGAATTGATAAGCATTCACAACCCCTTTTGTTTCACCTACGAATCAATCCATCATTTTTATGTTTGCTCTTCCTACTCCATTCGAGGCTCTTAGGATCTTGTTGCGGATTTCCATGAGTCTCTTGATAAAAGGAGAGTCCGAAGCTTTGATTTTCCATGCCCCAAAATCTACATCTTTCATATAATGATGATGCACCCACTTTACCCATAAAAAATTTATTTTGGACTAGATATCCCATAGAATTTTGGTCAACAGTGCCTCATTCCATGCAAGAAGATCCCTAAGGTTGTATCCCCTATCTTGCTTTGATAGTCAAATCTTTGACCAAGATATGAGAGGGTATTTTGAGGACCAAACAAACATGCGACAAATGTCTTTAATCTTATCTATGACACCACTAGGAATTGGAAGCATTGAAAGCCAAAACACTCCATACCTTGAAGAACCGTACCTACCAATTCTAATCGCCCAACATACAATAAGGTGTACTTGGGCCAAGTATTTATTGTTGGTGCAATCGACCTCTAGGGGTTCGATGTTTGACAATATGACCAAGGGTTGACCCAAACAGGACTTGATGTTTGGGAGAGAGAAGTCTAGTCAGGACTAGATGAATAGCAAATGTAAGTCCTAACCAAAGGTTAGGCAAAGTGGAAGTCCTAGTAAGTAAAGTCAGGCTTTAGTGATTGAAGCTAGAGTGGAAGTTTTGGTGAGTGAAGCCAGACCCTAGTGAGTGAAGCTAGGTGGTGGAAGTCCCGGTGAGTGAAACCGGACCCTAGTGAGTGAAGCTAGGTGGAGGAAGTCCTGGTGAGTGAAGTCAAGCAATGGAAGTCCTAGTGAGTGAAGCTAGGCAACCCTAGGGATGTAACCCTAGGTTATATGTGATTGACCGGACCAGCGAATCTTGAATTCTGTTAACACTGTTTTACTGTACTGTTTTATCTATTGTGCTAACTCAGTGTTGAAGGGAAGTCCAGCTAGGTCGACGGGTCGATTAGGTAGCTAACATGAAGTCCAGACTGGTCGACGGGCTAACTGAATGTCTGGCAAAAGATAAAAAAAGGTAAGTCACTAGAGGAGAGTGACTGTAAGGACACGTCCCAGTTGAGGGACAGTAGATATTGGTCTAGTTTAGGATCATTTTGGATCTCTAAACTGAGACCTTGACTAATTCCTGGTCTTGGGAGGACAGAAACTAATTACTCTATTTATGATATTTGTACTAACACTTGTCTTGCGGGGTATTTGGACTAACATATTTGTTGCAGGGCAAGAAAACAAACGAAGAAGCAAAGCTGCCTTCGGGTGAACAGTACCTGAGGGCGCCTTCTATGGCTATGGAAGGCACCTTGGTACTGTTCATGGAAGGCACTTTCCATGGCTATGAAATGCGTCCTCCACAGATAAAATTTGACCAATTTACAGATAAGGCACAGCGAAGTCGGGATAAAATTTTATCCTATTGGAGGCGCCTTCCATGCCTATGGGAGGCGCCCTCCAAGTCCTTTATAAGGCAATTTCGAGGAAGCATTGGATTATCAAGTACATTCGAGCTACTACTGTCACACCCTAAGGGTATACTTGTCCTTCAAAGTGGACAGTACCCCCTAGTGACAATATATGACATAACTGATATCAAACCAATAAAAATCAACACAAACATCGATGCAATATAAAATCACAACTCATAATGACATATGCGTATATGTATGCATGCACATGTGAACATATTAAATAAATAAAAAATATAACTAATAACATAAACAATCAATACAAAGAGGAAACACAAACTACAAGCAGCAGAAAGTAAAGTAACACTCATATAGAAATCCAAACTCGAAAATCCGAACTCGAGTGGGACTAGCAGCCAGGACCTCTGAGCGACACACATCCTCTATCTGCTAACCTGGAGGATCCAATAAGAACAACGGGTAGTGAGTATATAATAAAAATATACTTAGTGGATAGAAGAAAATAGTGCATAGATAGAATACTGACAGGAGATCAAAGATGCAGTCTCAGGTATAATACTTACTCACTAATGTAGGTGTCCCAACATAATCATCAACAATCCAAAAATAAAATCAACAACATAGAATTTCACTAACCTGCTCTACCAAGTATAATCAACAAGCCGGGAGTACATACAGTATATCCAAACCTGCACCAACAATACATATGATCGACATATAGCAAGTATATAACAAACACTGACTGCGAGATAACGCTCTACCACATATGGCCCCGTGGGCAGTCAGGGTAAATAACTAGTCACTGTCCGTGGGAGAACGCTCTACCACGGATGGTCTAGTAGGCAGACAGGGTAAATAACTAGTCACTGTCTGCGGGAGAATGCTCTACCACAGATGGTCCCGTGGGCAGACAGAGTTTATACTAATGGTCACTAACGACCATCTCACCCACGCATGGGAGATAGTATATACTAACAGTCGCTGACGACTCTCTCTCAACCACGAATGGGAGATAATGGTCGATAGGATATGCCAATGGTTGCTAATGACCCTTTCAACTATGAATGTGAGACAATGGTCGATAAGATATAGCAACCAAGGGGTCTAGTAGGATTCTCGGATTCCTACACTATGGTATAATTCTACTAACGTATAGGCATGAGCCTATATAATAATAAATGTCTACTAGGGTACTCAGTACCCCATATTACGACATTATCCTACTAATATATAGGCAGACAATAGACAATCAGGTTCCCAAATTACTAGTCATTTAGTGTTAATATCTCGACTAATTCTATGAAATCATCGCAGATATAACAAACAATGGGATTAATATCAAGTAATCCTAGGGGTTGATTCAAAGGGGAAATCCTAGTGGAATACATGACCCTTCTGCTAGGGCGTGATTTCCTTCAAGTGTAGGTCAATAAAATCTCACCATCATATATGCCCTCGCACCAGTATACAACTATACAACCTATAATACTAGTGCTCTACAGACACGAGCCTAACTATATAACCACAGTATAATACAAATTCACGAACATAAGTTATAGGCTTAATTAACAATAAGGGTCTATTAGGATACTCAATATCCTACACCCTAGTATGAACAAAACAAACAAAGGTTTAGTGCTCAACATCCTATACTATGGTATGATCATCCTAACAAAGTCAAACCATCTACAAGGGATCTAGCAGAATATCTAATGTCCTACACTAGGGTCTGATAATATCATACATATACATATAAAGACAATCATGAATAATAATCGAGACTACATAGTTATCAATCAATAGGTCAACACATAAGGATATAAGTGTTGGATCGAGATCGCGCTAGAGGGGGGGGGGGGGGTGAATAGCGCTCGTGGCTAAATCGTTCGTTTATTAGAATCGTAAAACTATCGGAGTATTTAAAACCTTGTTCAGAAATTAATGAAGCGGAAATGAAATAGAGAAACACACACATATGAACACGGAGGATTTACTTCGTTCGGAGCCTAAGGCGACTCCTACTCGAAGGCCCGTGATCCTTGATCGCTTCCGGTGGGCAACAACTATAAGCTCGATGAATTTACAAAAGATGATTTACAAGAAATGCAATAAATAAATTATACCGACAATAGGAAATTCTAAATTGAAGGTTCGGGTCGTCGGCGTCAAGTTGCAGCACTTCGAGATGAGTTTGTTAGCAGCTGAGTGCAGAAGGAAGACTTGGAATTCGTTGATGCAAGCTGCTAGTCGAACCCCCTTTATAAATAGTGTTCAAGGCACCTTGAATGCTACCCAAGGCGCCTTGAATAGGCCGAGTCAGCCGCGGAGATAAGGAGCGAACTGGTCGAATCTTATCACAGATTCAAGGCGCCTTCCACTGTTCACAGGGCGCCTTCATCTGTTCAAGGCGCCTTCCACTGTTCATCAAGGCACCTTGAACAGCTTCTCGCAGCCAGCTCCAGCCTTGCACCCGAGGCACCTCCAAGCTCCATGAAGGCGCCTCGGACACTGCTCATCCGAGCTTTAGGTTGCTCCTTTGCACCTGCAAGATACGTTAGTCCCAAACACTACCCTGCAGCACAAAGTTAGCACATAATACAATAAATATGATAAATAAAGTATTGACAGTCTCCGAACTATCCGAGTCTGACTTCGGGTTTCCAACCGGAAACCCTAGGTCGACCCGACGCCTACTGTTCCCTCTACGGGGAACGCGTCCTCACCTACTCCACTCAAGAGATTTACTTGTTGCCAGTACGATCCTCCAGATCGACTGGACTTTTGCTCAGCACTCGACACTTCCGGACTTTCTGCTGGACATCCGCTTCCCGGCTAGTCCAGTCTTTCACCTAGTTCGCGACACCAGGATTTTCACCTAGGGTTACCACCCCCTAGGACTTTTGCCTGAAGCCATCGACCTACCAAGACTTTCCGCATAGGGTTACCACCCCTATGACCTAGGGTTACCACACCCTAGGGTTTTATCTTTTACCTAACCGTAGTTAGGACTTTCCTGAGACACTCAATCAACATGTTAGATAGCAACAATCCTTAACTTTGAATCCTTTGCCATTATCAAAACTCAGGTTCAATCGTCGGATGCTTCCCGCACCAACAATCTCCCCCTTTTTGATTATGGCAACTCAAATTCAAAGTTAAGTCAACAAATGAATAGATGAATATAGGCAAATTTGCTAAGAATAGATGAACACATTTAACAACACAAATTTGCTAGAGTAAACCCTACGAATTTAAAGTTTTAGCGCTAACTATATGATTCCCCTTAACTGTTGCTCCCCCTTTTATATTATTTTAAATTTGAATTTAAATTTGAATTTTACATTTATAATTTTACTACTCTCCCCCTTTGCCATATATCAAAAATAAGCAACAATAGTCATTTGAATAACTAGATTTTAAGACCACTTAACAGTCATTTTTTAGCTAAGTGAAAAGATGATGTTAGCTCTTTGGAAGCTGAGTGAACATTATAAAATTGTTAGGAAGTGGATCTTTTTGATAGATTTTAAAGGCTAGAAAAAATATAATTTTTAAAAAAGATGCATTTTAATCTTTGAACGTACTGAGTTAAGTTTTGAAAAACTGTGCAGGAATTGACAAAGTTAGCTAAGTTCAACAAAGTTTTGAAAATTGAAATTGGAACTTAGCTTACAAGTATTGAATTTTGAAAACTTAGGTTAACAGTAAACTTAGCTTAAGTTTAGATAATATTTAAATTTTTAGGACAAGGAGGGAGTAATGTAGCTAAAAATTTGATTATTCATTCAAAGTCAGTTGGTCCTTAAGTCCAAGCATGAGTCATGTTCAATAGATTAACTTACTAGGTATCGGAGCTCTAAAGATCAAACATGCTTAACTAGAATATTGAGTATCCTTTACCAACTGTCTAACCTTTAGCTACTTGCTGATTGTCTACAGGGCAACAACTTTCACATGGTTAGTCAAGTTAAGTCACTTTGGTCCAGATAGATTTGACCAGAGCTGGAAGACTTAACTTGATTGATGTATATTGCATATTTAACGCCCAGACTCGTATTGATGCACAGATATAAGCATTCTTGAGTCCAGGTTACACCCTATGCATCTCACGCCGTTCTATGTTTTTCAATCACTATCAAGGTATACCTAGATGTTTGTGAGATGCTCTGGCTTAAATCTAGGGGAACAAGATTTCTAGGGGGTAAGCTTAGGCTAAGTCCAACTTTTGAAAAATCTAGGAAATTGGGAATTTTGAAATTTATTTTTCCTAGAATTTGAAAAATGATAAGTAAACTCAGAATTTGTGAAACTGACTAAGCATGCACATAAGTATATATCACTTCAAGGAAGTCTAAACAAAAATAAATAGGTAGTGAAGTGAGGGTGTCTATTGGCAACAATCCATAGTATAATGCATAAAAAAGTCATATCAAATAGCAGGATCATCTACTCGAGGAGCATCAGCTGGAGGGTCATCAGTGGAAGGTGGTGCATGGGGCTGCTCAGGTGCTAGCTGACCTAGACGTCGTATCTCGTCACAAAGGGACGTAAATCCGGTAGCCATCTCGGATCGAATAGAGAGAACTATCCGTCGTGTCTGGATGGACTCGACCTCGAGTCGAGCAAGTCTGTCCTTGACGGAGAGTGATGTAGAGGTCGAAGGTCCAGCTGAGGTGGATGGTCTGGCAGATGGGGAAGTATCCGCGAAAAGATCCTCAGCTAAGAAATCAGCCCACTCCTCTCCCTCGCCTGGTATATCCTCGGCTGCTGGAGCAATAGGGGCAGCTGCTGGCTGTGGTCGTCCTGTCCAAGCTAGAACTCCATCAGCTGTGATATCGGCACCGGCTAGTCTACAACTACGGGATCCTAGCTCGTCATATATAGTAAGAGGAATGACTGTCCCCCTGGTCACATCTATACCCTCTATGGTCGAAAAGAAGCATGTCAAAATATGACAATAGGGCATGTGTACTATCTTGGAGGTGACAGTCCCAGATGCACAGATAATGTTCTGGAATATATGCAAGGCTATATCGATATATAATCGATGACACAGGCGTACAAGAAAAATGAGTGGGAAGGCCTCATCTTCGGGACATCCCGAGATGAGATCGGTAGAATACATGCTGTCAGGACCCTATACATCACGTAGTCCTGAACCCGAAGAGAGACTGACCTGAACTCAGTCAGGCCAGCAGGTCTCTCTTCCCCGAAGAAATACGTATAGATAATATCTAACGTAATATGGGAGTAAGGATCGCCAAATGGCAGGTCCCTACTGGGGTAGCATAAGAAGGTAGACTCTGAAACCCTAAGTCCTAGGGTGGTGCGTAACAAAGTGGGAGTAAGCTCAATGTCAACGCCAGCAATTCTGGTGGAGTACCTATTATCATCAACCCTCTCAAGGTTGTGATAAAACTGTGCACATAACTCCTGGTTTACTGTATCAGTGCAGTAAACCAATTGGTCTAGTTGATAGTGCTCTATCATTTGGATAGATGGCTGACAAAACTGGGTATAAAAGGTCCTATTTACATATCTAGGTTTGATAGGTTCAAAAGTGTAATTAGCAAAGGTATCCCTAAGATGTATAGTAGGGAATCTGATATCTGCTGATGGAAGTCTAGCTGGATTAGGATCAACGTGTCGGCGCTTCCTATTTTCAACGATTTTACCAAAAATTGACATAAATAAGCAGAAATTTTACGTAAAATTTGATCGAGAAGGATTGGGATTATACCTAGGAGGCAGGAGGCATTGCCAAGTGTTGAGGGGAGATTAAACGGGTTCAAGGCGCCTTGGTTGCTAGAATCCGCACGCGGAAGATGGGCTCGGCGTCGGCAGAAAAACGAACAGAAGGAATCTGTTCGTTTTCTAAAGCTGGGAATTGAAGGCGCCTTAAATTTGTTAAGGCGCCATGAGTAGGTTTAGGAGGCGCCTCGGATCGATCCGAGGCGCCTTAAGGTGATGCGGCGGGAACTTTCCCGCCGCTCTTGGAGGCGCCTTCCAGTGTGGGAGGCGCCTTCATGAGGCGCCCCCTTTTTTTTATTTATTTATTTATTTTATTTTTTAAGTAATTTAATAAAGATTTTAAGATTGAAAATTTTTTAAAGTTAATGGATTTTGAAGAGATTTAAGTTTTTTAAAATAATTTTGAAATTTAAGTTTTTAAAATAATTTTGAAATTTAAGTTTTTTAAATAATTTAAGTTTTTTTTAAAATAATTTTGAAATTTAAGTTTTTAAAATAATTTTGAAATTTAAGTTTTTAAAATAATTTTGAAATTTAAGTTTAAAATAATTTTGAAATTTAAGTTTTTAAAATAATTTTGAAATTTAAGTTTTTAAAATAATTTTGAAATTTAAGTTTTTAAAATAATTATGAAATTTAAGTTTTTGAAATAATTTTGAAATTTAAGTTTTTTTTTAAAATAATTTTGAAATTTAAGTTTTTTTTAAAAAATAATTTTGAAATTTAAGTTTTTAAAATAATTTTGAAATTTAAGTTTTTTTTAAAATAATTTTGAAATTTAAGTTTTTTTAAAAATAATTTTGAAATTTAAGTTTTTTTTTAAAATAATTTTGAAATTTAAGTTTTTTAAAATAATTTTGAAATTTAAGTTTTTTTAAAATAATTTTGAAATTTAAGTTTTTTTTAAAATAATTTTGAAATTTAAGTTTTTTTTAAAAAATAATTTTGAAATTGAGTTAACCAATTGAATTGTTGATTTAAGGTCAAGTCAATTTTAATAATTTCTTAGTTATCTCACCCGATCTAAATTGTCAATCAGGGAATCCTATAATTGTTGTGAGATGAATTATGGTTTAATTTAAGCGTCTGATTTAACTTTGTGTTAGATTCAGGTTTAGCTTTGGGTTCAACAAGTAAGCATTCTTTGGATAAACTTCTGGGCTATGGTGAGTCACAAGGAGCTCATTAAAGTAACCATACCTTCAAGGTTTTCCAAATAGTCCTACCCATTGAACTTAATACTAATCCTTGGTCTAACTAGTTAAGATACATTTAAGGGTAGCTTCGGTCAGTTTCACTTGGCCAAATGCACCAGGTCGAAGCCATATCTTCCTAGACATGCGATGCCCAAGCTTCCCTAACGTACTATCATCCAAAAACTTCACCAGTACCTTTGGTCAAGTTAAACCTAGCCCATTTTATTCTAACCTTAATTACCCTGCCGGGTAATGTACTCTTGTTTTACCCATTTCGGATAGATTATGTTCAGTTACCCTGTCGGGTAGTTCAGTTGGAGGTGTCAGCTAGTTTGGATCCTCCATTTATTTTTAATTTGATTTTGAATTTTAAAATTTTGATTTTATATTTTAATTTCAAATTTTTAATTTGATTTTGAATTTCAAAATTTTAATTTCGAATTTTTAAATTTTGAATTTTAAATTTTTAAGACCGTTTTCCTTTTTGCTCCCCCTGGATCATGGCCTCGATATGGTCTATGTAACGACCACCCTTCTTACTACTACTACTACTATCTAAGAGTGACCGTTACTTATCTACTAACTCTTCTTAACCGGTTTATTAAAAATCTCTAGGAAAACCCTACCGAAAAATTTCGGCAGAGTCTCCCCTGTACCGGTGACCATTTCCCATAATACAAGCATAATATACTCAGTCACAGGCGGCTGGACATATATCTTCACAACCACGCAGTATAATATCACAAATAAAAGAAAAAAACTACCCTATCAATAGCAAACATCAATACCACTCCATCAATAGAACCCAACTACAAACGCGGAATAAACTTAAATACAATATTGACTCATAATAGCATTAAAAGAAAACTAAAGAACTCTAAACAGAAATGTCTTAATAATTCCTTAGCAAACTCTTGATCTCCCCATAGTCTAGTCATCACACACCTTCATCACCACCACCTTGTCGCCTTCCTTGCTAAATCTTTTCCTTTCCTTTATCTGCAGTAGGAGGAAGTGCAATCTATAAGCATAAAGCTTAGTGAGCGCTATCTACTCACAAAAACTCGATATGCATGTATATAAATAAAAACATGCTAAAACTGAATGCTAACATATAAAACTACTCATGCTCATATATAGCAAAGGAATCATGCTAACTGAAATACTAAACATGTGTAGCTCATCATGCTCATAAACCAATAAAAGAAGCATACTAAACATGTAAAGCTACTAAACATGTAAAACTACTAAACATGTAAAGCTAAACATGCTCATAAGAATAAAACTATAACAGCATTGAAAGCAAATAAAACTAAACATGCTGAATAATCTAATAGCAAGAAACAAATAAAACTACTACTGCATGCTTCAAATAACAAGAAACTAAACTTTCTAATTCTAAACATATTTGAAGCTTGTTTCATTTGTTTCAAAACTTATACTTTAATACTTCAAAATAATAATAAACTTCTTTTGGGCCCGGCATTGTACCACTTAGCGCGCATTCTTAATAAGAATCGAGGTAGCTAATCCCGAAACTACTAAGATACTTCTAGGCCTTGTGCCTAGGGGCAACTTGGAGCCCATCCCTTGGACCTTGTGTCCGGTACATGCCCTTTAAAAGTAAAATACTTTCTTTTTAACTATAACTTCTTTATACTTGCCCTTACTTGGCATTTAAGCAAACACCTTGTGTGCGTTTTTGATATTCAATCTTCTGGAATTGAAATCAAGTCTAGACCTCAGTCTTTCTTGCTTATAGTTCTTAAAGATAGAAACTCATGCTTATGTAATAGCAAAAGAAACTAATAACTGCATGCTCAAGATATTCTAATAGTAAAAGAGACTAGAAAGTATCACTGTGCACATCTAATGGCAAAGGGAACTGATCATGCTTAATTATTAGCAAATGAAAAATTTCTCATGCTTTACTAACAGCAAACGAAAACTAAACAGTAAGGAAATAATCTAAACAACATAGGAAAAACCTAAAATTGAGGTTCATGGCAGCATAACAAGGAAATCTAAATCAGGAAATCTAAATCTGAAATGCTAACTATAAGGGTTGTTCAAACTTAAATCTAACAGCAATAAAGAAAACTAACTACATGCTCAAAATTTAATCAAACTATCTTATGTTCATTGCTTATTAAAATAGCAAATGAAACTAAAGATAAATCTACTCATGCTTCAATCAAAACCTGCTCAAAAATCGACAGCAGTAACGTTATCAAGGAAGAAGGAAATCCAATTAAAACTATTCTTAAGCCTGATCAATTGTATAACCACAGTAACCCTCAAAAATGGCACACAAGCTCAAAATCCAGCCACCTCATGCTCACTGTTAGCAACAACCCGAACTGAAACCAAGCGTTGACAATGAACCAAACTACATGCTAAAAAAAATTATCTAATCCATTCTATGTTCATTGCTTAGCACAAAATCCGAACTTGCAGGGCACTGTATAAACCGAGCATGCCAAACAAGGTGACAAACAGGAATTTTAGTCAAGAAAAACTGAATTACTACTTTCTTCCCTTGTTATTCATGGTAGCTAATTCAAATCACAGAATCCTTGCTCTGTTTGAAGCTAAAGAGATCTAAACCACATACTTAACCTAATACCAAACATCCTCAATGAATCTTCATCTAGCATCAGTAAATGCCAACCGAGTACAATCTTATTCACAAACAAGCAATAACTTCACAGCATGCTTCAAAAAAAAAAAATCAAGAAACAAGGAAACACCCAAATCCCAATTCGGGAAACTCACGGCAGCACAAAACCAAAATCTTTCAAAAACCAATCGAAGGGAACTACTCCTACTGCAGGTGAGAAGCAATTCACACTTCGTGTTCTTGAACTCACAGCCGACGGGAAGAATTCTAGGGTTCGGAGAAGCTTGATCTTCGGCTTCTTCTTGCGCCCACCGATCCTCCTCGACGATGGTGGTCGCACACGGTTCAGAACTCGCCGGAAAAAGCCCTTCGCCGGCGCCGAAGAGAGAGCCCTAGGAGGTGCTGCGATTTCGCCCGAGCAGGAATCGGCGCCGTCGCGTGAGAAGAAGATTTTGAGAGAAATTGTTGATTTTCCGAAAAGAAACCTAAATTCCTTTTCTTATACTAGGGTTTAAATCGAACTATACCTTAAATCAATTTGTTCCCATATTTAATTAACAAATCGAGCGCAGCTCGGTTGGTTGGTTGGGTTTTAACCGAGTCCAGGGTCTCGGCTTCAATCCCTCAGCCGCGCACTTTTTCCCAATTTATTCCCTAATCATTAACTATGCTATAAACTTAGTTCTCACCATATAAGGTTAACAAAACCGTTTAGCTCAGCTGGTTGGGGCCGGTTTTGCTTGGGTCAGTCCAACCCGAGATCGTGGGTTCGAATCTCACCTTCAACATTTTTTTTTAGAACTTCTTTCTTTTTATAACCCTACTAAACGACCTCCAAAAATTACGTAAAAATACTCTAAAAATTCCTAAAAATCTCTAGAATATTTTAAAAGTATTTCCAAATATTTTTATGGACTTTTAGAACTTGAAATAGGAAAAATTAGGTCGTTACAGTCTATCGAGGTAGTGTATTTGATCCTTCGGAACCCAGTATTGGCTAAGTCCAACTTGATTGATCAATTTGGACTTGGGGACCCATGCTTAGACTGATTTACTACTTTGTTTGTTTATTAAGGATAATAAGATCTATATCTCTTTTTACTTTTATATCCTAGCCCAGTTCTGTTGTAGACGGCTCTTTGTGTCCCAAGAATTAGGTCCAGATTCTTGGAGCCCAGAGAAAACCGTTCTAAGGTATTTTTTAAATCTTTTATCTGATTTTTCAAACTAGAGTTTTCTTCCTCAAGTTTTTGAACTTGAGTTGAATTTCCAGTTTGAACTTGATCAGATAAGGAATTAGTGTTAGTCACTTCTTTAAGAACAGCTACTTCCTTTAGAAGTGATTTAATCCTAATGTTTGACTTAGCTAACTTGCGTAATAAGTAATTAACTAAGTTGTTAAGCCTTGGAATACTTACAGTGGAGTCTGGCCCTTCGGAAACGGATGCAGATCCGTGGCTTTGCTCGGAGTCGGCCTCTGACTCGCTCTCGCTCTCGACGATCTGGTCCCGGGCCATCAGAGCGAGTAAACTCGTTTGATCGAGTTCGTCGTCATCGTCCTCCGAAGAAGATTCGTCCCACGTTGCCTTCAGGGCCTTCTTTCTTCTTTGCTTTTTGGCTTCCTTTTGGTTGGGGCAGTTAGCTTTGATGTGCCCCTTCTGGTTACACCCGTAGCAGGTGACTTCAAACTTTACCTTCGAGTTCGGTTGGGCCTCCTTGGATTGAACTGCCTTCTTCAGATCTTTCTTGTTGAAACCCTTCTTCTTCTTGTAGAGCTTCTTCACGAGATTCACTAGTTCACTGGTCAGTTCATCTTCTAAATCTTCTGAGTCGGGTTCGTCTTCTAACTCCGGTTCAATTTTTCGTCGGGATCTCGGTTCGCGTGTTCGACTAGTACCTGCAAGTAAAGCTATACCTTTCTCGGATGGCTGTGCATTAGTTTGTTCATGAAGTTCAAATTCACTAAATAATTCATCTAATTTTAAGGAAGACAAATCCTTAGAGACTTTGTAGGCATCTACCATCGATGCCCACAATGTACTCCTAGGAAACGAGTTAAGAGCATACCTTATAATGTCTCTATTTTCTACCTTCTGCCCGATTCCATGAAGGGAGTTCAGAATATCTTGAATTCGAGCGTGTAACGAACTTGCCGTCTCGCTTTCCTGCATTTTTAAATTGTATAGTTTATTAAGTAATAAATCACGCTTACTTATCTTGGTTTCCGAGGTGCCTTCGTGAAGTTCGATCAGTTTCTCCCACAGCTCTTTTGCGGAAGAGAACGGACCGACTCTGTTGAGCTCTTCTTTGGTAAGACCGCACTGGATGGTGCAGGTAGCTTTGGCGTCGGCTTCCACCTTTTTGATAAAGGCTGGCTCCCAGTTCTCACAGGATGTAGGCTTACCGTCTGTATCAGTTGGTAGTTGCAGTCTTGTCTTGACTATCATCCAGGTGTCGAACTGGATCTTCAGATATATCTCCATTCACCCCTTCCAATATCCGAAGTCTTCTCCGGAAAATAGTGGGGGACGAACAGTGCTATATCCTTCTTGTTGGGCCATTTAGATCTGAAAAAAAAAACAAACCCGAAAATCTATTCCAAGACTGAGTCTTGGATTAGTAGTGCGGGAAGAAGAAGAAAAAATAACGAGCTCAAGTGGTATTGACCAACTTTGAGCAACACCGATTTGAAAAGAATTAGAATTTTAGCTACTTAGCTAATTTCTAATTGACTCCGAAACAAAATACCACGAAAAAACTGTTTTGAATGGTGGTTGCACCAATTCAAAATAACCCCGCTCTGATTCCAATTGTTGGATCGAGACCGCGTTAGAGGGGGGGGAGTGAATAGCGCTCGTGGCTAAATCGTTCGTTTATTAGAATCGTAAAACTATCAGAGTATTTAAAACCTCGTTCAGAAATTAATGCAGCGGAAATGAAATAGAGAAACACACACATACGAACACGGAGGATTTACTTCGTTCGGAGCCTAAGGTGACTCCTACTCGAAGGCCCGCGATCCTTGATCGCTTCCGGTGGGCAACAACTATAAGTTCGATGAATTTACAAAAGATGATTTACAAGAAATGCAATAAATAAATTATGCCGACAATAGGAAATTCTAAATTGAAGGTTCGGGTCGTCGGCGTCAAGTTGCAGCACTTCGAGATGAGTTCGTTAGCAGCTGAGTGCAGAAGGAAGACTTGGAATTCGTTGATGCAAGCTGCTGGTCGAACCCCCTTTATAAATAGTATTCAAGGCGCCTTGAATGCTACCCAGGGCACCTTGAATAGGCCGAGTCAGCCGCGGAGATAAGGAGAGAACTGATCGAATCTTATCACAGATTCAAGGCGTCTTTCACTGTTCACAGGGCGCCTTCATCTGTTCAAGGCGCCTTCCACTGTTCATCAAGGCGCCTTGAACAACTTCTCACAGCCAGCTCCAGCCTTGCACCCGAGGCGCCTCCAAGCTCCATGAAGGCGCCTCAGACACTGTTCATCCGAGGCTTTAGGCTGCTCCTTTGCACCTGCAAGATACGTTAGTCCCAAACACTACCCTGCAACACAAAGTTAGCACATAATACAATAAATATGATAAATGAAGTATTGACAGTCTCCGAACTGTCCGAGTCTGACTTCGGGTTTCCAACCGGAAACCCTAGGTCGACCCAACGCCTACTGTTCCCTCTACGGGGAACGCATCCTCACCTACTCCACTCAGGAGATTTACCTGTTGCCAGTACGATCCTCCAGATCGACTGGACTTTTGCTCAGCACTCGACGCTTTCGGACTTTCTGCTGGACATCCGCTTCCCGGCTAGTCCAGTCTTTCATCTAGTTCGCGACACTAGGATTTTCACCTAGGGTTACCACCCCTTAGGACTTTTGCCTGAAGCCATCGACCTGCCTAGACTTTCCGCATAGGGTTACCACCCCCTATGACCTAGGGTTACCACCCCCTAGGGTTTTATCTTTTACCTAATTACAGTTAGGACTTTCCTGAGACACTTAATCAACATGTTAGATAGCAACAATCCTTAACTTTGAATCCTTTGCCATTATCAAAATTCAGGTTCGATCGTCGGATGCTTCCCGCACCAACAATAAGGACAACGATAAAGTATCAAACTCAAAAGCACTACAGGACAGGTTTAAAGTAGGCGAGTAATAGTAACCTCATTAGACATGACAGTAATCAATCATGCAATATAATCCAAGCTATCAAAAAGATAAGCAAGATCTACCCACCCGATCTGTAGATATCGTGTTAACTGTCTTCACATCCGCGAGTCACATCGAGCTCCTACAAGTATACAACACAAAGCCGATCTAAGGATCTATGTTTATAACTCATATAATCAACCTATTGATCACTCAGATAGCTAACCAATCTATTAATTAATTAAGCAACCTAATAATTAGTTAATTAATTTATTAATTAGCCACTCCATTAATTTAATTAATCATCATGTTAATTAAACAAATCAGCTAGTGGCTAGTTAATCACTGCATTAGTTCTTTAATTAATTTATAAACTTTTAGTAACTGATTCATTACCTCTTCTCCTTCGGTGGCAGCCTACTGCAGATGGCAGTAGAAATGTAGGGAACAGGCAGCGCCCATTTCTAGTCGCTCCAACGGTGGAGCAAAGAGGCGACCGACGGTGAGGTGGTGACGGACAAGAGCAAGGGGAAGGAGATGCCAATAGCAATGAACTCACGTGGTGGAGTGGTGCAGCTGCTCGTGGTGACGAGGAAGGGAGCAGGGCGAAGATCACTGCTAGGTATTTGACTGGCTCACGTCAGAAGGAAGGAAGAAGTCTAGTCAGGTACTAGTGGTGGTTGTAGCGACGGCGCTGTAACAACCCGGCCCTCTTGACCCATTTGGTGACCCTCGGGTCGTCGACCGTCGGCCCTTATGTCGTCGGCCCATTTGGCGACCTCTAATGTCGTCGACCGACGACCCTTTGGCCGTGCCGTTACTCACTAGGACTTTCCACCCCTGGCCAGTGGATTTTTATAAAAGGCGCCAGATCATCTCACTTGGTTACCAGGATTCATAAACTCTAATACTTAAGCCTGGAGGTTTAGAGTTCGAATCCTGAGGGAGGCAAAATTCCACTGGCCAGGGGTGGAAAGTCCTAGTGAGTAACGGCACGGCCAAAGGGTCGTCGGTCGACGACATTAGAGGTCGCCAAATGGGCCGACGACATAAGGGCCGACGGTCGACGACCCGAGGGTCACCAAATGGGCCGCCAAATGGGCCAAGAGGGCCGGGTCGTTACAATAAAAGGTGATCTCACTTTGTTACCAGGATTCATAAACTCTAATACTTAAGCCTGGAGGTTTAGAGTTCGAATCCTGGGGGAGACAAAAATCTACTGCCAGGGGTGGAAAGTCCTAGTGAGTAACGGCATGGCCAAGGGTCGTCGGTCGACGACATTAGAGGTCGCCAAATGAGCCGACGACATAAGGGCCGACGGTCGACAACATGAGAGGTCGCCAAATGGACCGTCAAATGGGCCAAGAGGGTCGGGTCGTTACAATAAAAAAGTGCCTTTTTATTGTAACGACCCAACCCTCTTGGCCCATTTGACGGCCCATTTGGCGACTGGTGTCAACCATATTACATGTCACGTGGTGCATCAAATTAATTAAAATTGGAACGTTTCAATACTTAAGATAAGAGATGTAGTATGGAGTCCCAAGTCGTATTTTTCCAAGGGCAACTAATAAATGTGTGAGTGTTTTAGAATTGATTCAAATGAAGTTATTAGGTCAGCGATGTCTATTAAGCTTTTCCACTTGATTCACAACACAAATTAAATTCTTCTATAATCAAAAATAAGATCAAAGAAGATTCATTGTCATCAAACTAATTTCAGTTAAGTTTCATTGAACACAATCTCACTAAACCCAATCAATCAAACCAAAGAACAGAGATATACAACCAATACCCTCCAATTAAGCATTCACAAGTTAAACCTCATTACAGCAATATTAGATTCAATACAAAGAGCAAGATTAGCTAATTAAATAAGCAAAACTAAACAACTAATGTGAATCAGAACTCTAATTCAAAACCCAAACTGGTTAGCAGACAAATTAAGAAGTTTAACAAGATCCAACTAAACAATATTAGAACTGGGGTTTCAAGTAAGGAAAACAAAATATAATTGCATAAGAAAAACTCAAACAAAACAAAATGGCAAAGTAAGGAATCAGATCTTAGGATCTGAGCAGTTTGAGACAATTCAAAGATAAAGAATAAACAAAACAAAACCTAATTGACATTCCACAAACCCAAACCCTTGCATAGCTTCTTCAACCTGCTGTCACTACAGAACCACCGCAGAGAACGCCCTTCTGGTAATCGGTGTTGAATCCTGAGCTTCCAACTAATCCAGCCGGATGTTCATCACCTCAGAGAACACCCTTCTAGCTCACACCCGAATGGAATCCACATTGTTGGGATCTCTTCGTACTCGGCTAGAGAGGGGGGGGGTGTGAATAGCCGCCCCAAATCGCTCGTTTCTTCCTACAATTCGTTAGCGCAGCGGAAAAATAAACTAGAAACGAAAGGAAGACTACAAACCTCAAACAAACCGATGTAACGAGGTTCGGAGATTAGGGCTCCTACTCCTCGGCGTGTCCGTAAGGTGGACGACTCCAGTCAATCCGTCGGTGGATGAGTCCCCGGAGAACCGGCTAATACAAACTCCTTATGGGTGGAGAAACCTTGCCACAACACACTCTTGCAACAGCAAGTAAGGAGAGTACAGAAATACAAAGAAAGACAGCAAGAAATACAACAGTAAGAAAACTCTTGCTTGCCTTCTCTTCGACTGGAAGAAGCAGCAGCTCCAAGCGCCTACAACAGCAGGTGACCAGCCAAAAGGAAGCTCACGCAAAGCTTCAACGCTTCAAGAACTCAGCAGAGCTCAGCAGCAGAAAGAAGAGGAAGAAGGAGAGAGACGCACAGCAGATGCCCTTGATCCTTTATACCTGCGAAGAAGAAAGCGAAGAAACTAGCCGTTGCGTCGCAGCTTAGGACCTGATCGGTCCACGCACCGATCGGGAAGAGATGAATCGGTCCACGCACCGATCCCTTCCTTCCTTCTCGCGATGCTGCGTCTCGATCGGTCCACGCCGATCAGATGATCGATGCCGTGGACCGATCGGTACCTCTTTCGCCTCTGTTTTCTTCGATCGGTCGCGCCGATCGACAAGAACCCAACGTAGAGCTGTCGATCCGACGGTCACCGACCGATCGAGAAAACAGATCACCGGATCGGTCGGTGACCGATCCGAGCTTGGTTTTGCCCAAACCAAGTCCCAAGACTTCAAACCAATATCCGGTCAACCTTGACCTATTGGTACTTCATCCCTAGCATCCGGTCACTCCCTCGACCTGCTACTCTCCTCCAAGTGTCCGGTCAATCCTTTGACCTACTTGGACTTTCCTCAACACCGGATGTCCGATCATCCCCGATCCATCTGGATTTTCCCTGCCCGGATTCACTCACCAGGGACTTTCCACACCGCCTAACATCCAGTTAGACTTTCTCATTGCCTAACATCCCAGTTAGGACTTTTCCACCGCCTTCACTCACCGGACTTTCCAACCGCCTAACATCCCGCTTAGGACTTTCCCACCGCTTTACTCACTGGACTTTCCAACCGCCTAACATCCCGCTTAGGACTTTCTCACCGCCTTCACTCACGGGACTTTTCCGTGCCAAGCTCCCTGCTGGACTTTTCCATGCCAAGTCTCCATACTTGGACTTTTCCAATGCCAAGCTCCTCGCTTGGACTTTTCGCGTACCAAGCTCCTTGGACTTCGTCCCAAGTCTCCATACTTGGACTTTTCCAATGCCAAGCTCCTGCTTGGACTTTTCGTGCCAAGCTCCCTGCTTGGACTTTTCAATCAGTCAACCAGTCAACCTTGACCTAAGGTTGCACCTACAATCTCGAACACCTATTCTTGTCAAACATCAAGAATACAACTCTCTTCTCGTCAAACATCGCAAACATCAAAACACAACTCGAGTCGGTCAACCAAGTCAACCTTGACCTAAGGTTGCACCAACAATCTCCCCCTTTTTGATGTTTGACAAAATCCAAAATCAAGTTAGGTTAACTCGATAACCTAACTTAGGTTTTCCAACCATCTTCCAATGTCCAATGTTCTTTTCTTGAACATTCTCCGGACATTCTCCCCTTAGGTTAACCCGATAACCTAACTTGGGTTCTCCAATAATTCTCCCCTTTTTTGACACACATCAAAAAGTATTCCAATGTTCTTCCTCGAACATTCCTTGACATTCTTCCCCTAGCTTAGGTTAACCCGATAACCTAACTTGGGTTCTCCAATAATTCTCCAATGAACGCTCTCCCCTTTTTGACACACATCAAAAAGAAAAGGAGGGTATCAAGGTCAAGAGTTTCTTCCTAATGAAAGTCCCATACCTTTCATTGAAACTCTTAATTTCCCCTTGATACTAAACTCAACAACCAACTTAGTGATAATCCCATATCACTAATCCTCAAGGAGTAAAAACTCCCCCTAAAAGTCAACTCCCCCTCGACCATTGCACCAACAATGTCTTGGAGAGTTTCAAACCTTTAGAAATCCACAAAACCCAACTTCCAGCTGAAATTTCAGACCAACAGCTGAAAATCAGAAACTGGCACGCACTGATCGGTCCCCAGACCGATCAGAATCCCCCTGGATCGGTCCCCAGACCGATCCACGCTTCACTGATCGCACTGGATCGTCACTGATCGGTCACCAGACCGATCAGGCCTTCCCTGGATCGGTCCGGTGACCGATCCAGCCTCGAAATCGAGATTTCTGATTTTCTCCACGGAAGAAGTTCAGAAACTCATAGAAAATTACAGAAAATTCCAAAAATTACGAAACTTTGAGGATACATTCCTCATGTCATACACTATCAAGGAAAAATAGTTTTCTATGAAAATAGTTTCCATTTTTCAATCTTGATACAAAGTTCAAAAACTTTGAAATAGTTCAAGTTTAAGTCATCTTTGTATCATCTTGCTCAATGAAGAATGCTATCACTAGGAAAGCTTCATCAAGGTTTTCAAATCAATTTTAAAATGTTTTTAAAACCATTTGAATTTAGGACCATAATCTTAGGGCTAGATGTACATGACTTGTACACAAGCTTTCCCTATGATCCTTAATTTCTTGAATTAGGGTCATCTAGGTACAATGACTATGCACCTTGATCCTAACTCATGATCCTAATATCTCACACACATCTAAGGTGCATCAAACCACATTCAAGTCAATTTGATGTGAGATATGGGTTAAGGTCAACTTAGGCTAAGGTCTCATGCATTTTCTAAACACAAATTTGATCTCAATATCAAGATGTGTTCTTCATCCTTAAATCAATTCAATTGATTATTAATGCAAGAGATGATGACATGGCATAAATGCTATCATAAATGGAAAACATGTGCCAATGTCATGATGTCATGGCATAAAGTATGAAAACTTAAATAGAGCATGACATATAAACTAGCCTAAGCACTATCATGACATTTCAAATGATGATAAAACTAAACATGATGTCATGACATGTCATATGGCAAACAACCATGGTAAGTTAACACAAATAAAATACCTAGATTACCTATCTAAGTATCCTTAATCACTTAGTTAACTTAAATTCTAATCCTAGATTGCCCAAAGTGCTCCAAGAAAATGTCAAAACCCAAATTGGCATTTCTTGATCTCTTGTTTGATTTATACCATTTTAAAAATTTTACAAGAGTAGCACTTCTAAATTAAGGCCCGGATTGCCTTGATTACCTAAGAGAATATCAAAAATCCAAATTTGATATTTCTCTAGGTTTTTCCACATTGTGTCAATTTAAAGTAAGATTAATATATTCTCACTTTGGCACACTTTACTCTTCCAAGGAGTGAATGATAAAGATTATTCCATTTCATTTTCAAAGGTTCCCAAAAACCTTGAAAATGCTCCTTGAGTGTCAATTTCCTCAAAGTTGGGTTAACTACCCTTCTTATTGGAGTTGACACTCTCTAACCCATCTATGGGTAGAGAAAATGCTCCTAGGAACCCAATACCTACTTGAGCTCATTGGGTTCACTAAAAATTCACTAGGGATGACTTCCCTAGCAACCCTCCTAATGACCCTCTTAGGCTTTAAAGCCTTGGTCATTTGGGTCTCATCAAGGTCAACTATAGGGGTGACTCCCCTTGTGACCTTGGTAATGGTCTTCCTAGCCTTAGGTTTTGTTCCATAATCGAATGGAACATTATGATAGGTGGGCTTGACCATTTGGGACTTAGGTTTGTGACCCAAACCCTTTTTGTCCTTGGACATTGGTTTTTGACCCTTAAACCCTAGAGATGACTTCTCCAAGTTCTTAAGAGCCTTTTCCAAAGTATCAAGTCTTGACCTCAAGACTTGATTCTCCTTCTCTAATACCTCAATTTTTGATTTGTCATTCTTCTTTGAGGCATTCCTAGGCATGTGTCTAGTTGATTTGGGTTTTCTACCTAGGTTTTCCTTAACCTTAGAAGTGTTAATCCTAGGGTTAGCATTCCTAGTAGTATCCCTATCTAGGTTGACATGTTTAGCACCTAAGCACATGTATTGATTTCTAGTGTTAACATGCTTATCATTATTGACTAATGCAATAAAATTACTAGCATGTATCTTACTAGACTTGCACGAATGAGCCTTAAAAGATACCTTAGGGTTTGCCTTAGCTCCCCCTATCGATGTGCCCGGTCTCTTGCCCTTGTGAGGTTGCCTCCCCCTCGGACAATGGCTCCTATAGTGTCCCCGTTGCTTGCATTGAAAGCACACCACGTGCTTCTTGCCTTTGCGTGTTGGGACTCCGGCTACCTTGACCTTTGGCGCCGGTGGAGTCTTCCTAACTCTCTTTGGACATTTGCTCTTGTAATGTCCATACTCCCTACACTCAAAGCATAATATATGTAATTTATTTGAAACTAAAATGCTTGAGTTACCTAGGGTTTGGGATGGATGACTCTCTCCTTCATCCCTTCCGGAGGTAGAATCTTCTTCTTGCTCCGATCTTGAACAAGAGGAACTCTCCTCCTCTTCTTCCTTGGATGTTGAGTAGCCCTCAACTCCCAATTCGCTCCCTCCATGATGTGAGCTACTTGGCTCACTAGGCTCCTCTTCATGGCTTGAAGTGGAGCTCTCCTCATGGTACTTGGCCAAGTTATCCCATAATTCCTTGGCATTGTTGTAACCTATCTTACACAAGATGTTAGTAGGCAATGAAAATTCAATTATTCTCGTTACCTCTTCGTTGATTTCGGATTTGTGAATTTGTTCTCTTGTCCACTCCTCCTTCTCAAGTGGTTTTCCTTCCTTATCCACCGGAGGAGTAAAACCTTCTTGTACACAAAACCAATTCATTATGTTAGTCATAAGAAAGTACTTCATCCTTACCTTCCAATACGCGAAGTCGCCGCATTCGTAGAAGGGTGGAATGGTGATGTCTTCTCCATAGAGATCCATCTCTAGCCCGTGCTCCCCCGGGTGTTGATCCGTCGAAGAGCAACCTCGCTCTGATACCAATTGATGGATCGAAAAGAATTTAGATATCTCCACAATAGCATGATATTGTCCACTTTGGGCCTAAACCCTCATGGCTTTGCTCTTGGGCTCTCCCCAAAAGGCCTCATGCTAATGGAGATATCTTTTTCTTATAAACCTATGATCTTTTCCATGTGTTTTCAATATGGGACTATGTTTGCAACCTTACAACCCCAACAATCCCCCCCTCAAACAAAGGACCATGGGCTTCCCACGTCCGATCCTCGACCCACCAGGTCTTCCTGCCCCTCGGTCTACTCGACCTACTAGGACTTCCTGCCCCTCGGTCTACCCGACCTACTAGGACTTCCTTGCCTAGCCGCAACTAGGACTTCCTGCCTCTCGGTCCACCCGACCTACTAGGACTTCCTGCCTGGTGTCTGGTTTTCTTGATCCGAACATAGGAGCCCCCACTTTCTTTGTTCGAGGTCAATATTGTACTCACATGGTTCAATCAGACCATAGCTCTTGTGCACAGTCGGCGGTTAAACCTTCTGGCAGTCCGGGCTCTGATACCACTTGTTGGGATCTCTTCGTACTCGGCTAGAGAGGGGGGGTGTGAATAGCCGCCCCAAATCGCTCGTTTCTTCCTACAATTCGTTAGCGCAGCGGAAAAATAAACTAGAAACGAAAGGAAGACTACAAACCTCAAACAAACCGATGTAACGAGGTTCGGAGATTAGGGCTCCTACTCCTCGGCGTGTCCGTAAGGTGGACGACTCCAGTCAATCCGTCGGTGGATGAGTCCCCGGAGAACCGGCTAATACAAACTCCTTATGGGTGGAGAAACCTCGCCACAACACACTCTTGCAACAGCAAGTAAGGAGAGTACAGAAATACAAAGAAAGACAGCAAGAAATACAACAGTAAGAAAACTCTTGCTTGCCTTCTCTTCGACTGGAAGAAGCAGCAGCTCCAAGCGCCTACAACAGCAGGTGACCAGCCAAAAGGAAGCTCACGCAAAGCTTCAACGCTTCAAGAACTCAGCAGAGCTCAGCAGCAGAAAGAAGAGGAAGAAGGAGAGAGACGCACAGCAGATGCCCTTGATCCTTTATACCTGCGAAGAAGAAACAGTGAAGAAACTAGCCGTTGCAAATCCTTTCCGAGGTAGGGTTCCGCTGCAATGGATCCCTTCCAATCCCCTTCCTTTCCTTCTCGCGATGCTGCGTCTCGATCGGTCCACGCATCGATCAGATGGCCCGATCGCGTGGACCGATCAGGTCGCCTTTTTTCTTTCGACGGCCGCGATCGACAAGAACCGAACAGAGCTTATCTCGATCGGTCACCGACCGATCGAGAAAACAGATCACCGATCGGTCGGTGACCGATCCGAGCTTGGTTTTGCCCAAACCAAGTCCCAAGACTTCCAAACCAATATCCGGTCAACCTTGACCTATTGGTACTTCATCCCTAGCATCCGGTCACTCCCTTGACTGCTAGAACTCCTCGCCAAGTGTCCGGTCAATCCTTTGACCTACTTGGACTTTCCTCAACACCGGATGTCCGATCATCCCCGATCCATCTGGATTTTCCCTTGCCCGGATTCACTCACGGGACTTTCCACACCGCCTAACATCCCGCTTAGGACTTTCTCATTGCCTAACATCCCAGTTAGACTTTTCCACTGCCTGGCTTCACTCACTGGACTTTCCAACCGCCTAACATCCCGCTTAGGACTTTCCCCCGCCTGCTTTACTCACTGGACTTTCCAACCGCCTAACATCCCTTAGGACTTTCTCACCGCCTTCACTCACTGGACTTTTCCTGCCAAGCTCCTCGCTGACTTCTTTCGATGCCAAGTCTCCATACTTGACTTTTCCAATGCCAAGCTCCCTGCTTGGACCCGAGCCCTCGCCGACTTTTCCGTGGCAAGTCTCCATACTTGGACTTTTCCAATGCCAAGCTCCCTGCTTGGACTTTTCGCGTGCCAAGCTCCCTGCTTGGACTTTTCCCGAATCAGGTCAACCAGGTCAACCTTGACCTAAGGTTGCACCTACAATCTCCCGAACACCTATTCTTGTCAAACATCAAGAATACAACTCTCTTCTCGTCAAACATCGTCAAACATCAAAACACAACTCGAGTCAGGTCAACCAAGTCAACCTTGACCTAAGGTTGCACCAACACACATCACACAAGAAAACAACGCTGAGTTCTGGAATTTGCGACACCAATCGATTGATCAGATCGATTCTGGAGTTGCTAATGGAATGAGGAAACGGGAGTGTCGTCGGAGCCTCAGAGAACGCCCATACAGCTCCGGTGATGATGGAAATCGTCGATCGGATAACGCCCCTGCATCTAGACTATGAAATGGATAGAAACCAACTGCGTGGACTGGAGAACGCCCCTGCCACTGCTGTGCCCTCGGACGATGATCGCCGGAGCTCAGGGAATCATTGCCGATGAAGAAAACTCACTCTAAGATCTGGAATGGTGGAATGGGAACTCGGCCGCGGTGAAGAAGAAAACGATGACACTGTAGCAAAAATCACGAAGCCGAGCCCGATGCACTGTAGCTTCTCACGAAGCTTTTAAACCTCCTCAAACTGATCGGACGGCTGAGAATGATCAAGACTCAATCAACGGTGAAAAATAGCCCAAAATCTGATCCAACAGTACTGATCTTCCTCTATGGTCCAGATCTACTCCTCATTAGGTTGGATGAGTCGGATCTTCAACGGATGGCCCAGATCTGCTTGATCTTCAATGGATGGTCCAAAACACTCCAAGACTTGATCGCTTCGTTTAACCCTAGATTTGATCCCAAATGTGGTCCAATCTAATCGGGTCCATGACCCTTTTGATGCCTACAAAATAAGAATTAAATATTAGCATCAAATACCATGAAAATAAGCTAATTTACAATTAAGTCCAAAATCAAATGCAATTACAAAATGTAATGTATATGTAAGTTTAAGCTATGAATAGACCATCAAAAATATGTATTATGAATCAAAATAAAATAGCTAAATTATAGTTATCAAATCCCCCACACTTAGTCTTGGACGTCCCGTTCAAGTAAAGAAAACCTAAAATCATCTCCACATAAATTTCCTAGCAATACCTAGAAAATGGTAAAAAGAATTTAACTAAGGTCATCTTAAAGATCACAAACAATTATGAATACAATCCAAACAATAATTAGTAGATATGATAGTCGCCATAGGCTCCGAACCAAGTAAACGACCGTGTTCTTGTGTTGTTCCCTTTTCTTTATTTCCGTTGCGTGTTTCACTCCGATAGTTTTATGAATCGAAGGAAATAGCCACGAGCGTTATTCCCCCCCCCCCCCCCCCCCCTCTAGCACTTTCGATCCAACAGATTCTCCAGTTGAAGATATAGATGTTGGTTTATTTTTCTATGCTTGTGTTGATAATGATGATTTGGAAGGAAGTGTAGGGAGCTGTGGTGTGGAAACACCATCTCAAGAATCACCTCCTTCATCCACACAACCTTTAGAGATTATGAGAGTTGCAAGAATTGAACATGTTGTGGATCCATGTGTAGGGACTTGTGCAGAGTTAGCAGAGTCTCAAGAATCACCACCTTTGGAAGTACCAACACCAGAGCTAGAGCCAGAGCTAGTACCATCATTCGATTCAGCGGAAGTCATATCCACATGTTTAGAAATTTCAGGTACCTCTCAGCAAAGTAAGGTTAGTATTTCTTGTGATCTTTTGAAAAATTTTATAGAGGTACCTGCCATTGACTTTGTTGGATGTGATTCAGTTTTTATTTCTTATTCTGCTTATCTTAATATGGTTATGGCTCTATCATATCTAATACATTTGCAGGAGATTTATATTTTCTTTGCATGTGCAGATTTTCATGGGGCCTATAATTGGAAGCTCGATCTGAACTGTCTTCGGCCTCCTGAAAGAATTTCCAAGAAGACGAAGATGGAGAGAGCGATACTTCACTTCTTAACTCCAACATTGAAAGCTCTCTCTATAATAAGAGCCCTTGGTAAGAAGGTTCTAAAATATCTTACCCCTCCAAGAACGAGATTTCGATGAATCTAATGAGGTGGTCGAGCTAATGACCTTAAACAAGGGCTTCTTGGGAGGCAACCCAAGTTCTTTTCCTTTGTTTTCATTCATATCTTTAATTATTTCCAGTTTCATTTCTTTATAATAAACATGTATCCTCTACTTAATTCTCGTTGTCTACCTTCTTTTATAGGACTTAAAAATTAGGAGGAATGCAATTACATGATGGAGAAGTTGATGACATGGGCATTTGACACACATTATTTGGTGACTTCTCTAAACTCCATAAAACCTCCTGCATATATCATTCCTAGTTTTCATTGGGACAATGAAAAGTTTAAGTCTGGGGGGTGCATTAGATGCATTTAGTTTAGTTTAGTTTTTACATAATAAATTTTTTGCTTTTGCTAGTTGCATCATTCATCACATCATGATTGTTTGTTCCTTATTGCAAAATACTAGCACGTTTATTCTAGGTTCCATGTGGTTTATGGGTTACTTATGGTGCTAGTATGTTTAGTAATCTATCTTTTTCTATCTATGATAGCATGAAGTGAGCAATGTTTTTACTATAAGAGTTTAAGTATTGACCTTGTTTTAGGATCTCT
This sequence comes from Zingiber officinale, assembly GCF_018446385.1. Lineage (NCBI taxonomy): Eukaryota > Viridiplantae > Streptophyta > Magnoliopsida > Zingiberales > Zingiberaceae > Zingiber > Zingiber officinale. Next base: position 176,665,262 of record NC_055988.1, on the reverse strand, counting down.
ATACACTATGCCTATTTTTGATGGTTGATAACTCTAAAATAGTCATGATTCATAGAATTGGACAAGTACTTTTGCTTCTATGGTGACCTCTCAACTACATTTTGGTTACTGGATAAACTCAGATCATGTAAGCTCATTTAGAAAAATCAATCCCAAAACAAAAAAATAAAAAAATTGAAGGTTTGTTCAAGTTTGATACTTTGCAAACATTTAAAGAAAAAAAGAAAAAAAATGAATAAGGGATAAAAACAGTTGTCGTGAGTGGAAACTAGCAATACCCTTTGAGACCGAGTTAGGTTACTAGGGAAATGAATGATATGTTTCTCTTGATACTAAGTATTCCTTTGAGACCTTGTGTAGACGATGCATATCATTTTTGAAAGGAACGAACCTTGCGTGTGGCAGGTAAGTTCCTATCACCGGAAGCATAAGGAACACAATTTTATGACGACTTGACTAAACTTAGGGATTGAAACTTGATAAATTTAGGTCACTTTCACACTGAGCACGGAAGACTACTACTTAGGTCATACTCAAACTACTTTTGTATCTTGCTCACCAATAAAATCATTTGATAGAATTAGATTGACTTGCTAGAGATTATAATTCACTATTTAACTACATGAATCTAGATTGCGGGTTTTGCTTGAGGACAAACAAAGGTTTAAGTCTGGGGGTGTGATGTGCGTATATCTTATGATCATTTATACATATTTTGACGCATATTCACTTACTTTATTCACGTATATTCTATGCATGTTCACCTCTTTTAGTACATATTCATCATAGATACTCTTTTAATTTGTTCGGAGATCTGCTCTTTTGTGTGTTTTCTGATTGATAGGGCGTGATTTGAAGTAAAAACGAAGCCTACATGAAGTCTAGAGCTTCCAGAGTATCACGGGCAGGCGAAGACTAAGTTTTCTTCATGTTCTGGCCGTGTAGAACCCACACGACCGTGTGGAGGCCGTGTGGGGGGGTGTGTGAGGCTGTGTGGAATTTCTAGCACTACAGACCAAAAGTAAAATGACCATAACTTTCTGCTTGGTTGAAGTTATGAGCCATTCCAAATATCAAAATGTAGATAACTTCAAGATCTACAACTCTTATGAAGGCCACATCTCAAGAATACCAAGCTAAGAGGCACTAAAATGGCTTACAAAAAGAGGCACGACCTTGATACATAACCAGAGCAGCGGAAGAGCATGGTCGTGCAGAATCGCACGGCCGTGCCACTTGACCAGTGTAGCGGAAGAGCATGGCCGTGGGGAATCGTACGGCTGTGCCACTTGACCAGTGCAGAAGGAAGACACGGTCGTGCGGGTTCGCACGATCGTGCGGGTTCGCACGGTCGTGCGGCTTCGCACGGTCGTGCGGCTTCGCACGGTCGTGCGGCTTCGCACGGTCGTGCGGCTTCGCCAGAAGAGAAGATGGGCGTGGTCGTGCCAACCTTACACGACCGTGCCACGGGTCGTGCGGCGCCCATACCTAGCTTATAAAAGGGTCAAGAAATCTATTTTTAGGAATATCTTTGGTTCGGGACTTCGTCCCTCTTCTTGGGAAAGGGTTTTCCCCTTCGAGGGAAACCCTAGAGCTTCATCCACCGCCATCTCTCGACGTTCCATCCATCTCCAGAGCAAGGGGGCATCTCCAAGACATCGAAAATCTCGGCAAGCATCACTTCTTCCCTTCCTTCTCATATCAACGGTTGTAAGTATGTTCTACTATATGTTTTGGGATTGTTCTTCCCCCATAATGGAGTAGACGTCCTCTTCTAGGATTAGGGAGTATTTGTAATGCAATGGAGATGTAGAACTATGTAGATTCACTTTGTTTCTATACGATGACTTGTTAATGTCTTATTCATGCTTGCGTGAGATGTTTGTATTTCTATTTTTTGATTGATTGATGTGGAGGATTGTTGATCCCGCAAAGGGGATACCTTAGAGCGTATTGACCAAGGTACCCTAGTGACAGGGGTAACTCTTTCTAGACGTCTAAGACGTTCCCTCAAAAGGAGAGGCAATCAATTAGGAACTGCTACTCTCGTAAAGAGAGTGCTCTAGATCGTATATCCGAGGGGCCCTAGTGACAAGGGTAACCCGTTCACGGACGTCTAGGACATTCTTTTGAAAGAAGAGGCAATTCCTCCATAAGGAAGTAGGTAACCGTACCGAACCTCTACCCTTATCCTTATTGTTCTTTACTAGATATGTATCCCAGTGATCTACCGAGGTGCCTGTAGGTGCAGCGGAGGCCGGCAAGAGGGGGGTGAATTGCTTTTGAAAAATAAAACTATACCCTCTTCAAGACTTTCAACAAATATAAATAGTAACAATATAAAATAAAAGGCAGAAATAAAATAGGAGACAGAAGTTTAACTTGGTTACAACCAAGACGGTTGTTAATCCAAGGCAGTCGAAGATCGCACTAGCAGAGTCTCCTTTACTGTAGGCGGAGAAGCCTTTTTACACACTAAATGAGCTCACAAGTTGCTAGGAATTAAATGCTTCAATTGATGTTTAATTCCTAGGTCCAGGGGTCCTTTTATAGCCCTTGGAAAATCTATCCCGAGGGTCCAAGGCACCTCCAACAAGGGTCCAGGCGCCTCCAGGTAAGTGGTCGGATAGAACTCTATCTGCAGCTCAACGGTCGTTTTTACCAGGCTTAAGGCGCCTCCAAGTTGGGCGCCTCCATTACTTGTTGAGGGCGCCTTGAGCTCGATTTCCAGCCTGATTCTTCCTTTGTTTTGACTTCCGACGCTCCGATCTTTTGGGTGATTGCGGCCAACCGGAATAGAGCTCACCCGAACCCAATTGCCGGCCTTCTCCTCGAGCAACCTTCCCACCCGGCTTAACGTCCCTCGAACGGCGTGCACGTTCTTCTCGCCCACCGGTGTACTCTTCCGCAACTCTCTCGTCCTTCGGATGCACCGAGCTCGTCGGCTCCCTTCCCATGCCGTCCTTCTCACTAGTTGCGTCTTCCGCTCGACTTCCTGTGCTCTTAAGTTCCTGCACACTTAGACACAGGTATCAAACACAAAGCAGGACCTAATCAACTTGGTTGATCACATCAAAACTACCACGGGGTCCAACAATCTCCCCCTTTTTGATGTGCATCAACCTAAGTTCAAGTTAGGGTAAAAACAGACACAAAAAGTAATTTTAAAGAAAAATTACTAAACTAGCATATTAAGGATAAGTTTTGCAATAAATAAAATTGCAACACATTTTAGGAAAAATTATTAAAATTTTAATTTTTAATTTTCCTAACTCCCCCTAAACTTGTACTTTTCTCTCCCCCTTTGATCACAGCAAAAACGGGGTGATAACTCAAAAATATATTAGAAATTTTAAGTTAGAAAAAATTTCTAAGTAAGAATGAGGTTTTTTTTAAAAAAAAAATCTAAGTAACATAAATATTTGAATTTTTTTTTTCCAAAAATTTTCAAGTCAAATGAATTTTTGAATTTTCTAAAAATTTTCCAAGTAAAAATGAATTTTAAAAAATTCTAAGTAAAAATAAATGAGATTTTAGAATTTAAAAAAAAATTATGAATTTTTCAAAAAAATTTCTAAGTCAAGATCGATTTTTAGAAATTTCCAAAAAATGTTTGAAAAACTTTTAAAGCATTATTTAATTCTAATTTTAATGCTTTTATCATAAAGTTAATTAAACAGTTTTATTTCGATATTTCGGCTTTCAGGTCGTGGTGAGGCACTAGGCTGTAACACCCCACCTTCCTCACTACTAGTCTGTGAGGGTAGAGCGCTACTGGACTACTAACTATACTTAACTAAAATTGTTCGCATGAAAATATGTATACTTAAAACTCTAAAAAACTTAAAACATGCAATTAATTAGCAGTGGAAAACTAAATGACTCATCTATACACTCAACTCATGCATCTGTTCTCAACTAAAACGATAAATTAATCTAAACATGCATGCAACAAAATATATATAAATCTAATCATGCCTGCAACAATCATACCACTCAAATAATGAAACTAATGTTCATAACAATTAAAAGGAAGAGTTCTAAAAATCTAAAATCTTCATTACAAAATCCTAATGAACTTTAAACTAATTCCCAAGGCTTCCATAGTCCAAACATCACACATCCATCTACACCCCCTTGTCGCCTTCCTTCTCTATACCTTTTCCTTTCCTTTATCTGCAGTAAGAGGAAATGCAACTATAAGCAAAATTACTTAGTAAGCGCTATCTAACTCACAAAACTCGAATATGCATGTGAACATACTAAAATGCTAAACATGTAAAGCTGCACATCTAATAGCAAATAACAGCAAGAAAATTCTAAATAACATGCTCGCATAAAAGAAACTAAACTTGCTGAATTTTAAACTTATGTGAAGCTTGTTTCACTTGTTTAAAAACTTATACTTTAATACTTCAAAATAATAATCAACTCTTTCTTCTTGGGCCCAGGCTTAGTACCATTGCGCGCTTCCTAATAGAAACTGAGGTAGCGAGCCATCAGTCCTACGAGGGTAAAGATCTCGGTCTTACCAGGGCCGAGACCTCGAAAACGGTCACCTGGATTTGTTTAACGACAAGCTCGGAAGTCGGGTACTAGTCTCTTAAAAATAAAATACTTATTATCTTTTATTACTTCTAATATATAATGCCTCGGCATTTTATCAAACACCTTGTGTGCCAAAATCCCTAAAGTCTTGACTTTGGGATCTACTTAAGGTCTTGGCCTTTTTCTTTCTTTTCTTTATCTTTCTTATACTTTTCTTAAACTCAAAATACTGTAATACTTAACAAGATCTACACTATGATACTTAACAAAAACTGCACTATTACACTTAACAAAAATCTGCACTGAAATGTTTAATAAAACTACGCTGAGATGCTTAATAAAACTGCACTGAGATGCTTAATAAAATTTCACTATAAGCTTACACAATCTGCACTATATGCTTACAAAAATTTGCACTATGAATGGAATTCTGCATAAAATGCTTAATCGAAAATCTGCATTCAAGCTTAACAGAAATCTGCATATATGACTAACAAAAATCTGCACTGTGAATGTTACAAAATTCTGCATAAAATTCTGCACTATAATACTTAACAAAACTACACTATATTACTTAACAAAAAAATCTGCAGAACATTAAATTACATACTTTAAGAACTAAACTAAAACCAAAGCAACCCACGGCATATTCACCAACAATGTGGCATTGTACACGCCTTGCAACTAATCAAGGATTTGCTACTGAAAACCTAAAAACATAGCTGGTCTTTATGTTTTGTAACAAAGCATACCATTCTGCAGTAAGCTACAAAAACAAACCTACATGTTTTAAAAGAAAACTAAACTCTTTCTTGTTCCTTGCCCAACAACAGGAATCCGAAATTTGTAACCCTTCAAATCAACTGATCTTGCCCATAAAAATTCATGAACAAAAGGATTTAAATCTACATATGAATTCCTAGTCTTAAGGCCTAAAAACACAACCTCCTGTTCAGTGCCACGGCAAGAAACCAAAAGGAACCGAAAACTACATACGGTGGAACCAAAACCACATGTTTAAGGAAACTAATAACAATAAATAACCACATGTCAAACCTAAACAATCCCCTTTCGTTTCCTTAATGAAACTCACGGCAGTAACATCAAAACCCCAATCTTTATAGCATGCTTCGGATTCAAGAAGAAAGCAAGGTTCAAAACTACTCCTACCGCAGGTGAGAAGCACTTACCTTGCGTTCTTGGACTCACTACCAAAGAAGAAGGCTCCTAGGGTTTCAGCTAGCTCAAGATTTCGGCTCCTCCTCGTGCCCATGAACTCTCCTTGATGAGGAGATCGTGATGATGGAGAAAACCCTTCAGATTGGACCCTTGGCCGGCCACCGGAGACAAGCCCTAACCTTCCTTGCTTTCCGCCCGAGCACAGCCGTCGCATGCAGAAGAGGAGAGGAGAAGAAATTAGGTCACGACAAATTAATCCCTAACTTATCCCTCTTTATAACTTAGTATTTATGTTACCAACTATTGCTTAAATAAATTTCCGCCCGATCTTTGCTCAGCACGGCCCGCTTGGGCGCTTGGTCATTGTGCTTCGCTTAAGCCTCTGACCGGGTCAGAGGTCACGGGTTCGAATCTCGGCCGAACCTCTTCTATACCTAATTATTTTCTGTTATTAACTACTACTTAAATTAATTTCACTCTTTCTTTAATCAGCACGGCCCGCTTGGGCGCTTGGCTATCATGCTTCGCTTAAGCCTCTGACCGGGTCAGAGGTCGCGGGTTCGAATCTCGACCGAAACTCTTTTATACCTAATTATTTTCTATTTTCTTATTACTGCTTAAAATAATTTCGCTATCTATTTTATCAGCACCACCCGCTTGGGTTCTTGGTCAGCCAAGACAACTTAAGGCTTTGCTTAACCAGAGGTCTCCGGTTCGAACCTTGCCTCAACCTCTTTATTTTTGCGACTTGTTTTCTTTTGGTAAAAATACCAAACGAACACCGAAAATTGTATAAAAATATTCTAAAAATCTCTAGAATATTTCTAAAGAATTTCTAAATATTTTTAAGTACTATTAGGACTCATAATGAGGAATTTTGGGTCGTTACATAGGCCTTCTTGGTTATTGGAGCAACAACCACTTCCTTAGACAAAGCTTCCATAAATAAACTCAATGTTTAATTTTCTCACTGTAAGCTTTTAACCAAAAAAAATTTAAACTAGCAAAGATTTTGGAACCCAATAAAAGTTCCTTCCTACAGGGTTGATCAAAAACTTAGGGGGTACATATCCTTTAGGTATTCTTCTAAGTTGGCCCTGATGTTTTCTTATATACCAGTTCAATTTTTCATAAATTCTAATTTTTTATTTTGGAAAATGATTTAAACATACAGCAGATTTCAATTTTTCAATTTCTAATTTTAGATTATCATTTTCTTATTTTAATTCAGTATTTTCTTTTTCTAATTTTAATAAGTCTTTAGAAAGAGACTTAATAAAGCGAAAAGACTGAGTTGAGGTTAGATTACATACATCACTTACCTGATTTGGTGAGGCTCCCCCTTCATCGTCGCTTTCTGCTGATGATGTTCCTCCCCCTTCATCTATGCTCATCTCTGAATCCGAGTTATCTTCAGATAGATGGTTGGCCATCAGTGCTAATCCTGAGAATTCTTCGATTTCTGATTTGAAGGATGAAGTGTCTGACCAAGTGACCTTCAGGTTCTTGTGCTTGGAGAATTCTGGATTCTTGTATTTGACCTTTTCTTTTTGCTTGCTCTTTAATTTCGGGCAATTATCCTTGATGTGCCCTTCTTCATTGCAGTTGTAGCAATGAACCGTCCTTTTTCTTTGATAACTCTTTGTCTGTGATCTAAATTTATTAGATTTAAAGAATTTATTGAAGCGTCTTACCAGTAGTGCCACTTCGGATTCGTCGACCGAGGCTTTGGAGTCAGAACCGTTTACTTTTGCCTTTAAGGCAATGTTCTGACTGGTCTTCTCTACTCCATTGGGCTCTGCAACTCGAGATTCATGAAGTTCAAAAGTAGAAAACAATTGTTCTAAAGTACTTACCTCGAAGTCCTTAGAGATGTAGTACGCATCTACTAAGGAGGCCCACTCGGGAGTTCTTGGGAAGGCGTTGAGCGTGTACCAGATTGAGTCCCAGTTCGTTACTTCTTCTCCAAGGTTGTTGAGTTGCGTGATCAGCTCTTTGATTCTCGCTTGGAGTTGCGCTACCTTCTCGCCTTGGTTCATCCGGAGGTTTGTTAACTGGGTCCAGAGGATGTCGCGCCTCGCTAGCTTCGCTTCGGAGGTACCTTCGTGAAGCTCCAGGAATTTTTCCCAGAGATCTTTCACGGAGTCGTAACTTCCGATCCTATTTACCTCCTGAGGCGGCAGAACGCTGAGCAAGTGGAACTCAGCCTTTCCGTTGGCAATGAATTCAGCTTGTTCCTTCTTGCTCCACTGATTCTCTTCTTTGTCTTTTGGAACTTCAAAACCATATTTCATTGTTAATAAAATATCAAAATCAGTTTTAAAGAATACATCCATCCGGCGTTTCCACGTAGAGAAGTCTCCGTCGAACTTCGGTGGATGAATATTCACTCCGGCCATCGTCTTGATCGTTGTGCTTTAGTCGGTTGTTAGTCCTTCTGAGGCGGTCCTGCTTTGATACCAATTGTAGGTGCAGCGGAGGCCGGCAAGAGGGGGGTGAATTACTTCTGAAAAATAAAACTATACCCTCCTCAAGACTTTTAACAAATATAAATAGCAACAATATAAAATAAAAGGCAAAAATAAAATAGGAGACAGAAGTTTGACTTGGTTACAACCAAGATGGTTGTTAATCCAAGGCAGTCGAAGATCGCACTAGCATAGTCTCCTTTACTATAGGCAGAGAAGCCTTTTTACACACTAAATGAGCTCACAAGTTGCTAGGAATTAAATGCTTCAATTGATGTTTAATTCCTAGGTCCAGGGGTCCTTTTATAGCCCCTGGAAAATCTATCCCGAGGGTCTAAGCCGCCTCCAACAAGGGTCCAAGGCGCCTCCAGATAAGTGGTTGGATAGAACTCTATCTGCAGCTCAACGGTCATTTTGATCAGGCTTAAGGCGCCTTAAACCTTGTTGAAGGCGCCTTCAACAAGCTTTAAGGCGCCTCCAAGTTGGAGGTGCCTCCATTACTTGTTGAGGGCGCCTTGAGCTCGGTTTCCAACCTGATTCTTCCTTTGTTTTGACTTCCGACGCTCTGATCTTTTGGGTGATTGCGGCCAACCGGAATAGGGCTCACCCGAACCCAATTGTCGACCTTCTCTTCGAGCAGCCTTCCTCCCCGGCTTAACGTCCCTCGAACGCCGCGCACATTCTTCTCGCCCACCGGTGTACTCTTCTGCAGCTCTCTCGTCCTTCGGACGCACCAAGCCCGTCGGCTCCCTTCCCGTGTCATCCTTCTTGCTAGCTGCATCTTCCGCTCGACTTCCTGCGCTCCTAAGTTCCTGCACACTTAGACACATGGATCAAACACAAAGCAGGACCTAACCAACTTGGTTGATCACATCAAAACTACCACGGGATCCAACAGTGCCCTCGTTACAGGAGGGTTAACCGTTACAGGATTTCACAGGAATCATCTCTTTGTGATACTTAGGGATACTGACCAATCTAATTTCCTGCAAGAGCATTGACATAGAGGATCGAAACTAAGCAATCTATGTAGTATCTCCTAGTATTATAATGAAACCGAAATCCTATAATCCATATCCCAAAGCTCATTCCCTCCAAGATCGATTCTCTCTCTTCTCACTTTCCTCTTCTCTCTCTCTTACTCTCCTTTCTCACCAATCTTAGGTTTGTCTAGATAACTTACTTTGCGATATCTCTAGTGCTTAATCAACGGTCCCTGTGGTTCGACAATCTTTTATATTACTGACGATGAATCCGTACACTTGCGGTTGCATAACATCTGACATTCGACATGCGCAGTTCGTGCTCGCACACAAGTCAACTTTAGTTCAGTACAATCTGGGTCATGGATTTGTACCCACCCTTGCGCATTCACGCGTGAGAGAGTCTCTCCCCATGCATATGTTTACAATGTCAATGCATGTGCCATAATTTAAACCAACAATAAAGTCAAGAGACTTCTAATTGTGAGACTAAACTCATACACAATAGAGTCTCTTCGTCTCCACCTCTTTATTCCATTCACATTTCTAACAACTTGTTGCTAGTGGAGAGGAAGGTATTGAATTGCAGGACTTGTAAGCATAGTGGTGCTTGGTAAGAATTGCAGAGTAGAATTATTGTTTGAAACTACTCCTGGGTTCAAAGTTTGCTGAAAGCATTACTTACTTGAGAACAAAAAAATGATTCATTTATTTCTTAATACAGTAGTTATCAATTAAAATAATTAACGTTTCATTTTTGTATATGAACCATAAGGACAGAAAAAAAATAACAGATTGATGACAAATACATTCAAATTTATCGTGATATATTATTTGTAAGCAGCAAGACATATATATTGATATTCAAGCTGATCGCCAACCTCTAATATCACTCTAATTTAAGTAATTATTTTTCTTGTTAGAAATGATCTGGTTTGTTTGTATATTTTTATGTAGGAAAAGAAGATTTGATGGGGGAGATAGTTTGTGAAAAAAGAAGATTAGTTCATGTATGTATTGTTCATTTTAAAAAAATTTGTATAACTTTAAGGAGGTGTTAGATTTGCATTACTTTTTGAACTATTGGACTTGTATAAGTTCTTGGACTCTTAAGAAGTAAGTTCTTGTATAACTTTTTGAAAACTTTGGATTTGTATTAATGTAAAATTGATTTCAAATATTAATAGTTGTGTATATATATGATAAATAGGGCGTGATAATGTTAATTAAGATGTATTGAATGTTTATGATGTGGTATTAAATTTTCTTGTATACAGTTTTATATGTATTGAATTGGAATTTACATAAACAAATTGATTCTGTTGGAAATTTTGAGATTTAGGAACGAATTTGACGACAAAAAAAATCTGTTGTCAAATTATCGTAATTTACTGTATATCGATAAATTTGCGACAAATTATTTTCGTCCCAAAATTTGTCCTAATTCTGGGACAAATCTACATATTCGTCCCAGATTCTAGGACCAATACACAGATTCGTCCCAGGAACAAAATTTGGGACGAAAATAATTTATGGCATATTATAAATTTTTTATATTATTATTTTTATTGCCAAATTTGTTGCAAATTTGGAATGAAAATTAATTTGTATCTCAATTTTTTTTATATTATAATTTTCGTTGCCAAATTCGTTGCAAATTCTACAACAAAAATAATATTCGTCCCAAGAGTTGTTTTCGTTGCGGATTGTTATTGACAATTTTGCGACGAATATTATTTTTGTTATAGAATTTGCAACGATTTTGACAACAAAATTTTAATTCTTTGTCAATTTCGTCGCCGAATTCGTCCATAATTTTAGAGCAATTTGCGATGAATCTTGTTTTTGTTGCAAACTTGGCGATGATTTTGGTGACAAAAAATATTTTTGTCGTCAAATTCATCCCCAAATTCGTCGCCAAGTTTGCAACAAGAATTTTGGGATGAAAATTTTTTGTCCTAAATTTCGTCCCAAAAATTTTGCAACGAAAATATTTTATAAATTCAACCCAAAATAATATATTTTTTGCAGTGGATATTGATTCATGCGGTTCATTCTCCACCGAGTCCAGTTACGACTGTTCCATGTACTCCCAATCCTTCGATATGCATTGGGAATTGCAGGAAATGAGGGAATAACATGGAGAAGAAATGTCTACAGTTGGATATATTCAAACAATAGACATCTCAGGAACATTCTGTGTCTCTATTGCTCTGTGTAGTTGTGTACATACATTTGAGTGTTGGAAATAGTTATTTCTTGTGAACTTGAACATGGTTTGTGTTGAAAGAGGTTATAAAATTTGAATCTGAGATTCAGATTTTTTCTTGTATTCAAATTTGTAAATCTGATCATAAAAATTCCGACTCCTAAAACTTTACAAGAATTCGAGAATTATGATGATTTTTTCCCTTTTTCTTCTCACTTTGAATGTTTGACATTTTTTGAACAACATTCCTGTCAAATAGTTTGATATTGTACATTGGAACCGGCCACACGTAGAAGTATTTTTAATATATATAATTTTAAAATAAATTGATTTATTGTGGACGAGATTTCGTTATGTTAGGCGTTTGATTATTTGATAGAAAATTAAGTGAAATTTTCATTTGGCCTAGTCAAATTTTTTCTCATTGCAAAGATACCCCTTGAAGTTTAAAAATTGTCAAAGCACTCTCCTTTACTCATAATATTGACACTGTAAATATAAATTATAAATCCTAAACAATCAACTAGATGCAATTAATGATATTATTTTGTACACTTAGCATTCTTTTTAAAAATCTTTTTATTTTATTTTTTAATTTCTAGGTTCGTAGGGTCGTCAAATACTTTTGAGCAGTGCTTAATAACTCTAAATAACTTAGATCTATACTAAATAAGCATCATTAGACTCCTAATGTTTCATTAAATTTGTTTATACTTAGTTTTCTTAATTTTCAGTCTTATAATACCGTTAAACACTTTTTACAAAAATGTTTTATGATTACTAATTGACTAGGATACAATTTATGTCAAATAAAATGAAGGAAATTAAATATTCCTCCCATTAAAAAATCTATATAATTCAACTATTTTATTATATCATCAATTTCTTCTTCATCTTTTAGTTTAGGACTCTAAAAACATTAAACTATATTTTTTAAAAAAAAATAATCATATAACTGCATTCAAATATTAATATTTCCATTTTATTATTTTTATCAAATAATTTTAAAATAATATATAAGTATTAAATGTTATTGTTAGTATAAAAACGTAACCAATTATATATCAGCATAAGAAATAAATTATAAGAATAGAAAAAAAATCTGAAAAATTAAAATAGTTAGTTTATATATTTATTTGTTTATAGTTTTTAGGGAAATTTGGATATTTTTTTTTATAGAATTTAGGATTTCATAACTTAACTATATAAGCTCTTATACTCTGTATCAATTTTAAAATCTAATAATATGGTTAGTTTTTTCCTTCTTTCTGACCTAATTTTTTCTACTGTCCCCCTGTTATTGCTTCATGTTACCGCTACCATCTCCTACTGTTGCTATTGATTTCGACATCGACATCTATTTTCTGTCCTGTTGTTGTTGATTTTTGCGCCGACATCTATTTTCTGTCGATTTCGACGCCGACGTCCTGTCCTACCGATTTCGGCGTTGACATTATTTTCTGCCGATTTCGACGCCGAAACTATTTTCTGCCAATTTCGATACCGACATCCTGTGCTGTCAATTTCGGCGTCTATGCTCTTTTCTACCGATTTCGATGCTGAAACCCTATGTTGTCGATTTCGACACCGACGTCCTGTGCTACTGATTTCTACATTTGACATCCTTTTCTACCTCATATTCTTTGTGTGACCACGAATCGTCTTGACATCAATTTTTACGAATCATACAAATGTGTATCCTTACAGTTTGGTTATTCTGAGAATTATTCGTTCTGTCATCATGCCTGGTCGTGCAGATGCTTCATGGAAATCTGATTTATATATGTTTGAGCAGTTTCAACAGTTGATTACTTCATAGCCCTCTGTCATGTCAGCTTCCTCTCATATAGGTTTGTCGTCATTTGGTATTTCAGGTATATCTTCATTCTTATGGATTTTGGACTCTGATGTCTCCCATCATATGTCATCCAATTTATCATCTTTTATTTCTTTTTCTCTCAGTTCATCTATATCTATTGTGACTGCTAATGGTACTCCTATGAGATTAGTAGGTGTTGGTTCAATTATTGCATCTTCTTTATCTCTTACTAATGTTTATTATATTCCAAGTCTTACTTTAAATCTTGTTTTTATTAGTCAATTATGTGAGTCTTGATACCTAGTTTCTTTTTCTTCATCCAATTGTTATGTTCAGGACCCGCAATCTCAAAGGCTGATTGGGACAGGCCATAAGCAAAAAGGACTCTATGTTTTAAATCAACTCAAATTACCAGAAGTTGTAGCTTTCAGTGTGGATTTATCGTCTTTTCATCTTAGTCATTCATCTTCTGATTTTTATTTATAGCACTCTCGCTTAGGTTATGTTTCAGCGTCTCGTTTGCAGTTTTTAGCCTCTACAGGAGTATTAGGACCTTTAAAAAGTTCTGATATTTCTGATTGTAGTGGTTGTAAACTGGCCAAATTTTCTGTCTTACCATTTTCTAAAAGTCTTTCTTTTTCTTCTGCTCCATTTGATCTTATCCATTATGATGTGTGGGGACCCACTCTTATTCCTACAAAAGGGGGGTCAAGGTATTATGTTTCAATTATTGATGATTACACTCGTTATTCTTAGGTCTATCTAATGAAACACAGGTCTAATTATCTTACAATTTTCAACAACTTTAGAGCTCTTGTGAAAACTCAACATTCTAGTGTCATAAAGTATTTTCATTGTGATTTGGGGGGTGAATATAGTTCAAATCAATTTTTACATTTACTTGCTTCTGATGGTGTTATTCATCAAACCTCGTGTACAAATACTCCTGAACAAAATGACATGGTTGAACAGAAACATAGACATCTTGTTGAAATAGCATGTTCATTTTTTATTGTCTGCTAGTGTTCCTAGTACTTTTTGGGGGGAAGCAATCCTTACTGCTACTCACGTCATTAATAGAATTCCAACCTCACACAATTAAGGTTTGTCACCTTTTGAAAAATTGTATGGGTATGCTCTTGTCTATTCTTCTTTGCGTGTTTTCGGTTGTAGTTGCTTTATCCTTCGTCCACATGCAGAGCGTAATAAGTTAGCCTCTCGGTCTGCTCTTTGTGTCTTTCTGGGTTATGGTCTTAGTCAAAAAGGATATCGTTGCTTTGATCCTGTTAGTCAAAAATTATATGTCTCTCGTCATCATGTGTTTCTTGAGTATATTTCATTTTTTTCTATTCCGGCTAGTTCGCATAATATGACAAAGTCAGTTCTGCTTTGCATTGATCCTTTCAATACTGATACTGAGGAAGATACACCCACAAATCCTACTGGTAGTTCAACTAAATCTGGTACTTTGATTCCCGAGATACCCGCTCCACATATTCCTCCTTCTGCCACTACCCAATTATCTCCTGAGATTGTGGATGATCCTTCTCTCCACCGTCATCAATCCACTCGTGTTCGTAAGTCTACTAAACTACTAGATTTTGCTTACTCTTGTTATTCTGTTTCTTTTGCTTTATTTGTTGCCTCTATTCATTGTCTTTCTGAACCTGAATCCTATAGAGAAGATGTTTGTAACCCGCTTTGGCGGAGTGCTATGGCCGAGGAACTAACTGCTTTGCATCAGAGTCATACATGGGATTTGGTTCCATTGCCGTCAAGAAAATATATTATTGGTTCTTGTTAGGTATATAAGATCAAAACTAAATTTGATGGATCTATCGAACGATATAAAGCTCGTCTTATTGCTAAAGGTTATTCTCGGGAGTATGGCATGGATTATGAAGAAACATTTGTTCCTGTTGCAAAAATAATAATTGTTCGTACTCTGATTGTTGTTGCTTCTGTTTTGTTGGATTCCTGTGGATGTTTTGATGTGATCAACCAAGTTGGTTATGTCCTGGTTTGTGTTTGATCCCTGTGTCTGAGTGTGCAGGAGCTTAGGAGCGTAGGAAGTCGAGCAGAAGATGCGGCTAGCGAGAAGGACGGCACGGGAAAGGAGCCGACAGGTTCGGTGCGTCCGAAGGATGAGAGAGCTGCAGAAGAGTACACCGGTGGGCGAGAAGAATGTGTGCGGCGTTCGAGGGGTGTTAAGCCGGGGAGGAAGGTTGCTCGAGGAGAAGGCCGGAAATTTGGTTCGGGTGAGCCCTATTTCGGTTGGCCGGAATCACCCAAAAGAACGGAACTTCGGAAGTCAAAGCGAAGGAAACAGCGAGCTGGTACACAAGCTCAAGGCGCCTTGAACAAAGCATGGAGACGCCTTCATGGGCTCGTTGAAGGCGCCTTCATGACTCATTGAAGGCACCTTGAGCTGGTCAAATTGATCGTTTGCGCTGCGGATAAAGTTTTATCCACCCACTCAATGGAGGCGCCTTGGATCTCAGTTGGAGGCGCCTTGGACCTCCGAGATAGGATTTCCAGAGGTTATATAAAGGCTCCTCGAGTTAGGAATTTCAAATCAACTCAAGCAATCAACTGTATAGTCATTCCTAGCAATAGTTCTAAGCTTCCAAAGTGTAAAAGGCTTATCCGCCTTCAGAGAAGGAGATTCTTCAGTGCGCTTTTTCTTACTGCCTTGGATTAACATCCTTCTTAGTTGTAACCAAGTAAATAGCTGAGTCCCTTTTCATTTCTATTAATTTATCTGTTATTATTTTATTATTGTATTTTTGAGTTGAAAGCACGAGGAGGGTATACTTTATTTTGTCATGCAATTCACCCCCCTTTTGTCGGCCTCCGCTGCACCAACATGTTTGTCGATGGAGAATATCTCAGATGAATGTCAAGAATGCATTTCTAAATGGTGATTTTCATGAAGAAGTTTATATGACACCTCCTCTTGGTATTTTACACAAACCTGGTGAAGTTTGCAGGCTTCGTAAAGCGCTTTATGGTCTCAAACAAGCACCTCGTGCTTGGTTTGAGAAGTTCTCTACAGTGATTATTTTGTTTGATTTTCATCCTAGTAATCATGATTCAACATTGTTTGTCAGATATACGAGTACAAGTTGTAGTCTTTTATCATTATATGTTGATGACATGATTATTACTGGCGATGATTCTAATGGAATTGCTTCCTTGAAGTCTGAGTTGGCTCATTGTTTTGCTATGAAAGACTTGGGTATACTATGCTACTTTCTGGGTATTGAGGTTGCTTATTCCCTGAAAAGTTATCTTTTATCTCAGTCAAAGTATATATATGATCTGTTTGAGCGTGCTCGTCTTACTGATAATAGAGTTGTTGATACTCCAATTGAGACTAATACTCGGTGATCCTGTCCGGAGGCTGAGTCGGACGAAGGCTGGTCGCGACGGCCTAGTTGTTGACGGAAAGTCGTGGGTGATCTGGCTCCCACGGGCGGCTGACGATGCTGCAGGTCCCTGCACACACTCAGACGATCCCCCTCTTCACGTTAGAGACCAGAACCCAGGGAAAAAGTCCCCGGATCAGGCCCTCCGACGCTCAAGTCAGGTCCTTTTTCTCCAGAAATCGTAAAGAGAAGGAAAAAATCGACTGACAGTGAAAAGTTGTGGAAAAAAGTGCACCAAGAGTGTGTGTGCATACCCGCGTACGAAGAAGCCTCCTCCTTTTATCCTCCCCTTGCTTCTAGAACCTGTAATCCACTCAGAAAGCGTTAGACGCTGGGCTTTGTCGTGTAGTCCCGGACACCTGTCGTGCTGCTATTGATAGTGGAAGCATCTTCTTGTTTTGGAACCTCCGCCTTTGCCCATGGGTTTTGTCTTGTAGTGAAGGACAGATGTCAGGCTGTTATTGGTTATGAGGGCATCTTTTCGTTTCAGGAGCCTCCGCCTTCGCACACCTCGTTGGTATGCAATGATTATCCCTGACGGACCATTGAGATTCTCCGACTCCCCCACTGCTTAGTTCATCCGATCTATCGTGACCTGCACCTGCCTCGCATCCTCTGCTCGGCTCTAGCCTCTAAGTGTCACTTGCCAGTCGGGCTGACTCCGAACGGCTCTGTCGATCCTGGTCTGTGATCTGTGGTTTGCACTTCCGGGCCTTTGAATCGCAGACCTACAGACTTGATCCGTCTCTACACAGCTCTGCTACTTCCGACCTGTGATTTGTGACTTGCACTTCCGGGCCTTCGAATCGCAGACCTGCAGACTTGATCCGTCTCTACACAGCTCTGCTACTTCCGACCTGTGATTTGTGACTTGCACTTCCGGGCCTTCGAATAGCAGACCTGCAGACCTGATTCGTCTCTACACAGCTCTGCTGCTTCCGACCTGTGATTTGTGGCTTGCACTTCCGGGTCTTCAAATCGCGGGCCTGCAGACCTGATCCGTCTCTACACAGCTCTGCTACTTCCGACCTGTGATTTGTGACTTGCACTTCCGGGCCTTCGAATAGCAGACCTGCAGACCTGATTCGTCTCTACACAGCTCTGCTGCTTCCGACCTGTGATTTGTGGCTTGCACTTCCGGGTCTCCGAATCGCAGACCTGCAGACCTGATTCGTCTCTACACAGCTCTGTTGCTTCCGACCTGTAATTTGTGGCTTGCACTTCCGGGTCTTCGAATCGCGGGCTTGCAGACCTGATTCGTCTCTACACAGCTCTGTTGCTTCCGACCTGTGATTTGTGGCTTGCACTTCCGGGTCTTCGAATCGCGGGCTTGCAGACCTGATTCGTCTCTACACAGCTCCGCAGACTTGCAGACTTGATCCGTCTCTACACAGCTCTGCTGCTTCCGACCTGTGATTTGTGGCTTGCACTTCCGGACCTCCGAATCGCAGACCTGATTCGTCTCTACACAGCTCTACTGCTTCCGACCTGTGATTTATGGCTTGCACTTCCGGGTCTTCGAATCGCGGGCCTGCAGACCTGATTCGTCTCTACACAGCTCCGCAGACCTGCAGACTTGATCCGTCTCTACACAGCTCTGCTACTTCCGACCTATACCTGGTGTTCTTCCTGTCGTCTTCCTTTGTTTTTCAACGACTTCACCCCCTTGATCGACCAGTCTGCCTAATCTCTGACTACCCCCTATGCTTGCCTTTGGCTGCCTAGTCAGCTTGACTATTGACCGCCAGGTTGCCTTGACTATCGACTGCCAAATCACCTTGATTATTGACTGCCACATCCTCTTGACTTTTGACCGCTACATGGCCTTGACCCTTCTCCCCCTTTCCTTCTGGGGCCCCTCCATCACCAACCGTATCACAAGCCTCCCCCACAACTCTAGTCGAAGGAGGATGACAGTTTGACTGATTAGACCTCAGTACATCTCTAAGATCTCATCATATCTTTGTGACCTCAGCATATCTTTGCATTTTACCATACCTCTGTGCCCTCTACTTCCCGCCTCACATATCAGCCTCTGTGTCTCGTCGCCTGGGATATTGAGCCTCTTTAATTGCTTTACCAATCGTTTGGAGTACCGTGCTTACCCAATTGCTTTGACTTGAAGACACGCTCCCCCTTTTTAAAGGACCTTCCAGCCGCTTCCCTGTCATGCCCTTCTTCTTTCATGCTTCCTACTTCCTTTTGATAACCCGCGTTCCACCAGCTTCCTCCCCACGCGATGCATTCTCCTTCTTCTGATGAGGTTAATCAACCACCCTCCCAAGTGCGGATAGATCAACTCACCTCGCAACTTGCCGAGAAAGAACGTGAACTGGAGCGCATGTCCAGGGATCGAGCTCGTGAGCTGGCTGCCTTGCATGACATGGACGCCCTGTATTGTCTTGCAAAATCTCGCGTGCATGCAGAAAAGGCGATGAAGGACGAATACCAGTCTGATCTGCAACACCAACTTAGCCGCCAAGACCGTTTGCAACGAGAACATGAGACGGAGATATCTCTTCTCCGCACGTGCCTCAACGTCAAGCAAGACATGATCGCTCAGCAACAAGCAGTCATCGAATCCTTACACGGGGAGCTGGCTCAAGCTTTGAGCGCCCCGGAGGCTCCTGAGTCCCCAGACATTTCTTCACATGACAGTGCTCATTCTCCATGACCAATCCTTTCCCCGAGTTAAAGCTGGTCTGGGTGATAGTTGTCTCAGTGGCTCCTTTCCAGCAAGACTTTCCTGCTTGTAGCCTTAGCTGTATCCCCTACTTATTGAACTGTGTCGATGTACTTGTCTGTCTGTCCTTTTCCGGCATAGTCTTTCCTGCTCAATTTTCATCTAGCAAGCATTCTTAGAACATCTAGCAAGCATTCTTAGAAAGTGGCCCGTATGTAAGAGACAAGAGTTGCATCATGACTTATTTTTATGTATGAATTTTGGATAATAAAACCAACATAATGCTTGAAAATTAAGACTGTAATGAACGTGCAAAACCTGATTCCGTAGTTAATATTGATGCGTTATGGGTGTGATGGATGACTACCCGTATTCAGTACCTCGCATACTTGCTGTATATTCGCAATTTGCATAAAGGAGCTAAAATAAAGCTAGATGTAGTTAACCTGATTATCGGCAGACGTTCCACTCATTGCGAGGCACATCTATCTGAAAGGCCGTTAGGCGTAGATGCCAGGTTCGCGTATGATCCTCGCAGGGGAGGTGGTTTTGGATTCCCGCATGGGAGCCGACCTAAGAGGTCGTTGGGCGTGAACATAGGGCTCACTTTTGATTCTCGCATGAGAGCCGACCTGAAAGGTCGTTGGGCGTGAGAGCAGAGCTCACTTATAACTCGCACTGAGGCGAGAGTCTGGGGCTACCGACCTAAAAGGTCGTTGGGTGTGAGCACAGGGCTCACTTTTGATTCTCGCATGGGAGCCGACATGAGAGGTCGTTGGGCGTGAGAGCAGAGCTCACTTATAACTCGCACTGAGGCGAGAGTCTGGGGCTACCGACCTAAAAGGTCGTTGGGCGTGAGCACAGGGCTCACTTTTGATTCTCGCATGGGAGCCGACCTGAGAGGTCATTAGGCGTGAGAGCAGAGCTCACTTATAACTCGTACTGAGGCGAGAGTCTAGGACTACCGACCTAAAAGGTCGTTGGGCGTGAGCACAGGGCTCACTTTTGATTCTCGCATGGGAGCCGACCTGAGAGGTCGTTGGGCGTGGGAGTAGAGCTCACTTATAACTCGCACTGAGGCGAGAGTCTGGGACTACCTACCTAAAAGGTCGTTGGGCGTGAGCACAGGGCTCACTTTTGATTCTCGCATGGGAGCCGACCTAAGAGGTCGTTGGGCGTGAGAGCAGAGCTCACTTATAACTCGCACTGAGACGAGAGTCTGGGACAACCGACCTAAAAGGTCGTTGGGCGTGAGCACAGGGCTCACTTTTGATTCTCGCATGGGAGCCGACCTGAGAGGTCGTTGGGCGTGAGAGCAGAGCTCACTTATAACTCGCACTGAGGCGAGAGTCTGGATACTCCGGTCTGAGACCGGTGGCGATGGCGATGGCGCTGGTCCGAGACCAGGAATGATACTCCGGTCCGAGACCGGTGGCGATGGCGCTGGTTCGAGACCCGCCGGACCTCCATCGGTAAAGGTACGAATGCATTGTTCTCCTTTGCCTTCATCCTCTTTGCCTATGCCAACCTAATTGCTTCGGTTGATCTGGTTGTTATCGCTAGCTCTGGGCTCACTCATCCACGTCGCTTGTCTCCCTACAATCGCACTAGGCATGGTATAGGATTAAGAATAAGGACGGGAGCATATAAACCTTACTCGACTTTTGAGCCATAGCGCCCTTGTAGCTTATGATGACGCCGCAGTTCTCGCGATGTGCTTGGTTAGCGGGTCGGGTCAGGGGATACCTTCGCAGAGCTACTTGCTCGGGCGATCCGCGTGAGCAAAACCCCACAGGCCTGCTCTCTACTTTTCTGATCTGGCAATCACTTCCGCTAACTTGCCCCGTCTTATTTGTGACTCTTTTGAATTGCTTGGCTTCTGCAGCTTTATGCAACTTCCCGCCTAGCCTTGAGCCTTTGACGAAGAATGCTTCTTTTCTTGAGGCCACGCCCCTTCATGATTGCCTTGCCTTGTCAATCTTCAATGCGTTTCTTCTCGCGATGACACCTGTCCCGCGCTTTTATTGCTCACGCCTCCTGACGCCAGCTCCTACCCCTTTTTCGCACGCCTCAGTGCTTACTTCCCATCAGACGGCTCGAGGGCGTGTTACCCAAAAAGATACTCAGCTCGACTCTTGATATTTCCTAGGAATGAATGGACTTTATAAACCCTAAGGGCAGTCCGTCGTCTTCACTTTGACGTTTCGCTATCCTCTTCCTCTCGTTCGTGACCGTCTCCGATAGTGCAGCTTCTCATCTTCCTGCTTGCGCCCGAAGCTTCTCGCCTTCCTGCTTGCGCCTGACCTGTGACCCCTCTTGTCTTCAACCTCCTCCCTTGCTTACTTCGTGTAATCATGGATGGTAAGGAACTCTCCTGGTATTCATGCTACATCTCTGATTTAGACCATCACGACCTGTCTGCACTGCAATCCAACCTGGGGCTAGGCGCCGCATATGAGCTTCGTCTTCCTTCGCCAGATGAACATCCTTCTTCTCCTCCCAAAGGGTTTATCACTGTCTTTAGGGATCAAATCTTAGGCGGTCTTCGCTTTCCTTTGCATCCTTTTCTCTCCGAGTTGAGTCAATATTGTGGTATTGGTATCTCTCAGTTTGCCCCCAATGTATTCCGAGCCGTCTGCGGAATCATCATCTTGTGCCGCATTTATGAAATTCCCCTGACCACCTAACTATTCCACCACTTCTATTCCTTCAGGCGGGCTGAGCCGGGGGTGTTCAACGTGCAGGCCAAGCCGGGCTATAAATTTTTTGATGACCTACCTTCCTCCAATAAAGGCTGGAGATCTCGCTTTTTCTTCCTTAAGCCCCCCGCCCCCTTAGCTAGGCCTTCCCAATGGCGTCCTATCCTTGCTTCGGACTTTCCTTCACATGTTCATGAATCTGCCTGCTCCATAGCCTGGGGCAAGCTGACCGGCGTTGTTGTTCACTTGTCCGTGCTGATGTTAGAAGGCATTCTACACGCTTTTGGCCTTAGCCCTGTTTCAACAGAAATCGGAGCTCCTTTTGGTAAGCTGTTATTTTTCGTATGCCGTTCTTCGCTGACTGAGGTGTTTCCTCTTCTTATTTTTGCAGTGGCTGCTATTCTCCGTTCTTTTGCCAGTCAGGAGCAACCATCGGTGGCCGTTCTGCAAGCTCTGAACGAAGAGCTAACACGAGACCTATCTTCTAATCCCGCCGTTGCCGCCGGTCCACAACCTTCGGAACCCCGGACTTCTGATGCGGTGGCCGCCCTGATGCTTATTGAGCCACCTGCCCCCAGCCCTGCAGACTCAACCCTACCCCACATCTCTGATCAACCTGCGGCTGAGCCATCGCCTGCAGGACAAGTGCCTTCTCTCCCTCCTACTATGAAGCTGCGCCTGACACGCAAGGGCAAAAGAGCGGCCCCGGTCACCGCGACCTCTCCTCCACCTTCTCGCCGTCAACGTGTGGCGGTTATCTCTTCCCCCTCCAGGTCCACAGATACGAGCTCGGTCCAGGAGACAAGCTTGGCCCAGGAGAAGGCCTCTGATCTGGAAGTGGCAGACCCGTCATTAGACCTGACAGCTCCGGTACCTCTCCAGAGTATATTACCTGCCCTGCCCTCGTCCTCTGGCGATCAGCCCCTGGGCTCGCTGACTCCCTCAGCCTCTCCTCTTCTCGTGCCTATGAGCTCAGCCATGCCGACTCTGGAACTGCCTTCCGCGGACCTAGCCTTTGAGGCTTCCTGGAGGCTTCCCTCAGAGACCGACCCGGCCTACGTGCCCGCTGCCGACCTATGTTCTATCTTTGATAGGGTCGATTTCTATGGGGACTTGGCCACCTCCTGGCAATCAGCAAATCGTCAGTTCTGGGAGATCAGTTCCCCTTTGGAGGGGTTTGATCAGATTGCCCGTTCCTTAGTATCGGTAAGCTCTTTTTCTTCTCCTGGATATTCATATATTTCTGTAACCCCCTTTCCTTTCCTGCGACCATTTGCAGACCTGTTCCGCGAGTTTAAGCGCGTTCAACAAGCGGCTGAGCTTCAACGAGAGAATGCGGCGCTCAAGGCCCGCCTTCAGGAACTAGAGCCTCCTGTGGCTTCCTCAGCTCCCCCTGAGCCTTCACTGGGAAACTTGGATGCGTACCTGCGCGCCGCTGGGGAATCTGCGGCCTCTGCCCGAGCCATCTTCCATGCCGCTTTTGATAAGCTGCAGAGGTTGGAGGCGGCCTTGAAAACAAGTGAGTCCTCATTGGCCTCTGAGACGGAGGGCCATCGCACGGCGCTTTCTGAACTGGAAAATAAGGAGGCCGAGCTGCTTTCCAGATCAGCTGAGTTGACACTGCTACGTCAAAGTAAGGAGCTCTTGCAAATGGGGCTGGCCGATGCCTAGGCTCTGGGCCTTGCTGCCGCTGATCGGGAGGCGACCATGCGAACTCAATGGGAAGCGTGCCAAGCCACCCTTCAGTCTTTGCGGGCGGATCTTTTGAAGGCCCAGGAAGCAGCATCTCAAAGCCAGAGCGACTTGTCCGTGGCCCGCACTGAGGTTGCCGAAAACAAGAACAGCTTGGAAGTATATCGGGCTGGCGAACCAGAGCGGCTGGAGGCGTACAGACTGGCCTATGTCCGCTCTTCCTTCTTCCTCCAAAAGCTGGGGCGTTGGATGATCGTGCTGCTATGCCACGGGGCCGCTGGCGGGGTCAGACAAGCATACGAGCAGGGCTTTCTGCGCTCGGCACCCCCTGCCACTTTTCTGGACACAGCTCGCCTGTCTAGGGAACTACCGCAGGAAACTTTTCCTTCTTTCGAAGCGGATGGTGGACTCTTCCTTCTGGAGGCTCCTCCCCTTGCGGCCGACCAGACCTCCGCTGATATTTCTGCCCAGGCTCTTCCTGCTACTGCTCCTGCCGCGACTGCTGATCTTGCGTCCTCCTCCGCAGTGCCAGCTGAGCTCGTGCTCCTTCCGTTGGCCTCCGGTGACCCTGCCTCCTCTTCTTCAGATGTTGAGTAGTCGGAATCATGTTGTAATGTTTACCTTTCATGTGTTGATGCTGAACCTTCCCTGATTGTACTCACCAGTGTGGTCGTATTGAACTTTGGGTGACTGTATTTATCTTCCCTTATATCTGGCTAATCGTATCGCTTCCCCTTCATGTATCCTCAGCTTGTTTCTTTTCTTAATAGGTCGTCCGTGGACTTTGGCTGATCTCTACTAATCAGCCTGCCCTTGCTTATTTCGCTTTTGCTACGTCGCTCTCTAATAATCGCTTTTATACCGAGCTTGGCGAGGGCCATATTTTACTTTTTGTCTTTGACGCATGTCCATGAAGCCCGCTGATCTGCTCCACCTTTCTTTCTGATGGCCGCTTCCGTACACCTTTGTCCTTACGAGGCAATCACTTGTTCGGCGAAAAGTTGGATGAACTGAGTGTGCCCTTTTTCCCTCTTTTTTCTCTTTCCTCTTTTTTCATACCTTATGAGGCGCCTCGTATCTCGAGCCCCTGCCTTTCCTATAATGCCCCCTGGTTATATTTTCGAGGCTCATCACAAGGCGTTCCCTGCCTATCTCAGCCCCTATATCACCCGTCCGTTGTCCACTTACGAAAATGTCCTTCCTCCGTCATACCTATAAGTATCTTCATACTGCCTTCTTTCTGCTATGATTCGCCATCACCACGGAGCACTCAAGCGTCGCCGCCGCAGACTGACTTCTCCCGAGATTCTACCGAGATCCTTCCTTTTCTCCAAGCCTCCTCTTTTCGTTTGTTCTTTCTAACTCCTGAGATAATATCTCTTGCAATGGCCTCTCCTTCTTGGATCTCTTTGTTGGCGGAGCATTTCCTAGGCGCTTCGACTTTCGCCGAGTTGGATTGGGATGACCTACAGTACACTTATGAAATCCCTACTAGCTTTCGCCCCATCATCCCTATTGGTGTGAACCTGTACTTCGATCCTCCGCCTGGTTCCTGTACTTTCTTTACCGAACAGTTTGTATCTAGCCTTCGCCTACCCCCACATCCTTTTTTGTCTGGAGTATGCCGCTACTTTAAGATTCCCCTAGGTCAACTGACTCCCAATTCCATAAAGATTTTGTGTGACTTCGTAATAATCTGCGAAGTTTGTGAGGTTTCCTGGTCAGCTCCTCTTTTTCACTGCTTCTTTGCTCTTGCTCGGCAAGCTGACGGTCTTTTTTATGTCCAAGCTCGTAGCCACACCGCTTTTTTCTCTCCTCTTCCTCCTCCTAGCGCTGACTGGAGGAAAAAGTTCTTTTTTCTCCGATTTCCAGAGGAAGTGGACTGGCCTCTGCGATGGCAATCTGCACTACCTCTGACTCCGGCGTTGGAAGACTTCCATATGGACCTTCCTTATACTGTGGCTGCGACCCGCATGGAGGGTTGGCGCTTGAATCTGACGAGATTGTTGTCCGACGTTTTACTTTCTTACTTCAGGCTGAGCCCCCCTTCTCCCGAAACACCGTACTCCTTAGGTAAGTTCGCGTTGAGCTCCCCCTCCCTTTCGATCGTTTTCTCCGCTAGAATAACCTTTCGTGTTGGTGCCCACAGCTGAGGTTTTGCATCGCGCATCAGAGGCCCTGCCTTTGCCCCTCAGTGATCCGGAAATACTGCGGCGTGGTCGGACAATCTTAGAGAGGAGGCTACTCCCTCATCTTGGATCCCCCTCATTTGAGGCACCGACTCAGCCTACTCCCAGCCCCGCTTCACACAACGCTTCTCCTTCCCCTGCCGCCCCGAGCCGAGGTCGAGGTCTCGATCAAGCCGGCCGTCTGGCCAGACGCGTCTTCCGAGGAGCCCCCCGGGCCTCTAAACGTGCTCGCGCAGCCCTCCATCGCGCAGGTCGAGGCTCATCTGGTCGGGGCGCCACAGACGGGGGTGCTTCAGCCTTTCCACAGGGCCAGCCTTGCTCTGATAATTCTGATTCTGATAACCAGCCCCTGCTTCACAGACGACGTCGGAAACCAGGTCTGACTTTACAAATGCTCGATCCTGTTCCTTTTACTGCCAGATTGCCCCCCTGCTACCATCGTGGCTGACTCTGACCCCGCTCCCTTCTTTATTTTTGTTTCGTTTATCTGGCAGCCTCTCCCAACCCTTACAGGGGAAGACCAGCTGCATTCCGCTCTGCCCCCACTCTTGCTGAGGAAGACAGCACAGGTGCTCGTCATGACCCCGTGCCAACTGAGCCCGTTCCCGAGCCACCTCCTGCTCCTCCTGGTTCTGACGCAGGCCCTTCTCGACCTTCCTCCTCCGCCCGCCATCGTTACAGGACCACTATCCCCTCTGAAGCTGCTCTAGCTCATCGACACGACGTCCCCATGAGCCTTCTGATGATGAAAGGCTGTCTTGGCAGCTTGTGGGCAGAGAGCATGAGTCAGATGGATAACGCGCCGCCATTAGTCCAGATGGATAGGTTCTCGAAGTCCTGGGCTAAAGTAAGTACCCCATACTTTACACTTGTTATTGATTTGCCTTAACTGAAGGTTATATCTTCCATCCAGACTCATGCAGAATCTTTAGTTCTGAACCAGTCCTTCCACAACCTCCATCATGAAAGCAAAGAACTCCGAGAGAGAGTCTCTGAATTGGAGTCGCAACTGAATGACCCAGCCCGAGCTAGTCATGCATTGCGGGCAGAAATCCAAGCCCTGACCAATCAGACCGACCGTCAGAAAAGGTCCCTGGTACAGGTCAAGGATGAGCTCCGAGCTGTGAGAGAGGAGAGAGCTGCATCTGAGGCGGGGTATCAGCAACAACTAGCCCACCAGGCTCAGGAAATACAGTCCAAGGATATCCTTC
The DNA here is from genome assembly GCF_018446385.1 of Zingiber officinale. Taxonomy (NCBI): domain Eukaryota; kingdom Viridiplantae; phylum Streptophyta; class Magnoliopsida; order Zingiberales; family Zingiberaceae; genus Zingiber; species Zingiber officinale. The sequence continues at coordinate 176,638,154 of NC_055988.1, read as the reverse complement.
TGCAGGAGAAGAACAAGAAATTGGAGGTTCAGGCAGCTCAACTGGAAACTCAAGCAGCTGAACTGAGGGCTCTGAAAGCATAACTATCCCAGTCTCGAGCGGCTTTGACGGGAGTATCCACTGCCTTGGCGATCTATCGGGAAGGAGAGAGTGATTGTTGCCTTCAAAGTCGAATGTCGTATCTGAGCTCTCCTGAATTTTTATCCCAGGCCGGGGCACGCTTTTCTGCGACCGTGCCCTACACAGCAGCTGGAGTTATTCGGCAACTTCACGCGCAGAACTTCTTGAACTCCATCCCTCCCGCAGACTTCTTGGATTAAGACAAGATCATTCAAGGTTTTCCGGATGAGATCTTTGCCCCTTTTAAATGATCTATACCAACTGCTTATACTAATGAAATTTTTACATGTACATACGTATCTTTGAGTTTTGGCTTGACTATCATACTATCTCCAGCCCCTTCGGCGGACCTGACTTACATTAACAGGGTCGGCCCCCCTCACACCCGATAGGGTTGTAGGTAGTTAGCACTCTAAGGTCGGTCTAGCTTCCTCCCTTGAGCATCTTGCAAATAATAGGCCCCCGATGCCAACTTCTTGACAACTTTGTAAGGTCCGTCCCATTGAGGCGCCAACTTTGTCACTTCCCCCAAGGGTTTCATCTGCTTCCAGACTAGGTCTCCTTCTCCGAAGAAACGAGGGATCACCCTTCTATTTTAGTTCTATCTCATCCTCTATCTATAGGCTTCCAGCCTAGCAGCTGTTTGCTCGCGAATTTCGCTGATGAAATCTAGTTCGGCCAGCTTTTTTCGTCGCTCTGCGTTCCCTTCGTCGTACATCATTCTTCTAACTGATGGTATCCCGACCTCTAAAGGCACCACTACTTCATTGTCATATACCAAATGGAAAGGTGTCAGACCTGTGCTTTCTCGGGGTGTCGTACGATAAGCCCACAAAATGCTTGGCAGTTCGTCCACCCAATTGCCTCCCGTGTGATCCAGCTTGACCTTGAGCCCTCGCACTATTTCTCGATTGACCACCTCTGTCTGACCATTGCTCTGAGGATGCGCCACCGAAGTAAAGGCCTGAGTTATGCCGAACCCCTTGCACCAATTTTGTATCTTGCGTCCTTGAAATTGTCTGTCATTGTCCGACACTAACTTATGAGGTAAGCCGAATCTGCAAAAGATATTCTTCCACAAGAACTGGATCACCGCATCTTCAGTAATTCTGGCCAGAGCTTCCGCCTCTACACACTTGGAAAAGTAGTCTACTGCTACCAGCAAAAAACGTCTTTGCCCTGTAGCCATCGGGAAAGGTCCCACGATATCCATACTCCATTGATCAAACGGACAAGACACTATAGAAGTTCTCAGCAGCTATGTGGGTCGGCGCGTCAAGTTCTGATGCTTCTGGCATGACAAACAAGTATTCACTAGCTTCTGTGCATCCTTTTGTAGGGTAGGCCAGAAATACCCGGCCAGTAGTACTTTCCGAGCCAGCGTTCTTCCGCCAGCATGATTGCCGCAACACCCCAAATGTATCTCCCGCAAGACTCGATCCGCTTCTTCCATACTCAAGCACTTGAGCAGAGGTCTGGAGAAAGACCTTTTGTATAGTTGATCTCCAATCATAACATAAGAGTGGGTCTATCTTCTGAGCATACGCGCCTCTTCCATGTCCGTTGGTACAATTCCTTGCTGGTGGAAATTTATTATGGGCGCTTTCCAATCAATTACTCCTCCCAGGTTATTTTGTAGATCTATCTGAGCTATAAGGAAGGTCTGTGCTATAAATCTATCAAGTACCCAAGTGGTTAGGGAGCTGGCCATTTTAGCTAATTCGTCCGCTCTTTCATTTTCAGCCCTGGGAATCTTAGTGACTGTGACTTCTTTAAAATCTCTGCTCATCTTCTCATAAGGATCCTTGTAAACTTGCATTTTTTCGTTGCTTGCCTCAAAATGTCCGGTGACCTGTTGAGTTACTAGCTGTGAATCTGAATATACTATGACACGGCTTGCCCCCACGTGCCGAGCTGCTTGCAGACCTGCTAATAAGGCTTCATACTCTGCTTCATTGTTGGTAGCTCTGAAATTTAGCCGTACAACCAGCTGCATAATGTCTCCCTGCGGAGATATCAGAAGTGCACCTACACCACTCCCACGATGTGTAGCCGACCCGTCTATGTAAATTTTCCAAACCTCCTCTGAATCCGCCTGATAAACCTCTGTCAAGAAATCCGCCAGAGCTTGTGCCTTGATCGCGGTTCGGGGCTGATACTGTATATCATATTCCCCTAGCTCGGTCGCCCATTTGATAAGTCGACCTGCTACCTCCACCTTGGTGAGAGCCCACCCCATTGTACTGTTTGTCAGGACGGTAATAGGATGCGCCAAAAAATATGGTCGGAGGCGCCGAGCCATGAGAACAAGTCCGTAAACCAACTTTTCCAGGGCTGTGTACCGAGACTCAGCCGCCTTCAATAGATGACTGAAAAAATACACTGGCTATTGTACATTGTCCTGCTCTTTAACCAGCACGGCCCCCACGACCTCGGGGGTGGCTGACAAGTAGACCCAAAGGGGCTCTCCCACAACAGGCTTAAACAGCGATGGCAAAGACTCCAGGTACTGCTTTAGCTCCTCAGAGGCCTGTGTGCATTCTTCCGTCCACTGAAGCTTGGCTGCTTTTCTGAGCACTTTGAGGAAAGGCGCGGCCCAATCTGCAGATCTGGAGATGAATCTGGACAGTGTCGTTATCCTGCCTACTAACTTCTGCGTCTCCTTCAGATTCTGAGGGATCTGCATGTTTCGGAGTGCTTGAACCTTCTCAGGATTGGCTTCTATCCCTCGTTCAGTCACCAGATAGCCCAGAAACTTCCCTCCTTTGGCCCCGAACAGACATTTCAGGGGGTTCAGCTTCACACCGTATTGCCTCAGAGTTCCACAGGTTTCTTCTACATCTTTTATTAGACTGGACGCCAGGGGGGACTTGATCAAGATGTCATCAACATAGACCTCCATGTTCCGCCCGATCTGACTCCGAAAGATTTTGTCCATCATCCTTTGGTAGGTGGCTCCAGCATTCCTGAGTCCAAACGGCATAACAGTATAGCAGAAAGTACCATCAGCCGTTATGAAACTAACCTTCTCTTGATCCTCCTTAGCCAGAGGTATCTGATGGTATCCCTGGCAAGCATCCATCATGCATATCCTCTCACAGCCAGCAGTTGAATCCACCACCTGATCGATCCGAGGGAGAGGATAACAGTCTTTGGGGGTGGCTTTGTTGAGATCGCGGAAGTCTATGCAGACCCGCCACTTGTTGTTAGGCTTCTTTAATAATACGACGTTAGAAAGCCAAGATGGGAATTGCACCTCCCGAACATGTCCCGCCTTCTTGAGCTGATCCACTTCAGCTCGGATAATTTTATTCTGGTCGGCAGAGAAATTTCTCTTCTTCTGCTTGACTGGCTTGGCTTCAGATATCAGATGCAGCTTGTGCTCGGCTATCTCTGATCTGATTCCAGGCAGTTCTTCCGGGGACCAAGCAAAAACGTCCCTATTGCGGATCAGACACTGTATCAGCTCCGACTTAAGCTCCGGTGATAAGTCACTGGCAATACGAGTGATGCTCTCTGCTCTGTCAGTGTGCAACTGAATCTCTTCCCAGGGGATAGGCTCCTCAGCAATAGGCAGAGACTCCTCTTGGATAGCGTGCACACCACCATCTTGAGTCCTCCTGCTCTTGCGTGCCTCCAACCGGACCATATCAATATAGCAGCTTCGGGACACCTTTTGCTCCCCCTTGACTTCTCCGACCTGCTCGCCGACCGGGAACTTAATCTTCTGGTGGAAAGTAGAGACAGCAGCCCTGAACTCATGCAGAGCTGGCCTTCCCAAGATGACATTGTAGGAGGAAGGAGAGTCCACCACTATAAAGGTGCTCCTCCTAGTGCATACCAGTGGCTCAGTGCCCATGGATATGGCCAGTTTGATCTGACCCATGGGCTTGACTTCATTACCTGTGAACCCGTATAGGGAAGTGGTTACGGGTTGGAGCTCAGCGGCATCAATCTGCATCTCCTCGAACGCAGCTCTGAATAAAATATTGACCGAGCTCCCGGTATCCACAAAGACCCGAGCCACTCGGCTGTTAGCAATAACGGCCTTAATTATGAGGGCGTCGTCGTGGGGCAGTTCCAGACCCTCCAGGTCTTGAGGCCCAAAGCTAATAACAGGGCCGGACGCCTACTCGTGGCTGCATCCCACAGCTCCCACATACAACCGCCGAACGTGTGACTTACGGGCTCGGCCTGAGTCCTCGTCAGTGGGCCCTCCTGAAATCATGCTGATCTCTCGGACAGCGGCGTTACCCCGGTTCTCCAGCTCTCCAGCATCTCTTCGGTCTTCCCCGAGACCAGCTTGGTTAGATGGGTCGGCTAGGTCGGGCCGGGTCTGACGAGCACGTCCAGCTGCGGCCCGTTCTTCCTCCATTCTCTGTATTTGGGGCGCTAACTCCGGGGGGCAGACCCTGCTCGGTAGCTCGCCTGGAATCACGAGCGAATTGGAAACAATTACTGAGATCATGCGTCCTCGACCGATGATATGTGCAGTATGGTGCTCCCCTCGGTCCAGGTTTGGGTGCGTGTACGGCAGCAACTCGCGGGGCTGGTCTGGCTCCCTGCGCAGGCTGAGGGGTAGGCCTGGGTTGAATGCGCTGAAGAGGCTGAGCTGGCTGTGGTGCTCTCCTCTCAGGTCGGTTGCCAGGAGCCACCATCTTTTCGGCCTTCCTCCTAGCTGCCTGAGCTTCCTCCACTTTGATGTAGCAAGAAGCTTTCTCCACCACGTCATCAAAACTTCGGGCGGGGTTTTTGATGAGATCCCTGAAGAATTCCCCTTCCAGCAATCCGTGGGAGAAGGCGCTCATCAGTATTTCCGAGGTGGCGGAGGGGACGTTATTGGCCACCTGACTGAACCGATTGATATAGCTCCGCAGAGGCTCGGTCGGACCCTGTTTAAGAGCGAAGAGACAGTGGTCGGTTTTTTGATACTTACGACTGCTGACGAAGCGGCGTAGGAAGGCCATTTTGAAATCCAAGAAGCGATTGATGGACTCTAGGGGCAATCCATCGAACCACTTCTGCGCCGAACCCGACAGGGTGTGTAGGAATACTCGGCACTTGACAGCATCACTGTATTGATACAGCATAGCCGTGTTCTTGAACTTTCGCAGATGCTCCTCCGAATCTTTGCTTCCATCGTATTCTCCGATGTTCGGGGCTCGATAACCGTTTTCCCTCAAGATTTGAGCCGAGAAGGGTACCTTATCATCCGGGTCTTCGGGCAGATCTCTGGCAGGGATTATAGCTTTTCCCTTTCCTGAATCCCGGGGTGGATGTAGGGAGCTCTCTGCCACCGACGCCTGTGGCTCTTCTTTCTTCGGACTATGCTCGCGAGGTCCAGGCTGATGATAGTTGCGGCGAGGCTCTCGGAACGAAGTACGAGGGGGTTCTTCCTGCTGCTTCCTCTTTGAGCCCCTGTCGGAGGCAGGAGCTGGTTCTTTGGACGCTTCAGGCGCTATGCGAGGCCTTGAAACTGTTCCTTGTTTTTCAGAGGCGGCTTGCTTTCTAACCTCCTTGAAGAGCTCGTACTCCCCCGCGGTCATGGTGACATTAATCCTCCTGCTAGAACTTCGACCAGAGTCCTCCATCTTCACGCTTCAGACCAGGCTCTTGTGTTTCCCACAGATGGCGCCAAATTTGATCCTGTCCGGAGGCTGAGTCGGACGAAGGCTGGTCGCGACGGCCTGGTTGTTGACGGAAAGTCGTGGGTGATCTGGCTCCCACGGGCGGCTGACGATGCTGTAGGTCCCTGCACACACTCAGACGATCCCCCTCTTCACGTTAGAGACCAGAACCCAGAGAAAAAGTCCCCAGATCAGGCCATCCGACGCTCAAGTTAGGTCCTTTTTCCCCAGAAATCGTAAAGAGAAGGAAAAAACCGACTGACAGTGAAAAGTTGTGGAAAAAAGTGCACCAAGAGTGTGTGTGCGTACCCGCGTACGAAGAAGCCTCCTCCTTTTATCCTCCCCTTGCTTCTAGAACCTGTAATCCACTCAGAAACCGTTAGATGCTGGGCTTTGTCGTGTAGTCCCGGACACCTGTCGTGCTGCTATTGATCGTGGAAGCATCTTCTTGTTTTGGAACCTCCACCTTTGCCCATGGGTTTTGTCTTGTAGTGAAGGACAGATGTCAGGCTGTTATTGGTTATGAGGGCATCTTTTCGTTTCAGGAGCCTCCGCCTTCGCACACCTCGTTGGTATGCAATGATTATCGCTGACGGACCATTGAGATTCTCCGACTCCCGCATTGATTAGTTCATCCGATCTATCGTGACCTGCACCTGCCTCGCATCCTCCGCTCGGCTCTAGCCTCTAAGTGTCACCTGCCAATCGGGCTGACTCCGAACGGCTCTGTCGATCCCGGTCTGTGATATGTGGTTTGCACTTCCGGGCTTAGAATCGTAGACCTGCAGACTTGATCCGTCTCTACACAGCTCTGCTACTGCCGACCTGTGATTTGTGACTTGCACTTCCGGGCCTTCGAATCGCAGACCTACAGACTTGATCCGTCTCTACACAGCTTTGCTACTTCCGACCTGTGATTTGTGACTTACACTTCTAGGCCTTCGAATAGCAGACCTGCAGACCTGATTTGTCTCTACACAACTCTGCTGCTTCCGACCTGTGATTTGTGGCTTGCACTTCCGGGCCTCCGAATCGCAGACCTGCAGACCTGATTCGTCTCTACACAGCTCTGCTGCTTCCGACCTGTGATTTGTGGCTTGCACTTCCGGGTCTTTGAATCGCGGGCCTGCAGACCTGATCCGTCTCTACACAGCTCTGCTTCTTCCGACCTGTGATTTGTGACTTGCACTTCTGGGCCTTCGAATAGCAGACCTGCAGACCTGATTCGTCTCTACACAACTCTGCTGCTTCCGACCTGTGATTTGTGGCTTGCACTTCCGGGCCTCCGAATCGCAGACCTGCAGACCTGATTCGTCTCTACACAGCTCTGCTGCTTCCGACCTGTGATTTGTGGCTTGCACTTCCGGGTCTTCGAATCGCGGGCCTGCAGACCTGATTCGTCTCTACACAGCTCCGCAGACCTGCAGACTTGATCCGTCTCTACACAGCTCTGCTGCTTCCGACCTGTGATTTGTGGCTTGCACTTCCGGGCCTCCAAATCGCAGACCTGCAGACTTGATTCGTCTCTACACAGCTCTGCTGCTTCCGACATGTGATTTGTGGCTTGCACTTCCGAGTCTTCGAATCGCGGGCCTGCAGACCTGATTCGTCTCTACACAGCTCCGCAGACCTGCAGACTTGATCCGTCTCTACACAGCTCTGCTACTTCCGACCTGTACCTGGTGTTCTACCTGTCGTCTTCCTTTGTTTTTCAACGACTTCGCCCCCTTGATCGACCAGTCTGCCTGATCTCTGACTACCCCCTATGCTTGCCTTTGGCTGCCTAGTCAGCTTGACTATTGACCGCCAGGTCGCCTTGACTATCGACTGCCAAATCACCTTGACTATTGACTGCCACATCCTCTTGACTTTTGACCGCTACATGGCCTTGACCCTTCTCCCCCTTTCCTTCTGGGGCTCCTCCATCACCAACTGTATCACTTGGTATTCTCCATCTGATGGCTCACCTTTGTCGGATCCTAGTTTGTATAGAACTATTGTTGGAAGCTTAGTTTATCTCACCATGACTCGTCCAGATATTGCGTATGTTGTTTATGTGGTTAGTCAATTTGTTGTTGCATCAACTACAGTTCATTGGAATGATGTTCTTAGTATTCTTAGGTATCTTCGGGACACTCAATTTCAAAGCATTTTATTTCCTTCTACTTCATCTCTTGAGCTGCGTGCATACTCTGATGCGGATTGGGCTGGTGATCCTACGGATCGCAAATCTACCACTGGCTTCTGTATTTTTTTTTATGATTCTCTCATTTCTTGGAAGAGTAAAATGCAAGATGTTATTTCTAGATCTTCCACCGAAGCTGAATATCGTGTCATAACCTCAACTACTTGTGAGATAGTTTGGTTGCGTTGGTTGCTTGCGGATATGAGTGTCTCTCTTCATCAATCTACTCCGTTATATTGTGATAATCAGAGTGCTATTCAAATTACACGTAATTCAATTTTTCATGAGCGGACGAAATATATTGAAATTGATTGTCACATTACTCGTCACCATCTTCAGATTGGCACAATCACATTGTCTTTTGTTCCTTCAAAGCTACAGATTGTTGATATGTTTACCAAGGCACATTTCACTTCACGTTTTCATTTCTTATCTGACAAACTCTTAATATTTCTAGTTGTAGTATCGTGAGTTTGAGGGGGATGTTAGACTATATATTTATTTGTTTATACCTTCTAGATAAATTTAGACTTTTTCCTTTTTTTTATAGAGTTTAGAGTTTCTTAACTTAACTATATAAAACTTTATAGTTTGTATCAATTTTAAAATCAATTAATTTTTTCCATCTCTTAATTTCTAAAAAAAAAAAAAATAGATTTCTAACCAAAGTTATTCACAAATGAACTAATAAAGCAATTCTGTTTGTATGAGTCAGTATCCTTAAATTTATATGTACAATAACTTAAACAAAAAAAATCATTTATTTGCTATAATATTAAAATTTCAAACAATATTTGTATGGATTTTTTTATAAGAAATGAAAATTGATAATATTAACTAGCTTTGTTAAAATTAAAGACCTTTACTAACTATTTCAAGTGTATTTTTTTCTGAAGAAAAGAATTACCAATATATTAATGGTGGAGAGATATTTATTATCTATATTACCACTATATTTATTTCTATTCTAAATTATCATCGAAATAACTTTGATGATGACCAGTTCCCTTTAACTTTTAAAACTGCTGATGAATCTTAGAGTTTTAAAATGAATTGAAAATTAGGAAGATTTGCAAATCGTTTTTGATCGAATTTTTTTCCATCTAAAATCGAGCCAAACAGAATTTCCTTCCCTCCTCGTAACTCAATAAAAAACATTATATTTATCATCTAAATTATCATTATATTTATCTCTTCTAAATTACTATCCTCATGTATTATATTCATTCCTATATTTATAGGTTATCTAACATTTATATTAATCCCTATATAGTAGGATCAGTATCAATATCCTGTCTATCATCCTGATTATTACCACCTATCATTCTTTTTTAAATAAATAAATAAATTATTTCAATGTACTACTTACTTGTCTACATCATACCTATACCTAAAACTACCTATACCCGAATATCTTATTACTATAATCAGGTCTAAAAATTCTTCTATGTTCTCTTCCATTTCGGTAGGATGTCAAATTTTTCATTGGATTTGAAAGAAATTATCATCCCTATATAAATGAAGGATAAAAAGAAATCAAATACCTCAATCATTTATTTTTAAAATTAAAAAATATATTTTACTCCACTAAATAACTACTTGAATTAGTATATTATTTTTACAATAAAATGAAAATGGTGGTGGAAAATTTTTTATTAGTAATTTGGCATGATTCTCAAATTGATAAGACTAATAAGAATGATAAATTATGTATCAAGAAGAACATGTGAGTTCCTAGCGTCTTGAGTTTTTTTGTGTTTTTTTATGAGTGGGCACTTAATCATGTTTAGAGCGGTCAAATGGGTCAACCCATAGCGGGTGGGTTGATCCATAATAGGCCAGACATTTGGTAGTGATGTGGAACTATTCGTCATCTTGACATATTAGAAAATTTTCAATCCAACTTAAGACGGATTACCGTCTCAGGCCTTGGCAAGCCAACCCATGAGTCCACCAAAAAGTAAAAATATATATACTGATACGGTGTATAAACGTAGGATCTGATAAAGCTAGGTAGTCAGAAGTCAAGAGGATGTGACAATAAAAAATTAGGAAGAAGAATTTAGAGGGCTTGACGTCATCAATTGCATAACTCCCGATCAGGTATTGACAGATCTGGATCCCAGGTCAGAGATATGAGATTCGGCCTGGAATAAGGCCTGACCTTCCTCGACTGGTCTGATTTTTTCAACCCGATCTACATCGATAGGCATGGTACTTTCAGTTTCAGTAAGACAACTTCCAGTTGGTCCTTCAATACTCCAAGCGTGAAAGAGGGGACCCTTGTCGCAACTCGTCTCCCTATCAAGACTCAGGCCAGGAGCCACACCCTAACGGCCAGTCCGAACTGCCCATAATTATACCCGAGCAGGACAGAAGGTACTAAACGACAACAATGTTAGAGAATCGTAACTGCCTGTCAGGGAATATGTCTGTGGTCTGCTGTCATCTGCGAATAGAACTTTCTCTCAATCCATAAGAGGGCGCCACGTATTCTCTACCAGCGGACAGGCCCTGACAACCGATATTCTCTGACAGTGAGCAAGTTCCAGAGATATGCAGTGTCATATTAAAAGGGAGATCCTCTCCCTTGTACAGGTACGCTCTCTCGCACTTTTGCACTTGTCCTCTATAGTTCTTTTTCCTTCGTATACCTTTCTTCTGGGAAAAAAGTAACTGACTTAAGCATTGGAGGACCTATTCCGAGGACTTTTTCCCTGATTTCTGATCTTTAACGTTCCGTGTGCTGATCTGAGTGCGGACAAAGCTCAAGTATCGCCGGCTTAGTTACCTCCGTCTGTCAGCACCACGTGGGGGTCCGTTCTCTTGGGCACATGCGAAAAGGGGGACCTAGTCGTCTCTCCGTCAACATCAGTAATGCCTCATCCTACCTTCATTTGACTCAGATTCCGAACGAGATTATATACATAATATAGAAGAGGTTAAAATTTTTAAGTTTGAATTACTGATTAAACGGGTCAAACCAGTTCATTGAATTTTTCTATTTTAATTTTAATTTTAATTTTGAGAGAAAATTTTATTTTTTTTTTCAATTGATCGGTCAATCCAAGTCCACCGCGGGTTGACCCATGAGGGTGGGGACTTAGGATGATCAGTCCATCTTGATCCATCTTTAAATTGATTGATAAAATATAAACCTAATCTATTTAATGGATCCAATCTAATTTACAGTTCTAACCTTGTCTATTCGTTTTGTAATAAAATATTAAATATGGCTAATCTCTTTGTCATGACTTAAGCACAAAGACATGGACTTTGTCTTCTCACTTCGAATATTAGACCTTTTTAACCAGATTCCTGTCAAATAGTTTTATATTCTACATTCAATTTAATAAAATTTAAAAGAATATTAATAGAATCATTGCAACTCACTGATTTATTATATATATTAAAAAATTTGACTTATTGTGGACAAGAGTTCGTCATGTTAGCCGTTAGATAATTTCATAGAAAACTAAAAGAAATTTTCATTTTGCCTCGTCAAATTTTTTACCATTTCAAATATACCCCTTGAAGTTTAAAATTTGTAAAAGTTCTTTCCTTTACCCATACTTTTAAAAATAATTAACCCTCTAACTATTTCCATTGTAGATATAAATTTGTGTTTTAAAATCTTTTTATTTCTTTTAGATATTTAGATTCATAGGTTGGTTAAATATTTTGAAGCGGTCCTTAATAACTATAAATACCTTAGATTTATTTTGAATAAGCATCATTAGACTCTTAATATTTCAATAAATTTGTTTATATTTAATTTTCTTAATTTTCAAGTTAAACACTTTTTACAAAAATGTTTTACGATTATTAATTGACTAGAATACAATTTATGGCAAATAAAAGGAAGGAAATTTAATATTCCTCGTCCGATTCAAAAATCTATATACTTCTACATTACTAATAGTATATATTAAGTTATTAAATTATATTTTATTTTATCATCAATTTCTTCGACTCTCTTAACATTAAACAATATATATCTTCTAAAAAAATCTAATAATCTAATTGCATTCAAATATTAATATTTTCATTTTATTATTTTTATCGAATAATGTTGAGGGTAACCCGAAAGGGTTGTGGGGGTTTTTTTATAAAAAAATCCGATTAAATAAAGCTATCTAAACTTTATCTTAAAAACGAAGGATAAAATAAAAAATCAAATGCATACCATTGTTTTTTTGTAAAATATTTTTTAAATTAAAATATATATTATACTCCACTAAATAACTACTTGAGTTAGTATGTTATTTTTACAATAAAATGACAATGGTGATTGATGATTTTCTATTAGGGAAACTTTGAAAGTCTTTTTTATTAGTAATTTGGCATGATTCTCAAATTGACAAGACTAATAAGAATGATAAATCGATGTATCATGAAGAACATGCATGATAGGGTGAAGTATCACATATTGTCTCCTTACAAACCCCAAAGACTTATTGTAGGTTTTACCTTAGAAAGCAAGAAAAAGGTTAGCTTGATTCCCTCACAACATCACCTTATGCAACAATAGTCCAATGCCTAAAGAAGGAAAGGGATTGACTACCCATAAACATCTATCTTGTGATTGTCATACCAACTAAGCCACACCAATTCACGTCCAATGTCTAATAATATGATCCTATTCTATTGATCTAGAGAAATTCTCTTATTATTTAGGAAAAATAATAATTTATTTACGAAGAAAGCAAGATCATGTGGAGCTTCAACAAAGGGCCCCTCTAAAGTACCAAGTGAAAGGTAGAGTGTTGGTTGTTGAATAGTATCCCTTGTTTATCTATGTTTGTTGGCGAAGGCGACTCCATGTCTTGCTTATATGTACGAAAATCTTAATCATTACTTGGAAAATCTACTAGTAGTGTATAACACCATCATGTCTAGTAGACCAACAAGCATGATTTGTAGATCTAAAAAGATAAATTGAGTTTGCCTAGTATAGTAGAAAAAATAGATATATCAAATTATTCCTTATTGCATTCTTATTCTATTTAACAACCAAATATTCGATGTATAATAATTTAATGAAATTAATTTAATCTTAATAAAACTATTAGATGTGAAGCCCTTTTCTAGTAGTTTTATCTCTATATATAGCTAACGAAAGATTGTAACTATTTGATTACACAAAGAGTTAACAAAATGAGCACCCCTCACTATGTTTCCCTCTTCTCCATTGCCACATTCTTTCTCCTCCTCTTCCTACCCCTCCTTGTCACTCCCTTAGAACACGACCCGCCTCACGACTTCGTCCACGAGGACCCCCCATCGAACCCGCGGCTGGAGAAGGCCTACGTGGCGTTACAGGCATGGAAGCACGTCATCACCGAAGACCCCACCAACCTGACCATCCACTAGTGCGGGCCCCACGTCTGCAACTACACCGGCGTCTTTTGCGCGACGACGCCGGACGACCCCGACGAAGAAGACATCCTTTTTCTGAGCTCCGTGCCGATTTGATCATCGGAAGGATCACGCCGGCCATGTCAGCCCCCACTGATCGATATTAACTTGCAGGTAGGTGACTCACTCGAGTGCAAGTGTGTTAGTATTAGCCCTATCGACCAATTATGAGATGATTGACAAAGAAATTTTTGTATCATATTTTATTAATAAAAGGTAAAGTTTATGGTCATTATATTTACTTCATATCAGTGACTGATGAATAAGTATAATAATATCCTAGGATAGTAGGTTCTAGCCTATAATATATCAATTGGTTGAATTGATAGTGGGAGACTGTAGATATATATAGAACACTACTTTTAAATTATTTCTAGTCAAGTATTAATATATAAGGGCAATATTAATGCGTTGAGACTAGTATGTACGTCAATTGATGACTTACTTGTATAGGTCATAGATATAAGATATCAAGTTGACACATTAGTATATATTAGAGAATATGTACTGAATTAACCCGCTATAAGAATATATAATAGATCGTTATATGAATATCATAAACATTCTCATAGTGACTATGTATGAATAGTTCTTAGACCTGAAGTCACTACGGTTCCCTACATAAGGAGTTGTCTAATTTGATATCGACAAACATCACTTGTAACAAGATGGACTATAAAGTTGATCATTGACTATGTAATAAGTTATGAGGATGGATGTGACTGATATAGATGAGATTTATGCCTTCAATATGACGGAAGTAATATTTGTGGGCCCCTTAATTAATAGGACTACTAAAATGCTTGACCATGATTAAATAAGTCAATATGAGATATTGAGCTCTTTTGGTTAAGTGAATCTACTTAGAGATAAAAAAATATAAAGATTGATAAGAGGATGACACGATCTATGTCTCATTGATCGATCTAGATATCGAGGATAGAATGACCAAGTTATATAAGATAATAGACACAGAAAGGTCAGATAAGATCACGACATTTTCGTCAGTTGGATAGCAATGCTGCATTGCTAGATATAATTTATTGCTTATGTATCTAAAATATTGTTTTAGAGACATTGTCAAGGTCACGAGAATCTATTGGGTTACACACATAAAGAACATGTTAATTTAGAAATAGGTTTGTTTTAGTTTGATTAAAATACTATGGACCTTAAGATTAGTGGATTAATCCGAATAAATCCATATTAGACTCAAATGAATCCGGATTAGACTTATTGGATTAATGGATTAGTCTCATTGGGTCATTAGGTTAATGATTAATTCAATATACTAAAATCTAACCCATTAAGAGAATTAATGGAGATTAATTCATCATTAATGGAAGTAGATCAAAAGACAAACCCTTAATATTCATTAAATGAATACAAAAATATTTTTGAGTGACATTTTCATGAGAGACACTTTATGTTCTTCTTCTTCTTCCCTTGGCCGAGCACTTTGTAATTGTTGCTAGCACAACAGAAGTTGTTTTAAGTTCGTGCAATGAACAAAGAACATGTGGATATCGAAGAGGCACGATCATTTTGATCATGCTGTTATCTACCAAAGTAAAGTTACTATCGAGATTATTCAAAAGTAATAACTAGAAGGATCGATTTTTCCACTGCATATATTTATTATTTTTCATAAAGTTCCTATAAAATGATGAGAAGTTTTATTGGATTCGAACTCAAAGGAAATAGTATGACTCAACTAGAGCAATGCGAAAATATTGTAAGTAAATTCTGAAAACATATATACATATAATTTTTAAAATATGAAAATATCTTAATACATTATAAAGTTATTATTAAAAACATTTAGCGTGTGATTTGAACATATTTAAAAAAAATTATTACTCCGTTTAATATGCTTTTAAATAATTTTTTTCAAAGAGAGGGCATTTTTGAAAAAAAAAATATTTCTATTCAAACGATCTGATTGGAGATTTGGCGTTGTGTACACGTTCGTGTTCGGTGTGCCCGCCGTCAGTTGCGGGTGAGATGGGCCCGTGTGCCATGCAAATCTGTCACTTGTTTATCTCTTCATCATTTGTCATGTCTTACCCTATGTTTGGATAGAGTGAGGAAAAGTCCATTAACTAAAGAGGAAAAGAGGGGAAGGAAGTGAGAGGAAGTAAAGTATTTAACTTCTCCTTGTTTTGGAAAGAGGGAAGGTTCATTAACTTAATATGTGTTACTTTATTTGGGAAAAAAGGAAGAAGAATGAAGGTTAAATAAATAAAGTTAAAAAAATATTCTTACTTTTTAAATTAGATATTTTTCATAATATTAATATTTATTTTATAAATATAAATTAGATATTTTTAATAATAAAATTAATTTTTTATATTATCATTTAAATTAATTATTTTTTAATAAAAAATTAATCTTTTTATATTATTCATCATAAAATAATGAATTATCGAAAATAATTATTTTAGAAACTTTAAATAATTTTTTTTAAAAGATAACGCTAGTAGATATCCTCTTAAATTTTGATGAAAAAAATAATTTCTCCCTTCAATTCAGTTAGTAGATGTATCAGATCCCTCATGATGATGAGTTATGAATAAGATGAGAAAATTGAACTCTAGCAACATAGCAAAATTAGAAATTTTCTTAAACTATTAAGAACAGGGATAAAATTGGAATAAAAAAATCTTTTATTTTTCCTTCCCCTTCCTTACATCCCTGATCCCGTCCGCAAGCTGAGTCGGACGGACCGCCGGGTGAAGTGGATGAAATGTTGACTGAGTCGCGACGTCCCGGAAGGGGGTGTGCTAAGATGGCTCCCGTGTTGACCAAGTCTTCAGAAGTCCTCTGGTCAACGCTACCTGCAGCCAGTGACCGGGTTGGCCCGGCCCCCGGTACCTCGAGTCTCGAGGCGGATCCAACGAATATATGAGTAATCGACTAATAATATAATAATGGAATAAATAAGAGGTGAGTACGGAAAACGTACCCTGGCCTAGGGGGCGCCCTCGGATGGGACGCGGCTAGAGTTGTCGCGACCTGGAATAATAGCTGACTCTGATCAGGCTGGAGAGCTGGATCTGAAGACGCGGAGCTGGACACGACACGGACCCGGAAGACGAGCTATAGGTCAGGATATGATACTGGCACGCAGACCGGGACACGAGATCGGTATGCAGATCGGGCTAAGACACCGGTACGCAGACCGGGATAAGACACCGGTACGCAGACTGGGATAAGACACCGGTACGCAGACCGGGATAAGACACCGATACGCAGACCGGGATAAGACACCGGTACGCAGACCGGGATAAGAGACCAGCACGTAGACCGAGACATATTAACGCTAAGGAGGCTCAGCGCGACACATAGTCCGAAACACAATTGCGCCTCGAAGGCCGACACACAACAATGGATCGATGGCTAGCATAATGTCGCTCGTCAGCATGCGTCGGATACCGGATCGACATCAAAAGCGTGCGGCCATGCAAACCGGAAGCCTTCCACGGCGATGGGAGATAGTTACGGCTTAGAACCGTCTGTGACGCTTGCAAACGCGGGTCGATGACAGTGACAAGGGGCTGATCAACGCACAACTACGCCCTTGACGCGGGCGAGGGCAGACCGAGCTCGTGGCGGTAAGGGTTGGTCGCTGTGACGAGGAAGGAAACGAGGGCAGTGTCGGTCATGTGGGGGCATCATGAGGTGTGCATGAGTAGGGAGAATCCGACTGCAATCTCGCGAGGAGAGGAGGCCGGCAACGATGTTGCAAGGAGGAGAGGAGAGGTGGCTGTCGATCTATCCAGCGATGGCTCCGGCGAGGGGGAGACGATGAAGGGCAGCGTTCTGCCAGCGACGGCACAACGAGGAGCAAAGAGAGAGAAGTGGGCTGTCGGTCTGTCTGGCGGTGGCTCAGGCGAGAAGCTACTAGCGAGGGAGAGATCTTGGACTCGTCCTTCTCCTTTGGCGGCGAGCAGCGACGTGAGCCGGGGAATTCGGAGGTGGTATCACAGGGAGGGAGGAGAATCTGGCAGTAGTGTCGCGAGGAGAGGGGCAAGGAAGAAAAGAGGGCGACGCTGAGGCGGCTCCGGCAAGAGGCGATCGACTCCGGCGAAAGGTATGAGGAGGAAGGAGTCCTGTGGTGGTGGCGCCTCTCCACGCACGAACCTCTTCTCCCCATTTTCTGTTGGCGGCTGCGACGAGAGGAAGAGAGAGAGAGATAGAGAGAGGAACGCGAGAGGGAGGAGGGGAGGCGGTGGTCGGCGCCGGCGAGGAGCAGTAGAAGGAGGCCTCCTTCTCCTGTTGGCGATGGCGGCGCACCCACGAACCCCCCCCCCCCCCCCGGTACCAGCCCAGCCCCCCCTTGCATGCTACAGTGCATCCTCACTTAAAGCCCTAGTTAGCGAAAAGACCTAAATACCCTCCTTCTTTTCCCTTATTTCTTCTCTACCCCCTATCATATCCGTATCACAAGCCTCCCCCTCAAATCTAGTCGAAGGAGGCGCAAGTCCGACTGACTAGACCCATCCGAACAAAAAATAGCATCGCTACTGAATGCAGAGTCATATCGCAGGTCTGTCCTATAACGTCGAACGAGTAGCTGTGACAATGTTAAGCATGTGACTCAAACAGAATCGAGCGAGCGACGAGAAATAATTCGAAACGCACGATAAGCAAACGATCGATCGGATGTTGAGGGAGACCGAGTGATATCGCGAAGACACTCGGACGAGGCCGAGCAAAGCGATCGAGCGATTGCTGAGCGAGGCGAAAGGCGATGGACGAGCGATGTTGAATGCACGACCGAGAAAATGTCGTCTAAATAAATCGTGACCAGGACGAGTAAAAGTCGTAAGTGCGACCGAGAGCGTGCCGATCGAGTGAGTGCCGACCTAGCGAGTGTCGACCGAGCGAGTGCCGACCAAGCGAGTGTCGACCGAGCGAGTGTCGACTGAGCGAGCTAAGAATGGGCGAGCGAAGGCAAGTGAAGTCAAGTGCATAACCGAGGAAGCCCTTAAGTGATAGGTCGATCAACGTAAACCGAGTAGCCGAGCGATACCAGTGAGTAGTCGAGCCAACGGCCAAACAACAGCGATGAGCTAGACGTGAACGAAAAGTGCCGAGCAGAGCGACGAGTGAATCACGTGGGATGGGTGTCGGGCAGAATGGCGAGTGAGCGGTGAGTGCTGACCGAGCTACAGTGGTAAGCGAAGCGTTAAGGATGAGTCCCGAGCAGAGCGGCGAAGCATGCGTGATGAGTGCCGAGCAGGGCGGCGAAGTCTGCATGATGAGTGCCGAGCAGGGCGGCGAAGTCTGCATGATGAGTGTCGAGCAAGGCGGCGAAGTGTGCATGATGAGTGCCGAGCAGAGCGATGAGTGAAGTGATGAATGCCGACTGAGCAACAGCGATGAGCGGAACGTGGGAGCCGAGTGTCGTGCAGAGCAGCAAGCAGAGTGAGTATAACGGGTGCCGGACAGAGCGGCAAGTGAGCAGAGCGAGTGCAGTGAGTGTCAGGCAGAGCTGCGAGCAGAGCGATGAGTGCCGACCCAAAAGTCGTTGGGCGTGAGAGCAAAACTCACTTATAACTCGCACTGGGGCGAGAGTCTGGAGGCGTGAGAGCATAGTTCACTTATAACTCGCACCAGGACGAGAGTCAGGGACCCCGACCGGGAGGTGCTCTGGAGCACCGATGGAGTCCTTGGAATTCCAGAATCTCACTCGAACTGAAATGGGTACAATCAGAGGTGTCTAGGTCCATCAGTGGGTTTTGACCAAAACCCACTGATGGCCCTCCCCTACTTGGATTTACCTGAAATCAAGTTCCCTATGAAGGTCTTCGTGGAGAGATGGTATATATGGTGTCAAACATAATCTATACACCATGGATTAGAAGGTATGACTCCATGCTAGTTGGCACATATTCCACTTATGGCCATGCTATAGACTTAAACCCTATGGTAGCACCTTCTAATTTTATTTTTTTGATTTTTTTGATAAAGGGCATGGTAGCACATTTTGAATTTATAAAAAGGGGGAGATAGTATCAATTTTTAAGAAAATATACCATACCAGGCCCACGTTGGGCCTGATATGCTCTCATATCAGGCCCACGTTGGGCCTGATATTCAAGCATATCAGGCCCAACGGTGCTTGATTTTTTTTTCCAACACTTTCCACTACACCTATGGAGTTTAAACCATGATTGGCTAGCACTGATGAAGTCCTTGGAATTCTAGAATCCCACTCGAACTGAAATGGGTACAATCAGAGGTGTATAGCTCCATCAGTGGGTTTTGACCAAAACCCACTTATGACCCTCCCCTACTTGGATT
Organism: Zingiber officinale; assembly: GCF_018446385.1. Classification (NCBI taxonomy): domain Eukaryota; kingdom Viridiplantae; phylum Streptophyta; class Magnoliopsida; order Zingiberales; family Zingiberaceae; genus Zingiber; species Zingiber officinale. Next base: position 176,618,495 of record NC_055988.1, on the reverse strand, counting down.
TACTTGAAATCAAGTTCCCTGTGAAGGTCTTGGTGGCGAGATGGTATATATGGTATCAAACAGAATTTATACACCATGGATTAGAAGTTATGCCTCTATGCCAGTTGGCACGGAACAGTGTCCTGTTTTCTTTTTCAATGACCTAGAACCGCTGTCCAATCTTATTTTTCAAGGATGACTACAATCCCTTTGTCTGAGTTTTACCTCATTTAAATTTCAAGACATATTTACATGACTATGAAATTACAAACCCCTTCCTGTTAAATTGAAATACAGAGAGATACTAAACCTATTATAATTCTGAATATTCACAACTGGTATCGCATTTTTTTTTACCCAATCGAGATTGTTAGAGTGTATACTAAAAGCCTAGCTTTTGTAAACATTTATTTTGAAATAAAGAATCACTTTTGGTCAAAAATATCTACATTTATGTTAAGTGTAGTTGTTCAATTAATTTATATCGTAGATAACATGGTGTGTGGTGTCACACACAGAAAATCATGTTATCAGTTCTTTATAAATTATAAACAGTTGCTCACGACTAAGATGGAAAGGAACAAACCATTGGAATAGTCCTAGTGTAATTAGGTATTAGTTTATTTTAACTAATAAATTACACTAGTACACTCTAAGTGTATTGAGTAGGACCAATTAAGGCAAGTTCTTTTTATACTGATTCAATAAAAGAACAAGTCTTTAGTTATTATGGAAGTGTGTGCTCTTAATCCTAATATAATAACAAGCACATATATTTAGTATTTATTTCTTTGACTTATCAAAGGGTGAGATTTAGTTCGATAAATCAACAAGCCCGATAAGTTGGGAAATGATATTACTTATAGTGTGTGTTGTTGATTATAGAAGAAAACTGTGTCCTTAGGTTGAGAATGTCCCCAAGAGGAGCTCATAAGGATTGTCATGTTAAACCCTGCAGGTGGACTTAGTCTGACATAACAATGAAGTTGAGTGGTACTACTCTCGGAGATAGATAATAATTAAATGAGTTGTCAGTAACTCATTAAATTAATGGACATTTGTTATCTTAAATACAGGGAGACTAACACACTCATAATAAGAAGGAGCCCAAAATGTAATTTGGGATTGGTGCGGTAGTTCAATAATAATTCTTTAGTGGTATGAATTATTATTAATGAAATTAAGTTGTGTGTTCGGGGCGAACACGGGAAGCTTATTTTCATCGGGAGACCAAAACCAATTCCTCCTCTCGGTTCCTATCGTAGCCTCTTGTATATAGAGATTTATACCCACCACATACCCACTTCTTACCCAACCTAAGGGGGCCGACCAAGCTAGCTTGGAACCCAAGCTAGGGCCGGCCAAGACCAAGTGGTTGAGCCAAGTTGGTGGCCGGCCAATGCTTGGAATCCAAACATGATGTGGCCGGCCACATCACATTAAAAGGGATTTTATTTATAATTTTTTTTATGTGGATTTTATGGTTTTAAAAGAGAGTTTAAAATTTAAATCTTTCCTTTTATAGCTTTCTACAAAAGATTAAGAAAAGATTTGAAATCTTTCCTTATTTGTAGATTAAAAGGTAGATTTTAATTTTGAGAAAACTTTCCTTTTTTAACCATGTTTATGATTTAAAAGAGAGTTTAAAAATTAAATATTTCTTTTATAAGTTTCTACAAAAGATTAAGAAAAGATTTGATATCTTTCCTTATTTGTAGATTGAAAGGAGATTGTAATTTTTAGAGATAACTTTCCTTTTTGGAAATCATCCACATGTTTAAAAGAAAGATTTTAATTTATAAAATTTTCTTTAACCCACTATGAAGGGAAAATTTATTAGAGAAATTTTTTATAAATTTCTGGAAACAAATTAGGAAGATTTAATTCTTGTGTGAATTAAACTTTCCTTGATTGGGATTAGAATAGTGGTCGACCATATGAATTAAGGAAAGTAAATTGATTTTAAATCAATTAAATTTTCTTTTTCATGGTAAAGGAATTAAGGAAGTTTTTATTAAATTTTCCTTATTTGCCAAGACCAAGGATTATAAAAGAGGGGGTAGAGGAGCCTTCATGGGGGACAACTCTATTATTTTCCTCCTTGGTGTGGCCGGCCCTAGGATCTCTTCTCCTTCTCTTTTCTTCCTCCTTTGTGGCCGGCGACATCAATACAAGAGAACTCCGTGGTGGCCGTTTCTAGCTAGGAGAAGAAGGAGAGAAATGAAGCTTTGTTTCTAGCATCCCTTGGAGCTTGGTGGTGGTAGTCGGACCTCTACTTCTCTTAGAGAATTGTGGTGGCCGAATCTTGCTTGGAGAAGAAGGTGGCTTAGGTGGATTCTCATCTCAGAAGATCGTTGCCCACACAACGTCCGAGATTAGAAGAGGAATACGGTAGAAGATCAAGAGGTTATTTGCTTACAAAGAAAGATATAACTAGTAATTATTTTTCGCATCATACTAGTTTTCTTTGTATAGTTATTTTTGGAAATACCAAACATAAGAGGCATATGATTCTAGAGTTTTCGAATTTGTTTCGAATTTGTGTTTCTTTTATTTTATTTTTCGAATTTGTGATTTGATTGTTCTTTTTGGTTAACCTAGAGTTATTTAAGAAAATTAAATATTAGCTTTCCTTAAAAGGCTTTGTCTAGGCGGTGGTGGTTGCTCCCATATCCAAGAAGGCCATGTGCCTCGCCATGCAGTCCTGGAAGCCAATTTTGAAAATTAATATTTAATGAAATTTATAACGTAGGTGGATTTGAATCAATAGTGTTAAATTTCGCTTGCGATTCAAATCTTAACCATTAAGAACAGATAAGTTAAATTTGGAATCAATGATGTTAAGTTCCGTCTGCGATTCCTAATTTAACTTCTAAAGAACACAATAGGTTGTTTAGGAAAGATTCGACACTTGTACAAAATTTTTGTACGGTGGAACCGGTACGATCTTCCTAGGACCAACCAACAATTGGTATCAGAGCTAGGGTTTGCCTCTGTGTGTTTGGTTTTCAATTAGATTATGCATATGTCATACATAATTTAGGCACGATAATAGTAGGATGTGCTAACTTTGTGATTGTAGGCTCCAACTATTATGACATATAGATATTGTGTGTGATTGGACCCTTGGACATGTCAAGGACATTATTTTATGTGTGCATGATTGTATGTAACTAATACAGCAGGATCTGTATTAGCCCTATGATTTAGAATTTTATTTTTGATCTAGATTGCATGTACATTCCTTTGTGGAATATAGGATCAATATATGTAAAAAAAAATTTTTGTTGCGGATCGGATGCTTGCGAGGCGTGGTACTTTTGGAGCACCAGAGGCGCAGCGGAATAAGAAGCAAGATGGATGCGACGATTCGACCCGATGGTGGTGGCTAAAGATGGCAGCAGCTAGGGTTGGAGCACACAGAGGACAGTGATGGAAAAAGGCCATAATAGTTGGAAAATAATTTCTAAATTTATTGCTTTTTATTTACTCTGTGTGTGTGTGTGCATGTGATATATGCTAGCATAGGTTAAAATTCCTCACTTTAAATAACTAAGTGGGAGAGGGATTTATTTTAATAAATTCCACGGTCTCCATTACTGGTTTGTAAATGATGCAACAAGCTTGCGCGTTGGCTCTGAGTGCCTTCCTCCATATCGGATGAGCTTGTTTGCGGATCACTAGATCAAACTTCCATTATGGATGACTATAGGAAATTAATCAAGAGCGTGTGATCTTCCCCATCGGAAGGGGCACAATCTTATTAATGGACTAAGTGTCAAGTAATGGTATACACTTAGGCACGTCTAATAGTATCCTCCCCATCGGAGTCACTGCTATTATTTGTGTGACCAAAGAAAACCAACTATTAATTTGTCATAAAGATAGGTTGACAAGATAATAAAATTAAAATCCCCTCTTACAAATGTTGAGATTTTGTATACGTTCACACTATCGTGGCATAAAAAAATTCACGGTGTATGAGGTAATTTTATTTGTCAGGTTGATAAGGAAATAAAATTAATGGGAGAAACCCCTCTAACAAATTTTGGTTTTGTATACGTTCACATTATCGTGGCATACAAAATTCACGGTGTTTGAGGTAATTTTATTTGTCATAAAGACTTATTGACAAGATAATTAATGGGTAAAACCCTCCTCTTACAAATGTTTGAATTTGTATACGTCCACACTATCGTGGCATGCATAATTCTCGGTGTTTGAGGTGTTGGTGAATTTAAATAATGTTGTTTGACGAATCAATATTATTTTAAATTCAAAGTCTTGACCAAATATTTGACAGACCAACTATTAGTTTTATTCGTCATAAAGTAAGGTTGACGAGATAATAAAATTAATGGATAAAATCTCCTCTTTGATTATGTATACGTCCACACTATCGTGGCATACAAAATTCAAGGGGATTTTAAGGAGTTGATCTTGACCAAATATTTTTGATTCTTAGGATTTCAAATGTTTGTTAATCCCCTAGTTGTTATACTATAGAAAAGACATAGTAGTCCTAATTATAATGATTGGAAATAGGACTTGGACATTAAGGTGGACTGTCTTCTCAGAACTAAGAACAATAAAAGTGTTTTTTTTATTCATTAGTTGTTACATGTTTAGTGGTGTTATCTACCGGTACCTGGTGTGTAGATACGGAAACCACTAATCATGTCTGCAATTCATTGCAAGGTTTCAGGAAACCCGACAACTATATGAAGGGAAAATCACCGACTACATGGGCACTGCTGCAAAAGTAGCAGTTGTTGCAGTGGGAGAAGTTTATTCTCTAATAGGAATAAAATATGGATATTGAGAAATTATCTTTACGTACCAAGTTTAGAAAGAACTCAATTTTAGTTTCTAAACTATTAAAGAATAGATATTCTATCTATTTTGATAACAAACTTGTTATCAAGAAAAATAGGGAAGTTATCTGTTCTGGTACGTTGGTTGACAATTTATAATCCAATAACTCCCACGATGCAATAAATGGAAATTAATAACACATCTTCGAATTATAAGAGAAAGCAACCTTCGGAAATGAACCAATCATATTTTTGACATCTAAGGCTTGGTTATATTAACTTGAGTAGGATTCAAAGGATAATAGCCGATGAACTTTTGGGTTCATTGGTGGTGAAAATTTTTCCAACCTGCGAGTCTTACTTGGAAGGAAAAATAACCAAGAAGCTTTTAAGTCTAAGGGGTATATAGAGCCAAAGATATGTTGAAATTGGTTCATTTTTGTAACGTCCGAAAATTCTCAAGACTATTGTAGGAATATTCTATGATTTTTCTAGAATTATTAGATATTTTTCCGGAATTTTCCGAGTAGCGGAAGTAGCAAAAATTATTAGAAAAGTAAAATGGCTTAAGCGGGAATCGAACCCGGGACCTCTCATGTCCGCTAAACCTTTAGTTAGCCTTAGTAACCGGTGAACCCAGCAGGGCCGTGCTGAAAGGAAAGGGAATCAATTATATTTATAATTGGTTTGGCTGAATTAATTACTTCGTATAAATAGGAAAGTTAAGTTAGGGTTTGGTTTGTTTTTAGAACTTGGTTCGGCAACTCCTCTCCAAAACCCTCACGCCGACGCCAACCCTCTTCCCTCTCCTTCTCTCGGCGCCACAATAAGGGAAGAACTAGGGTTCCATCCCTAGGGTCCCAAGGTCACTTTCCGGCGACGATTTCAGTACAAGGACGTTCCCCTCCGCGAGTAGAGCACGTGGACGCGAGCGAATCGTCGAGAAGTCGCCTCCACCGGAATTTTTAGCGATTAGATTTGTAAGAAATCTAGCACACAAGGTAAGAAACCCCTCACCTGCAGTATAAGTAGCTCTCGCGTGTTTTCTTTTATGCACTAGATTAGTTTTATTGAATTTTGTCAGCATATAGTGTGTATTTTAACTCTTCTCACAGATTTAGGGATTCGTGAGCATCTCTAGATGGGCCGAGCACGTGTATCCTCTGTAGATAGGGGTTTAGACACTGCTGGGTGCCTAGAGGTGGTCTCCCTGATCGAGAGGAGAGTTAGAGAGCGCCAAATGCTCGGCAAAATGCCTAGCACATCCTTATGATACAGTGGGCATTTAGTTAAATGCCATAGAACATGTTAATTAGCATGACCAGTTTTTATTTCAGCTTTTATGAGACTAGATGTCCAAATGGGCGGGCTCCCACAGTCGCCTCTAGGTTCAGACAACCTAGTTCTAGGTTCAGATAACCTAGATTCAGCAAAATAGCATTAGCTATTTCAGTATTTTACTTTTCAGTGGCACTGTACTGGATTAGATATCCATTGGGTTGGGCTCCCATAGTCGTCCCTAGGTTTAGCTAACCTAGTAAACCCTATTAGATTCGGAACTTGCAATCCCGGGTCTAGTTAAGGATGCGCGCACAGCAAGTACAGTTGCCAGGGCCCATCAGCAGCATGTTTAGTATTTTTACTTACTATATGTATATGGTTTTCAACCTTTCACAAATTAGTTCATGAATTTAGTACAGTCCTAGCAGTAGCTCAGTATTAGCTTAGCTCAGTTTTTAGTATCAGCTTAGTTCTTCATTGATACCATGTGATTGATATCATGTTCAGCTTTAGATATGCCATGATTGTATGCTTATATGCTATGTCATGTTTAGTTTATTCAGTATACTTAGCATATCCTTTCAAACAGCATGATTTAAAATCATATTTGCATCGTATGCATGTTTTAGTGAGGTAGATGGTTTCTTACTAAGCTTTTTAGCTTACAGATACTATTTTCCTTATACTGCAGATACAGGTAAAAGGAAAATGGACTAGCAGTGGAGGCTGGAGGTCAATGCAGATCAAGATGTGTGTGGAAGGAACTGGAATAAAGATCCTAGGGATCTAGTTTTATTTTATTATGCATTAGAACGTGTTTAGTATGCATTAGTACTTATAGCAAGCGTTATCTTATGTTTCTGTTAGTTAGCAAGAAAACAGTTTAAAACCTTGTTAGTTTTGGTTTCCATATGTTTACATGCCATGAATTAGTATTCTATGCCTTAATCATGTTTAGTATGTTAGCCATTACCTAGTAGAATGTTTCTCTTAGCTTTTATAGTGTTGTGTAATGACCTGCACGCATCGCTGCGATATCGTGGGCTCGACACGAATCGAACTCGATCGGTCCGCGATCGATCAGAGTCTCGATTGGTCGGTAGACCAATCGTGACTGCTTTCGCGAATGTGTTGTTGCTCGATCGATCCGTGGATCGATCGTGAGCCGGGTCGCTGGCCGAGCCACCGACGGCCGCCAGATCGATCAAGAAGCCACCGATCGCCTCATTGACCGATCAGATCCCGGATCGGTCGGCATCGATCCAAGCCGCATGTGATTGCAGCGTAGTTTATGGATCGGTCGGTTGAACGATCCGGGGTTTCCTACCGTGCCAGTATCAGCAGATCGGTCCGTGGATCGATCCGAAGTTTATTATCAGTTGTAAACACCTCCCCTAGCATGTGTACAACTCCTGGGTACACCTAGAATATTAAGATCAGATTTCAAAGATAATAGTTTGGCAAAATTTTAATAAATCCAGATTTTCCGCAATAGTAATTTAACACAGCATTACGTAACGATCGGCCTCGCAGCCTAGTCAGTAGGAGGCAGGTCGTTCAATTCTGATTTGTGTGGTCCTATGACTATCCAAACAAGAGGTAGTTTCGAATATTTCGTCTATTTTATAGACAACTATTCGAGATACAGATGTATTTACTTGATGCACCGCAAGTCTAAGTGCTTTGATTAGTTCAAAGAGTACGAGACTGATGCGGAGAAACGTCAAAGACACTACGGTGAGATCGTAGTGGCGAGCACCTCTTAGGAAAGTTAAGGAGTCACTTATCAGAAGTCAGAACTCAATCCCAAGTAACTGCACCTGGTATACCCCCAATACAATGGTGTAGAAGAAAGAAGGTATATGACTCTTATGGAAATGATTAGATTGATGATAAGCTATTTAGAAAATTACCAAATTCATTTTACGGATATACTCTGGAAACAGAAGTGAACATAGTACCTTCTAAGTCAGAACTCTCTACTCCCATAGAATTGCAAAATGGGCGTAAGCCTAATTTGAAGCATATTCGGATTTGGGGTAGGCCAGCACATGTGTTGAAGGGAGACACTGAGAAGTTGGACAGGAGTTCACTTGTTTGTGGGTAATCCTAGAGAAACGAAAGAAGATTTATAGTCCTAAAAATCAGAAGGTCATGGTCAGCACCAATGCCCGATTTTTAGAGGACTATGTAATAAACCACAAGCCCATAAGTAAATTGTTCTCAAAGAAATTAGAGAAGACACGTTTAATCTAGTACCAATTGTACAAGATGAAATATCACAAGAAACTGCAACACGTATCACAAATGATACACAATTACAGAAAGTACCTCGTTGTAATGGGAGGGTTGTTAGGCAACCTGAAAGATTCATGTTTTGGGAAAGTCTTTGGACTAGATCCTTGGTAAACATGAACCTAATTCTCGAATATATGACAAAGCACTTCAAGATAAAGATGCAGCATCTTTGCAAAAGACAATGAATACAGAATTAGAATATAAAGTCTGGGAGCTTGTAGAACCACCAGATGGTGTAAAAGTCATTGGGTGTAAAGAGGCCCACAATAAGAAAAGAGGGATAGACGGGAAGGTAGAAACTTTCAAAGCAAGGCTTGTTGAAAAAGAAAACTTGTTCACCGGTAGCTATGCTTAAGTCTATTCTTTTATCTATTTGGCAAGTGGATGTCAAGACAACATTCCTTAATGGAAGTCTTGAAGAAAGCATCCATATAAAGCAACCAGTGAGGTTTATTGCAAAAGGCAAAGAGCATCTTGTGAGTAAGCTCAATCAGTCTATGGACTGAAGCAAAGCTTCAAGGTCTTGGATATTTGGTCTAATGAAGTAATCCAGACCTATAGATTTATTCAATGACCCGATGAGTCTTGTGTATATAAGAAGTGTGATGGAAACATTTCTTGTACTATACGTAGATGACATTTTTGGTAGTTGGAAACAATATCAAAGTGTTGTCGGAAGTAAGGGTATGGTTGTCCAAACAATTCGATATGAAGAACTTAGGAAAATGTGCACATATTCTTGGGATCAAAGACATAAGGGATTGCAAGAAAAGAATGTTGTGCTTATCCCGAGCTTCATACAATCCTTGCTCGTTTTAGCATGCAGAACTCCAAGAAAGGTTTCTTACCTTTTAGGCATGGAGTAGCTTTATCTAAAGAGATGTCTCCGAAGACATCAAACAAGATAGAGGACATGAAGGCAGTTCCTGTTGGATCGAGACCGCGCTAGAGGGGGGGTGAATAGCGCTCGTGGCTATTTTGTTCGATTATCGGAATCATAAGAATTATCGGAGTAATTAAGCAGCGGAATAAAACAAAACAAGCACACAGAGACAGGAGGATTTTTACTTCGTTCGGAGCCTTGATCGACTCCTACTCGAAGGCCCGCGATCCTTGATCGCTTCCGGTGGGCAACAACTATAAGCTCGATAAAAGGATTACAAGATGAAGTACAAGTAAATGGAAAAACTAGTTATACCGACGACAAGAGTAGAATTTTGGAGCTTCGGGTCGTCGGAGACTTGTAGCAGCACTTCCGGGCCTCTTTCGGAGCAGCACGTTGAAGAGAGAAGACTTGGAATGCGTTAACTTGAAGTGCTGGTCGAAACCCCCTTATAAAGGGTGTTCAAGGCGCCTTGAAGGCTATTCAAGGCGCCTCCATGCTGCCTGGTCTTCCGTATGGATAAAACCTGAACTGGACGAATTTCATCCTCTCAAGGCGCCTTATAGCCCTCTCAAGGCGCCTTCCAAGACGCCTTCTGTCTGCTTCAAGGCGCCTCCAGTGGTGCTTCGCAGCCAGCTCAGCTTTTGCACCCAAGGCGCCTCCAAGCTCCATGGAGGCGCCTCGGACACTGTTCATCCGAGGCTTTAGGTTGCTCCTTTTCTCCTGCAAGATCCGTTAGTCCCAAACACTATCCTGCAACACAAAGTTAGCACAATAAACATGATAAATAAAGTATAGACAGTCTCCGGACTGTCCGAGTCTGACTTCGGGTTTCCAGCCGGAAACCCTAGGTCGACCCGACGCCTACTGTTCCCTCTTCGGGGAACGCGTCCTCACCTACTCCACTCAGGAGATTTACCTGTTGCCAGTCGATTCTCCAGATCGACTGGACTTTTGCTCAGTACTCGATGCTTCCGAACTTTCTGCTGGACATCCGCTTCCCGGCTAGTCCAGTCTTTCACCTGGTTCGCGACACCAGGATTTCCACCTAGGGTTTCCACCCCCTAGGACTTTTGCCTGAAGACATCGACCTACCAAGACTTTCCGCATAGGGTTACCACCCCCTATGACCTAGGATTGCCACCTCCTAGGGTTTTTCCCTTTAACTAACCGCAGCTAGGACTTTCCTAAAATCCTCAAGTAGACTTGTTAGACTACAAAACATCTTAACTTTGAATTCTTTGCCATTATCAAAACACGAGTTCGATCGTCGGATGCTTCCCGCACCAACAATCTCCCCCTTTTTTATTATGGCAACTCAAATTCAAAGTTAAGTAAACGAACGAATAGATAGACATTTTTAACACCGGCAAATTTGCTAAGTATAGATGAACAAAATAACTAAAGCAAATTTGCTCGATTTGCTCCCCCTTAACTTTTGTTCCCCCTTAACTTTTGCTCCCCCTTAACTTTTGCTCCCCTTTAACTATTAATTTGAATTTTATTTTATAGTTTGCTACTCTCCCCCTTTGCCATATATCAAAAATGGGCAATAATCTGATTGACTAGATTTTAACTGTTCGGGAGTGTATCTCTTGGAGTTAAGTTTTAAAAAAATTGTACAGGATTTTACTAAGGTTAACAGGTTAGCCAAGTTCAACAGGGTTTGAAAGTTAAGGTCAATTGGAACTTAGCTTAAATATTTTAAGTTTTAGGACAAGGTTATTCATTCAAGTTCAGTTGGTCCTTAAGTCCAAGCACAAGTCATGTTCACTAGATTAATTTACTAGGTATCAGAGCCATAAAGATCAAAATATTCTTAACTAGAAAATTGAGTAGCCTTTGCCAACTGTCTAACCTTTAGTTACTTGCTGATTGTCTACAGGACAATAGCGTTCACTTGGTTAGTCAAGTTAAGTTACTTTGGTCCAGATAGACTTGACTAGAGCTGGAGAACTTAACTTGATTAATGTATATTGCGTATTTAATGCCTAGACTCATATTGATGCACAGATATAAGCATTCTTGAGTCCAGGCTATACCCTATGCATCTCACGCCGTTCTATGTTTTTCAAACACAATCAAGGTAAACCTAGGTGTTTGTGAGATGCTCTGGCTTAATTCTAGGGGAACATGATATCTAGGGGGAAAGCCTAGGCTAATTCCAGAAAATTTTAAAGATCTAGCAAAATTGGAGTTTTGAAAACTGGTTTTCCTAGAATTTAAAAAAAAACAATAAAAGAAATAATGGTAAGATGTCTACTCTACCCAACACATTCCTATTTGCCTTCTAAGTCCACTGAACTCAAGTTCAGGTAAGGGTTTTGTAAAGATGTCAGCTAGATTTGATTTGGACTCAACATGGTTGAGTGCAATTTCACCTTTAGCTACATGATCCCTTACAAAGTGGTGTTTTACCTCTATGTGTTTGGTCCTAGAATGGTGAATAGAATTTTTGGTCAGATTAATCGAGCTGATATTATCAATAAAGATTTTAGTATTTTTATAGTCTAGTTGATAGTCTTTTAGTGTATGCATCATCCATAACAATTGAAATACACATTCTCCTAGAGCTATGTATTCAGCTTCTGTAGTGGATAAAGCAACACAATGTTGCTTTCTGCTTGACCAACTTACTAGGCACTGACCTAGAATTTGGCAACTACCACTTGTACTTTTCCTATCTAACTTGCACCCAGCATAGTCTGAATCAGAATAGCCATAAAGGTCAAAGGTGTAAGTTCTTGGATACCAAAGTCCTACATTTAGAGTTCCTTTAATATACCTAAGTATTCTTTTAACATATGTTAGGTGTGACTCTTTTGCACATGATTGGTATCTTGCACACATACCTACTGCAAACAGTATGTCAGGTCGACTTGCAGTTAGATAAAGTAAACTACCTATGGCACTCCTATAGTATTTTGAAATTTAAGTTTTTAAAATAATTTTGAAATTTAAGTTTTTCAAATAATTTTGAAATTTAAGTTTTTAAAATAATTTTGAAATTTAAGTTTTTTTAAAAATAATTTTGAAATTTAAGTTTTTTTTTAAAAAAATAATTTTGAAATTTAAGTTTTTAAAATAATTTTGAAATTTAAGTTTTTTAAAATAATTTTGAAGTTTAAGTTTTTAAAATAATTTTGAAATTTAAGTTTTTAAAATAATTTTGAAATTTAAGTTTTTAAAATAATTTTAAAATTTAAGTTTTTCTTTTTTTAAATAATTTTGAAATTTAAGTTTTTAAAATAATTTTGAAATTTAAGTTTTTCTTTTTTTAAATAATTTTAAAATTTAAGTTTTTAAAATAATTTTGAAATTTAAGTTTTTAATTTAAGTTTGAATTTCTTAGTCATCTCACCCAATCTAAATTTTCAATCAGGGAATCCTGTAATTTTTGTGAGATGAATTATGGTTGATTTTTAGGCTAAGATTTAACATTGTGTTAGATTCAGGTTTAGCTTTGGGTTCAACAAGTAGACATTCTTTGGATAAACTTCTGGGCTATGGTGAGTCACAAGGAACTCATTAAAGTAACCATGCCTTCGAGGTTTTCCAAATAGTCCTACCCATTGAACTTAATACTAATCCTTGGTCTTACTAGTTAGGATTCATTTAAGGGTAGCTTCGGTCAGTTCCACTTGGCCAAATGCACCAGGTCGAAGCCATATCTTCCTAGACATGCGATGCCAAAGCTTCCCTAATGTACTATCATCCAAAAACTTCACCAGTACTGTGGTTCAAGTTAAACTTATCCCGTTTTAATCTAACCTTAATTACTCTGCCGAGTAATCTACTCTTGTTCTACCCATTTCGGGTAGATTAGGTTCAGTTACCCTGTCGGGTAGTTCAGTTGGAGGTGCCAGCTAGTTTGGATCCTCCATCTATTTTTCAATTTTGAATTTATAATTTAATTTTGAATTTTTAGTTTCGAATTTTGAATTTAGAATTTATAGTTTAATTTTGAATTTATAATTTAATTTCGAATTTTGAATTTTGAATTTATAATTTAATTTTGAATTTTTAATTTTTAATTTTTAATTTAATTTCGAATTTTGAATTTAGAATTTATAATTTAATTTTGAATATTTAATTTTGAATTTTTTATTTAGAATTTTAAGATCGTTTTCATTTTGGCTTTCCCTGGATCACGGCCTCAATATGGTCTGTTGAGATAGTATATTTGATCCTTCGAAACCCAGTATTGGCCAAGTCCAACTTGATTGATTAATTTAGACTTGGGGACCCATGCTTGGACTGATTTACTACTTTGTTTGTTTATTAGGGATAAATAAGATTTATATTTCTTTTTACTTTTATATCCTAGCCCAGTTCTATTGTAGATGACTCTTTGTGTCCCAAGAATTAGGTCCAGATTCTTGGAGCCCAAAGAAAATCGTTCTAAGGTATTTTTTAAGTCTTTTACCTGATTTTTTAAATTTGAATTTTCTTCCTCAAGTTGTTGAACTTGAGTTGAATCTTCAGTTTGAACTTGATCAGGTAAGTGTTTGGTTACTCCTTTAAGAATGGCTACTTCCTTTAGAAGTGATTTTATTTTCAGATTTGATTTGGCTAATTTGTGAAGTAAATAATTGACTAAATTATTAAGCCTAGGAATACTTACAGCGGAGTCTGGCCCTTCGGAAACAGATGCGGATCCGTGGCTTTGCTTGGAGTCGGCTTCTGATTCGCTCTCGGATTCGATGATCTGGTCCCGGGCCATCAATGCGAGTAAACTCGTTTGGTCGAGTTCGTCGTCTTCGTCCTCCGAAGAAGATTCGTCCCAGGTTGCCTTTAGGGCCTTCTTTCTTCTTTGCTTCTTGGCTTCCTTTTGGTTGGGGTAGTTGGCTTTTATATGCCCCTTCTGGTTGCACCCGTAGCAAGTGACTTCGAACTTTACCTTTGAGTTCTGTTGGGCCTCCTTGGATTGAACTGCCTTCTTTAGATCTTTCTTGTTGAACCCTTTTCTTTTTGTAGAGCTTCTTCACGAGATTCACTTGTTCGCTGGTCAGTTCATCTTCTGAATCTTCTGAGTCGGGTTCGTCTTCTGATTCCGATTCAATTTTTCGCCGTACTCTCGATTCCCGTGTTCGACTCGTACCTGCAACCAAAGCAATACCCTTCTCGGATGGTTGTGCATTAGTTTGTTCATGGAGTTCAAATTCACTAAATAGTTCGTCTAATTTTAAGGAAGATAAATCCTTAGAGACTTTGTAGGCATCTACCATTGATGCCCACAATGTACTCCTAGGAAATGAATTAAGAGCATACCTTATTATATCTCTGTTTTCTATCTTCTGCCCGATTCCATGAAGGGAATTCAGGATATCTTGAATTCGAGCGTGTAAAGAACTTGCCGTCTCGCCTTCCTGCATTTTCAAATTGTATAGTTTATTAAGTAACAAATCACGCTTACTTACCTTGGTTTCCGAGGTGCCCTCGTGAAGTTCGATCAGTTTCTCCCATAGTTCCTTTGCGGAGGAGAATGGACCGACTCTGTTGAGCTCTTCTTTGGTAAGACCGCACTGGATGGTGCAGGTGGCTTTGGCGTCGGCTTCCACCTTTTTGATAAATGCTAGCTCCCAGTTCTCACAGGATGTAGGCTTACCGTCTGTACCAGTTGGTAGTTGCAGTCCTATTTTGACTATCATCCAGGTGTCGAACTGGATCTTTAGATATATCTCCATTCGCCCCTTCCAATATCCGAAGTTTTCTCCGGAAAATAGTGGGGGACGAACGGTGCTATATCCTTCTTGTTGGGACATTTAGATCTAAAAAAAACAGAAATAACAAGATCTATTCCAAGACTGAGTCTTGGATTAGTAGTGCGGGAGGAAGTAAAAAAATGACAAGCTCAAGTGGTATTAACCAACTTTGAGCAGAAAGTTGATTAGAGAAAAAAAAATAGAATATAGCTATAAGGCTAAATTCTAATCGACTCCGAATAAAATCACGAAAAAAAATTGACTTGAATAGTGGTTGCACTGATTCAAGACGACCCCGCTCTAATACCAATTGTTGGATCGAGACCGAGCTAGAGGGGGGGTGAATAGCGCTCGTGGCTATTTTGTTCGATTATCGGAATCGTAAGAATTATCGGAGTAATTAAGCAGCGGAATAAAACAAAACAAGCACACAGAGACAGGAGGATTTTTACTTCGTTCGGAGACTTGATCGACTCCTACTCGAAGGCCCGCGATCCTTGATCGCTTCCGGTGGGCAACAACTATAAGATCGATAAAAGGATTACAAGATGAAGTACAAGTAAATGGAAAAACTAGTTATACCGACGACAAGAGTAGAATTTTGGAGCTTCGGGTCGTCGGAGACTTGTAGCAGCACTTCCGGGCGTCTTTCGGAGCAACACGTTAAAGAGAGAAGACTTGGAATGCGTTAACTTGAAGTGCTGGTCGAAACCCCCTTATAAAGGGTGTTCAAGGCGCCTTGAAGGCTGTTCAAGGTGCCTCCATGCTGCCTGGTCTTCCGTATGGATAAAACCTGAACTGGTCGAACTTCATCCTCTCAAGGCGCCTTATAGCCCTCTCAAGGCGCCTTCCAAGGCGCCTTCTGCCTGCTTCAAGGCGCCTCCAGTGGTGCTTCGCAGCCAGCTCAGCTTTAGGTTGCTCCTTTGCTCCTGCAAGATCCGAGGCTTTAGGTTGCTCCTTTGCTCCTGCAAGATCCGTTAGTCCCAAACACTATCCTGCAACACAAAGTTAGCACAATAAACATGATAAATGAAGTATAGACAGTCTCCGGACTGTCCGAGTCTGACTTCGGGTTTCCAGCCGGAAACCCTAGGTCGACCCGACGCCTACTGTTCCCTCTTCGGGGAACGCGTCCTCACCTACTCCACTCAGGAGATTTACCTGTTGCCAGTCGATCCTCCAGATCGACTGGACTTTTGCTCAGCACTCGATGCTTCCGGACTTTCTGCTGGACATCCGCTTCCCGGCTAGTCCAGTCTTTCACCTGGTTCGCGACACCAGGACTTTCCACCTAGGGTTTCCACCCCCTAGGACTTTTGCCTGAAGACATCGACCTACCAAGACTTTCCGCATAGGGTTACCACCCCCTATGACCTAGGATTGCCACCTCCTAGGGTTTTTCCCTTTGCCTAACCGCAGCTAAGACTTTCCTGAAATCCTCAAGTAGACTTGTTAGACTACAAAACATCTTAACTTTGAATTCTTTGCCATTATCAAAACACGAGTTCGATCGTCGGATGCTTCCCGCACCAACAGTTCCTTATGCTTCGGCTAAGAGAAGCCTAATGTATGCAATGCTGTGTACGAGACCGGATATCTATTTTGTCGTAGACATGGTTAGCATATATCAAAGTAACCCTGGACAAGGACATTGGACTGCGGTAAAGCATATATTGTAGTACCTTAGAGGCACTAGAGATTATATGCTAGCCTACAAGGCAGATAATTAGCTCCCTGTGGGTTGCACGGATTTTGACTTCCAATCGGATAGGGACAATAGTAAGTCGACCTCGGGGTTTTGTGTTTACTTTAGGAGGTGAAGTCATAACTATGGAAGAGTGATAAGCATAGGTGTTTTTTCGGACTCCGCCATAGAAACTGAGTATATGGCAGCCTCTGAGGCAGCCATAGAAGTTGTATGACTCAGATACTTCAAGATAGACTTAGATATGATTTCTGGTTTGCCCAAAATTATTTGGTGCAATAGCAAACTCGAAGAAACCATAAGTCCATAAAGCAAGTAAACACAATAGAGTGCAAGTACCACCCAATACGAGAAATTGTATAAACGAGGAGAAGTTGTTGCTGCCTAGATTGCATCAGATGATAACCTGAGAAATCTTTTCACTAAGGCCCTTAAGGCAAGAACTTTTGATGGGCATGTTGAAGGTTTGGGAATCAGATGTATGGTAGCAGATATGGCAGCTTAGCCTTTTAGTATAAGTGGGAGATTGTTAGAGTATATACTAAAAGACTAGCTTTTGTAAACATTTATTTTGAAATAAAGAATCACTTTTGGTCAAAAATATCTACATTTATGTTAAGTGTAGTTGTTCAATTAATTTATATCGTAGATAACATGGTGTGTGGTGTCACACACGGAAGATCATGTTATCAGTTCTTTATAAATTATAAACAGTTGCTCACGACTAAGATGGAAAGGAACAAACCATTGAAATAGTCGTAGTGTAATTAGGTATTAGTTTATCTTAACTAATAAATTACAATAGTACACTCTAAGTGTATTGAGTAGGACCAATTAAGGCAAGTTCTTTTTATACTGATTCAATAAAAGAACAAGTCCTTAGTTATTATGGAAGTGTGTGCTCTTAATCCTAATATAATAACAAGCACATATATTTAGTATTTATTTCTTTGACTTATCAAAGGGTGAGATTTAGTTCGATAAATCAACAAGCCCGATAAGTTGGGAAATGATATTACTTATAGTGTGTGTTGTTGATTATAGAAGGAAACTGTGTCCTAATTATCTAGGTTGAGAATATCCCCAAGAGGAGCTCATAAGGATTGTCATGTTAAATCCTGCAGGTGGACTTAGTCCGACATGACAATGAAGTTAAGTGGTACTACTCTCGGAGATAGATATTAATTAAATGAGTTGTCAGTAACTCATTAAATTAATGGACATTCGTTATCTTAAATAAAGGGAGACTAACACACTCATAATAAGAAGGAGCCCAAAATATAATTTGGGATTGGTGCGGTAGTTCAATAATAATTCTTTAGTGGTATGAATTATTATTGATGAAATTAAGTTGTGTGTTCGGGGCGAACACGAGAAGCTTATTTTCATCGGGGGACCAAAACCAATTCCTCCTCTCGGTCCCTATCGTAACCTCTTGTATATAGATTTATACCCACCACATACCCACTTCTTACCCAACCTAAGGGGGTCGGCCAAGCTAGCTTGGAACCCAAGCTAGGGTCGGCCAAGACCAAGTGGTTGAGCCAAGTTGGTGGCCGGCCAATGCTTGGAATCCAAGCATGATGTGGCCAGCTACATCACATTAAAAGAGATTTTATTTCTAATTTTTTTTATGTGGATTCCATAGTTTTAAAAGGGAGTTTAAAATTTAAATCTTTCTTTTTATAGCTTTCTACAAAAGATTAAAAAAAGATTTGAAATCTTTCCTTATTTGTAGATTAAATGGTAGTTTTAATTTTGAGAAAACTTTCCTTTTTAACCATGTTCATGATTTAAAAGAGAGTTTAAAAATTAAATATTTCTTTTATAAGTTTCTACAAAAGATTAAGAAAAGATTTGATATCTTTCCTTATTTGTAGATTGAAAGGAGATTTTAATTTTTAGAGATAACTTTCCTTTTTGGAAATCATCTACATGTTTAAAAGAAGGATTTTAATTTATAAAATTTCCTTTTATAACCCACCATGAAGGGAAAATTTATTAAAGAAATTTTTTATAAATTTCTCGAAACAAATTAGGAAGATTTAATTCTTGTGTGAATTAAACTTTCCTTGATTATGATTAGAATAGTGGCCGACCATATGAATTAAGAAAAGGAAATTGATTTTAAAACAATTAAAATTTCCTTTTCATGGCAAAGGAATTAAGGAAATTTTTATTAAATTTTCCTTATTTGCCAAGACCAAGGATTATAAAAGAGGGAGTAGAGGAGCCTTCATGGGGGACAACTCTATTATTTTCCTCCTTGGTGTGGCCGACCCTAGGATCTCTTCTCCTTCTCTTTTCTTCCTCCTTTGTGGCCGGCGGCATCAATACAAGAGAAGTCCATAGTGGCCGGTTCTAGCTAGGAGAAGAAGGAGAGAAAGGAGGCTTTGTTTCTAGCTTCCCTTGGAGTTTGGTGGTGGTGGTCGGACCTCTACTTCTCTTGGAGAATTGTAGTGGCCGAATTTTGCTTAGAGAAGAAGGTGGCTTAGGTGGATTCTCATCTCAGAAGATCGTTGCCCACACAACGTCCGAGATTAGAAGAGGAATACGGTAGAAGATCAAGAGGTTATTTGCTTACAAAGAAAGGTATAACTAGTAATTGTTTTCCGCATCATACTAGTTTTCTTTGTATAGTTATTTTTGGAAATACCAAACATAAGAGGCATATATGATTCTAGAGCTTTTGGATTTGTTTCGAATTTGTGTTTCTTTTGTTTTATTTTTTGAATTTGTGATTTGATTGTTCTTTTTGGTTAACCTAGAGTTATTTAAGAAAATTAAATATTAGCTTTCCTTAAAAGGCTTTGTCTAGGCGGTGGTGGTTGCTCCCATATCCAAGAAGGTCATGTGCCTCGCCATGCAGTCCTGGAAGCCAATTTTGGAAATTAATATTTAATGGAATTTATAACGTAGGTGGATTTAAATCAATAGTGTTAAGTTTCGCCTGCGATTCAAATCTTAACCATTAAGAACAGATAAGTTAAATTTAGAATCAATGATGTTAAGTTCCATATGCGATTCCTAATTTAACTTCTAAAGAACACAATAGGTTGTTTAGGAAAGGTTCGACACTTGTACAAAATTTTTATACGGTGGAACCGGTACGATCTTCCTAGGACCAACCAACAGAGATATGGTGTGAAGTATTAATTCTGCCTTGCAGGTGATGGCTTACACTTCTCATACCTACAATAACACTGTATCATAAAATAAATACTACATAAAATGATATAACAAAAACATCCCTTTCTAAAACTATTTTTCTTACATTCCTATGTATGTACTGCATACAAAACATATGGATCAACTCCTCCAAGTTACAATTAAGTCAAGAACCAGGGGCTGGCGGCATTCTACAGGTCCTCCGATTATGGCCCAGTTGTTTGCACCTGCTGCATTTGACTTTTACCTTCCCATTATGTTTCGACTTGATCCTTGCCTTCTTTCGCCTACCCGGCTGCACAAGGCTACAAGGACATAGAACAATAATATTGTTTACTCCCCTAGGTCAAAATTCCTTGCTTCTACAGGGGTAAATATGATTCATGTATGTCGCATTCCAATTCTGTGAATGAAAATAATGTTCACAATATGGGAGTGTATCCATGTTCCGGTGAATGATGACGGCAATTTCATGTGAGCAAGGCAATCCTAAAATTTGAAACTCCCCGCAATTACAATATTTTCTCTCCAAATCAACAATGTATAAAGCGCGCCATGTCTCTACTTCCATTTCAAATTGAGAGTAGGGGTGGATTTTATATCGTCTAGCTTTCTCCCTCCTTGATTCCATTTCTTTGGTAGCATGAGGTGTCAACGCAACATACCATTTCGACACTTCCTCCCTACGGTTATAGAACCATTGAGCAACTTTTCTTCTGGTATTATCAATTAACTTGTTTATGGGAAGTTCACGCGTCTCCTTGAACAAAGCATTTAAACTCTTTACACAATTGATTGTTAGCATTGTGTACCTTCTGCCACTAAAGTGTGCATTAGCTCATCTTTTAGGGTCAATATTTTGAAGCCACTTATGAGCATCTGAATGTTTTTCAAGCATAGACTGCATTATGAGATCAAATTGGAGTGTTGTGTTTGCTCGAGCTGCTGCCCAAAACAAGCCTAAACCTGACCTACTGCCAGTATCTGTTACCATATTACAAGACATGTGGTGGCAACAAAAAGCATGATGGGCGGTAGGGTAGACTTTTCTAACTGCTGATATAATGCTGCAATGTCTATCTGATACTATACTCATTGACTCTAGATCAACATCAAAGAATCTCTTCGTATGATCCAAAAACTACTCCCATGCAGATCCACATTCAACTTCAGCAATTCCAAAGGCTACTGGGAGGACATTGTCATTAGCATCAATTGATGTAGCCATCAACAACACACCCGGATATTTGCCTCTTAGGTGTGTGGCATCAATTCTAATCAATTTGCGAAGATAAGACCTGAATACTCTTCTACAAGCTCCAAAACCCCAAAAACAACGTTGAAACTGATTATCCTCATTCCTGTGTAGTGCCACATATGTTTCAGGATCCCTGACTCTTAAGTCTTAACTCACGCAGATATAGTGGAAGATCTCTATATGCTTGGTCATAACCTCCAACGACTTTCTTCATCGCTTTCTCTCGAGCTATGTATGCTTTTCTGTATGATATGGTCACTCCAAACCTAGCTTTTATATCTGCTATAATCATACTTGGCTTGTATTGTTCATTAGCAAGAAATTGCTCTTCAACAAAAGAAGCTACAAAGGATGAAGAGCATGCTTGATGATCAGCACTTTCCCTAATGTTGCCACATTGGTGTTCCTTTATATATTTCGTAACAATGAACTCTACATCCCCTTGGGCAACTACTCTCCATTTACACGGTTGATTGAAGCAGACGACTTTTACTTTATTTTTTCGAGTGTCAACTGGGTTATATCTCATATGTTTAACCATGACATATTTCACAAGTGCATTCTTGAACTCTTGTCGAGAAGGAAAAATTTGTCCAACAAAAAAATCATGCTCATCTGTTGCCTCTTCAATTGGCCTTTGGAGCAATCGAGAATTTAGAATATATGGATCATCAGCTATTGGGAACTCCTCCTCTAAGTCACTATACTACTCTCGAGATAATTCATATTGTTCAATCTGCATATCATCAGCTAAGAATTATTGTACATCTGTATTACATTGCAATTCCTCTTCAATTCGGTTATAATACCCTTCCTCCTCACTCCAAGTAGGCTCAAAGTAATCAGCAAGTGTTGTACAGGGATTCAGAACTTTATCTTCTTGAATACTAGCTTCTTCATTTAGATGAAATGTGAAATTACTGCTTCTATTTCTATTTGTGTTAGGCACACAACTATACTGCGAAGATGATGAAATATTTATTCTGGATACTTCTACATTAGCTCCATTTCCAATGTTTGAATTTGTATCAAGTGTATTCCATATCTCAGAGAAAATTTCTTCGATTATATGATCGCCCCTGATAAATAAATTCCAAACTAATTAAGTCAATTTTCAACTACATAATCAAGTGATGTAATAGGAAGGGTTGAGCGAGGAAAAGATCTATATGATGTAAAAGCAAACTTTTAACCAAAGATCGCGTTGGGCCTGATATAGATGATATCAGGCCCACGTTGGGCCTGATATCGATGATATCAAGCCCACGATGGGCCTGATATCGATGATATCAGGCCCCTACTGAAGTAGACAATTCTTGTAAACAATGACCACCACTGACTAAACCCTAAACCCTAAATAAAAAAATAGTTAGCCAAACTTAACTATCAACCTCAGAAACTAACAAGACTTAAATCGATTAAGTATTCTATTACATCATATTGCAGGTGTTGTTGAATATTTATTCCCCACACAACCTAAATTAACCATAGCAACCATCTTTTCCACCACCCTTTGCTACAATACTGTAATTTTTATTTACCATCACTACCCTAATTTACAGTAATAAATCTATACATACATGTCTAAATCTTTAAATGTATTCTTCTACCAATTTTCCTCTTGCAAGAAGTTTGTCCTTCTCGACTGACGTTCTTAACTACAGTTGTCCTTTGGTCTCCTCTTTAAACTTTTACGCCAATATCCCAAAAACCTAACTGGTCTATTGCAATCCCGCCAACCAGCACGAGCAGTAATGGCAAGCACAGGGTTCATATTTCTTTCGTGTTTATAAAACCACACAGAGGGATGGAGGGAGTGAGACGGTGAGATGACGTGCATCCGAACCACAAATTAATTTTCAATTCGATTTGTGCCTTGGATGCTTGGAAAATGGTGACTGAAAAAGGTGGTTGCCAGGTAACCAGAAGGATAATCTGGGAATTGAATTTGTTAAACTACGCCTTTTGGTAAATATGAACATACTTTTGGTAAATACGAACATACGATGCTCCTTTTGGTAAATACAAAATGCAAGCAATGTCTTTTGGTAAATTACCGAATTATATTATACTGAATAAAGAAACTCCTCCTGCTTGACGTCGAGTTGACTGACGATATTTTAGAGGAGGAAGTCTTAAATTTTCTATTAATATAAAGAAAAATGATATGTTCAAAGAAAAAATCTTAATGAAAAATTCAAGGATAGACACTTAAATTCATGGCTCATCATTTTACTTTTTGTGGCTCCATCAATTTATATGTCTACCTTTGAACTTTTATTTTTTTCATTAGCATATCATTACTCTAATATGAATTATTTGTTCTAATATGAATTATTTGTTCAGTTTTATTATGGTGAAAATGTGTCTGATAATTGTAACTCGTCCTGTCCTGTCCTATCCATGCTTATCGCTTCCAGTCCACGCAGTCCAGCTATATCTATCCCTCCTCCAATCCCCTTCCTTCACACACTTCGATACCCGCTCTCCTTACAAGTAAACATTCCATGGCTAGTGCCCAGTACTCGTCGTTCCTGCTCACCGCCCTTCTCGCCTTCGTCGCCGGTGTCTCGGAGATCAACTTCCTCTCTGACGTGGAGATCACATGGGGTCGGGGCAAAGCCCTCAACAGTGACATCCTCCAGCTCACCCTTGACCGCGCCTCTGGCTCCGGATTCCGCTCCCGGCAGGAGTTCCTCTTCGGCCGCTTCGACATCCGCATGAAGCTCGCCCCCGGAAACTCCGCCGGCACCGTCACCACCTTCTACGTAATAATTCATTTCGTAATTAGTTAAGAATTAATTAATTGACTAGTAAATAAAATCAAATGTAGTAAAATAAAAAAAAAAATTACAGTTGTCATCGTTGGGGGGCACGTAGGGCTGTAAACAAGCCTAGCTGAGCCGAGCCGAGTTTTGGGGTGTTCAAGTTTGTTTGATAACGTAATCAAGCCGAGCCGAGCCGAGCTTAAAATGAACCAAGCTTTTGAAATGAGTGTTCAAGCTTGGCAGCATGAGCTTGTTTGAAGCTTGACTTGAGCTTGGTTCATTTAGATGTTATCAAGTTCTCAATTCAAGCTTGGCTTGAGCTTGGTTTGAGCTTGATTCGTTTAGATGTTATCAAGCTCTCAATTCAAGCTTGGCTTGAGCTTGGTTTGACCTTGATTCGTTTAGATGTTATCAAGCTCTCAATTCAAGCTTGTTTGATTGTTTGAAACTTTTAATTGTTTGATTGGTTATTAAGCTTGATAATTTAAATTTATTTATTTGTTTATTTATTTATTTTATTATTTATTTAGCATATTAAAAAAAGTTTTATTAATGAATATGGTTTATGGACATTGTTCATGAACGTTGTTCACGAACGTTAACGAGCTGAACACATATATGTTCAAGCTTGTTTGTTTAGCTTAACGAGCTATTCAAACTTGTTTGTTTAATTAATCTTATTTATATTGAACGAACATAAACGAGCTCTTACCAAGTCGAACACCAAACTTGTTCACGAACTCTTGATTCATTTACAGCCCTAGGGGCACGCACGACGAGATCGACCTAGAGTTTCTAGGGAACGTGAGCGGGCAGCCATACGTGCTGCACACCAACGTGTATGCGCGGGGGACCGGCGACCAGGAACAGCAGCTCTACCTCCGGTTCGATCCCAAACTGGATTTTCACACCTACTCTGTTCTGTGGAATCCTCAAGAGATTGTGTAAGTTCGAATTATATTAAACTGCATCGATCGATTGCGTCAGAGTTTAATTTGTTGATTAATTTAGGGGGAAAGGATCGATTGCCTGACAATTGATGAAAATTTGCAGGATTTATGTGGATGAGACGCCAATCAGAGTGTTCCGGAACAACGAATGCCTGGGGGTGCCAAACCCGAAGAGTCAGCCCATGCGGGTGTACGCCAGCATTTGGGACGGCGACGATTGGGCCACGCGCGGTGGCCTCGATAAGACCGATTGGTCCAAGGCGCCCTTCATCGCAACCTACCGCGAGCTCACTGCCGACGCCTGCCTCGTCGGCTCCTACGGCTGCTCCGCTAACCATCGCGGGTGGCTGAAAAATCATATCTTGCTTCTTAATTCCATGTCAAAATTGGATCTTTGTCGGATTTCTCGTGGGACGGAAATGGGGGGGGGGGGGCGGGGCGGGGCGCGGGAATGGAAGGAATTGTGCCGATGTGCGACAGCAGCGTCCACCGAACGCCATCTACATAAGAATTCTCATCCTAGCTCGCCGGCTAAAGAGGGTTAATACTGCATCTCCCCTGATCCTCGACGTCGGAAAGACCATAGCTCTGCCACCGAGGTTGGCTATGGCAGCAACTACCCAACAGGGTAAAGTTCACAATTCCTCTGTTCTAGTACAACAACGTAACTGATGAAGCGTCAGTTTCTACCAGGTTTTCAACACAAATCTGATGCTGTATTTTAGCTGTGCTTTTCTATCTGTTCAGATTTGGTTATCCGATCATGTTGCTGTTTCTCAAAGATCATTTTTTATGTTTATGATGTTCTTTTCCTTGTGTTCATCCACTTGGATTCTGCTACGGTGAATAGTGGGGGACCAAGGGATAGTATGGGGATAATAGCAAGGCATAGTGGTAAAAAGTCGAGGGGGATGATGGTCAAAGTTGAGGACTATCGGTAGGACCGGAAAGACATTAAAGGGGGGTAAATAACGTTCGACAAAAAATTTGATTTAAAATTAAGTTACGCCGCGGAAAATAGAAGCAAAAAGACAATGCTAACAGAAGTGTTTTACTTGGTTCGAAGCCTTCGACGACTCCTATTCCAAGGTCCACACTCGTCGAGTGCTTTCGTTGGGCAATCACTATCAGTTCGTAAAGAGTGTTACAAGAGTTGAGTACAAGAACTAAAAATGAAAATTACCAATAAACAGAAAAGAAACAAAATACAGTCTCTTATTTCACGAACTTCGGAGTAGCCTTTCGGTGTTGTCGAAGCTTTTTCAGAGCAGAGCGCAAGAGAGAAACTTGTAGTAGTTGTTGTTTTAAGCTCCTGGTCAAAGACCTTTATATAAGTCCATTCTGGGTGCTGTAACCCATCCGAGCGCTTGGACCACGTGGTTCGGCCAGTCGTCACACTCCACCTAAGTTTGTGGATGATTTTTCGAGTCCGGACGCCAGGACCGACTCCGGGTGCCCGAACCGCCCAGGTGCCCGCGGCACCCGCCTGGGCGAAGGGCTCCAGACGCCAAAACCAGCTCCGGGCGCTAAGAGTCTGGGTGCTCAGATCCCTTCTGGGCGTCTGGACTCCTTTTCTTTAACAGTTACCTCCATGTAAGAAAAGATTAGTCCAGACAATAGAAAAAATCATTTACCCTGCAAAATTGAGTTAGCATAACATAAGATATGAGTAGTAATTAGATCTTGTCTCCCCAAGACCAGGATCTAGTCAATGTCTCAACTTAGGTTTCCCAAATGAACCTAAGCTGGACTGACACCTATAGTTCTCTCAACTGGGAATCTGTACTCACTAGATCTCTCTCCTCCAGTGGCTTACCTCACTTACCATTTGCAATCTCTTGACTTGTCTTTTAACCCACCAAGTCTTCCCGCTAATTGTCAGGTCCGCAGACCCAACTGGACTTCGACCGGTTGTCAAGTTCCGCGGACCCAACCGGACTTCCCACCAAATATCGAATCCCGCAGACCTATCTGGACTTTGCACTAGCTATCAAGCCCCTTGCACCTAGCTAGATTTCAGCTTGGTGTCAGGTCCTTCAGACCAATCAACTCCTGCACACTTGGTAGGAAGGTTAGATCACAAAACACTCTAACTTTAATCTCCTTATCATTCATCAAAATATGGGTTATATCATTAGTAAAAATTGCACTAACACTACCTGTCCAAACAGACCACTCCCCCAAGGCTCAGTTCACTTCTTATTGGTAAGGCTCTCAGTCTACTCCTAGTTGGCCACAACATCGGCCGGTCTCTCAGGACTCAATTCACTTCTCCTGGACACGACTCCTAGCTTACTCTCAGTCAGTCCCGGAGTCGGCCGACCTCTCAAGGCTCAATTCACTTCTCCTGGGCACGACTCCCAGATTACTCATGGCCAGTCCCAGAGTCGGTCGACCTCTCAGGGCTCAGTTCACTTTTCATGGACAAGGCTCCTAGTCTACTCCTGATAGGCCCTAGCACCAGCCGACCTCTTAGGGCTCAATTCACTTCTCCTTGTTAGAATTTGAGAAATGTCCTAAGACAATCGCCTTACGATTTTTTCTATTTATTTGATAAGTATAGATTCACTATTTAAGTGCATTTTATATGTTTGATTGTCTTAAACTCATTTACTGAATATTCGTAATATAATTCATAGCATGAAAGAATTTGTGATTGGATCGTAACTAGTGATTATCTCTATATGTGCAATTATGAATATATTAAAATTTTCCTAGTCGTCGAATTGATGCATTCGGATATCATCAATTCTGTAAGACTAGCATATGTTATGTAAGTGCAGCGGAGACCGGCAAGAGGGGGGTGAATTGCTGTAAACAAAAGTAAACTATACCCTCCTCATATTTCAACTCAGAATTTAAATCAGCAATAAAATAACAACTAAATTAAGGAGACAGAAAAAGAAACAGAAACAGAATTTAACCTGGTTACAACCAAGGAGGTTGTTAATCCAGGGCGATGAAAAGCTCTATTAGCATAATCTCTTTTACTGTAGGCGGAGAAACCTTTTTACACTTAGAACGCTCACTTAGTTGCTAGAAATTGATTACAAGTTGCATGCTTGAGTTGATATCGAATTCCTAGCTCCAGGGGCCTTTTTATAGCTCCTGAAAATTCTATCCCGAGGGTTCAAGGCACCTCCAACAAGGTTTAAGGCGCCTCTAGCTCGGTCAGCGGATAAAACTTTATCCGCAGCGCAAACGGTCAAAACAGACCTGTTGAAGGCGCCTTCAACAGGGTTGAAGGCGCCTTCATGATGGAGGCGCCTTTAAGCCTGCTGGAGGCGCCTCCAAGCTAGCAGCTCCATTTTTCAGCTTGGTTTCTTCAGCTTCCGATGCTCCGTTCTTTTGGGTGATTGCGGCCAACCGGAATACGGCTCACCCGAACCCAATTCTCGGCCTTCTCCTTGAGCAGCCTTCCATCCGGCTTAACGTCCCTCGAACGCCGCACACGCTCTTCACGCCCACCAAAGTACTCTTCCGCGGCTCTCTCATCCTTCGAATGCACCGAGCCCGTCGGCTCCCTTCCCGTGCCGTCCTTCTCGCTAGCTGCGTCTTCCGCTCGACTTCCTGTGCTCCTAAGCTCCTGCACACTCAGACACAGGGATCAAACACAGCAGGACCTAACCAACTTGGTTGATCACATCAAAACTACCACGGGGTCCAACAATGTCACGCCCCAGGTAGTCCCTGTCCGAAGAAATTTCGGCAACATCTCCCCTGTACGGCGGACAATATGAATCTCAGTATACATATATCCATACCTCGGCCACACTCGGCCGGAACAATACACACAAATAGTAAACAATCCACGCAGTTATATTTAACGAAAAGATGATATAGAAATCAACGAAGATATACGTACACATCCTACTCCACTACAACGAAGAAATGAAATCCACGAAGTAATGAAATATTCGCAGCGGAAAACAAAGTAGCAAACCCGAATGTTTGATATAAAGTCCACAATACAACCCACATCACAAGTATACGAATAAAAGCGAATACAGAAAACGATATCTAGAAATCTTCGCGACACAGGGGCCTAGCGACTGGAATCTCTCCTGACGGCCTCAACCTGAAAAAAAAATAGTAACAACGGGGTGAGTTCAAAGAACTCAGCAGGTAGACCAATAGACATGTACAACAATATATATCCACCAGTAATAGCCTAAGGTACAGTCTCCTAAACCATGGGATCAAGAGTACAGTTCTCTAACCATACAACCTATGGTATAGTCTCCTAACAGAATAACAGATATGCATAGCCGAAATAAACTGTAGTAACCAGCAATAGGCATAAGGTACAGTCTATAGCAAGAATAATAAGAAAATGCATAACTGAAATAAACTGTACTCACCTGCGAGGCTTGTGCAACTAACTGTAAACATACACAGATAAAGATAGTTAGAGCAAAAGCATGTATCCTATATGCATGTCAATCATATGCAATCACCAAAATGCATCAATCATAACGAATGCAATCCGTGCATATGATGCAATATGACATGGTCACCCCTGTCAACCAGTCAGCCATCTCACACACAATGGTGAGACCGAGTGGGTAGCGCTGTGACACCGTGCACTCTGCCGTCACTACCCCTGATGAGTGACCGAGTGGACGGGATGCTGTCGGAGTACACCTATCCTCCTACCTCAGACATAGTGAGGGAGCGCAATGCTCTCATCTCCCGGTACACAATGACGGGGAGGGACCCCTGCCTGCTACCACGCTGCAGTCACACTACCCATGAGCGGACCAGTGGAGCACTACAGAGCAACCTACCATACACACCCTAAGTGCTGTGCCACTACCCATGCAGTGGTCACGTGTGTAGAGGTCCATGTAGCCGGCCGACGAGCTCAACAACAATGGAGTCGTCAATCGCCCAGCATGCAATCATGCAATATGGTGCGTGCGGCTACAGTATGTCATACCTGAACATATCCTCCTCCATATGCGTAGGTGCCGAAAAGGTAAACGCATATATAACAAAGACATAAGCAACATGAATCCAACAACATATAACAAGTATCTACAGCAACTAATCATGTGTAGATAAGCACTATAAATATCCATCTCTATAAACATACGTACACATGGTAAGCAGTAAAGGTATACCAGACGAAAGTATAGCAAATAACAGTAGCAACAAGTATCAAATAACTAAACCAGGGAGGTGCTAAAGCTATCAATACCACTAGTCATATATATACTAGACTAACGTATAGCAGACAACAGTAGCAACATGTATCAGGTATCAACTAAACTAACACCAGGGAAATGCTAAATCTACCAAACACTAGTAATTATATATAAGCTACACATATCATAAGACAATATCAAAAAGATAAGTCAAAGGGTACCCGCCTCAAATAGAATGTACAATCCAAATCCGAAGTCGAGACACCCATCTCGAATCAGCGTCCTGTGTAAACAAATACATTTACTTTTATTTAGCTAGAATACAAACAAATAGCTAAATAAATCCTAATTAGAAATTTAGGGATAAACCCTAAATCACATCCCTCAACTTTTCTAACTGTTAATTAGGGTTAATTACCTTAACCCCAAACAACCCTTTAGATAGAAATCCAAAACCTAAATCCATATAACCTAATTAATCTACACAACCTAATGATGATTAATTATCAATAGGTATCAAGATCATACCTAATCATCTAACACATGATCTAACAAATATCCAAATTCGAAACATGATCTACACATCATATATCAACTACTTCTATACGTACCTCAATTCAGCCACTGGAATACAACGTGATCTGCTGGAACTAGGGGAAATTGCTGGTGGGAATGTTACCAGAACCAAGAACCTCATAGCCACACCTATTGATTCACAGCCTTCAATTTCACCACAATGATCACAATTCCAGCCTCACAGCAACAGACCCTCACTTCACTGATCACCAAACCTCACCTGGAATCACAGAACCTAACCATGTTGAATTTCTTCCCTGCTGTTTGATTCATTGTGAGAGCAAGAAATGGAGATCATATAATTAACAACCTAATTCCAAAAACACAGGACACAAATCTCACCACTTCTTCTCCAGTCCCGTGATTACAATTCACAGTAAACAACTTGTTGGAAGATCCACTCCTCTGTTCGAATCAAGGTGAGATCAAGCAAGAGATCATTGATCTCAATTTCTTCAACCGCAACCCCCAATCAGCCAGCATCCGCCAAGATCTGGCACTAGGAGAGGAATACAAATGCCTAATGAAGAAGACCTATCTCGGTCATCTCGGGTGATCTAAGGTTGAGACGCAAAAGGGAAAGAAGGAGAGTATCAAGAATTATCACACAAAATCCTCAACGATCAACTAAACACGATGCCTTACCTTCGGAGCCCTAATTGCCTCTTCACGTCGGCGATCAAGCGGCACAAATCCGAGCTAGGGCATCTCTCCAAGCTTCGATTGTCGATGGTGGAAGGAGATGCGATCCGGCCACTTACCGAAGACGACTGAGAAGAAGGAAACTCAAGAAGAGAAGGGCACAGATCAGCTGGGAACGACGCACCTCCAGCCCCCCTCCAAACCCTAGCCTCCACGCCTTCATCGATCGGCCACAGGAAACACCGGAGAAGCACTGGACTCTAGCATTTCCGGTCGGGCTCCAGCAAGCTCTGGCGAATGAGGATGATCACCGAAGGAGAAGCTCTGCTCCCGTTGCCTCTGATTCGCCCGAGAGAGAGAGAGAGAGAACAGAGGAAGAAGAGAGGGAACGAAGGGTGCGGCTTCGAGAAGGGGAGATCGGGGAGTTAGGGATCGGCGATTTTGAGAAAATGAATAAAAGAAAAGGAATTTATATAATAAACATTTCCTCACTTAAACGGGTATCCCAAACAAGCTTTATCCGAACCCGCCGATCGATCCCCTCAAAACCCTTCGTACGAGCTCCGAAAAATCCCCAAAAAATTTCTAAAAATTCCGGAAAAATTCTATAAGGTTATTTCTCAAATAACCCTATTATTTAAATTTTCCGAGATCTCACAAACAATCTCCCCCTTTTTGACGTGCATTAACCCAAATTCAAGTTAGAGTTTAAAATAGACATAAACAGTAATTTTAAAGAAAAAATTACTAAACTAACAAGTTAAGTATAATTTTTGCAATTAGTAAAATTGCAACACTTTTTTTAAAAAAAATTGAGTTTTCTCTAACTCCCCCTAAACTTGTACTTCTCTCTCCCCCTTTGATCACAGCAAAAATGGGGTCTTAAGAATTTTCAAGTAAGATTGAAGTTTTTGAAAATTTTCTAAGTATAAAAATAAATTTTTTGAAAAAAAATCGCTAAGAAAAATCCTAAGTAAATGTTCAAATGTTCCCAAAACAAATTTCTAAGTCAAGTGAATGAATTTTTAGAATTTTCCAGAAGAAAATTTCTAACCTAAAAAAAATAAGTTAGAATTTTTAAAAAAAATCTAATGAATTTTTGTTTATTTTAACAAATATTTGATAAACTTTCAAAGCATTATTTAATTCTTGTTTAATGCTTTTTCAGAAAGTTAATTAAACATTTTCTTTCAATATTTTAGCTTCCAGGTCGTGGCGAGACACTAGGCCTTCTTGGTTATTGGAGCAACAACCACTTCCTTAGACAAAACTTCCGTAAAGAATTTCAATGTTTAATTTTCTTACTGTAAGCTTTTAATTTTTGAAAAATTAATTAAGCACAGATTTTGGAACCCAATAGAGGTTCCTTTCTACAGAATTATTCAAAAATCTAGGGGGGTACATAGTTTCTTGGTACTTTTCTAAGTTGACCTTGATGCTTCCTTATATACCAATTTAATTTACCATAAATTCTTAATTTTGAATTTGGAAATTGATTTAAGCATGCATCATATTTCAGTTTTTCAATTTCTAATTTCAAATTTTCATTTTCTGATTTTAGATGATCATACATTTCTAACGGGCATGCTCTTGCTAGGTTCAACTTTAGTTCAGCATTCTCTTTTTCTAATTCATCTAACTCTTTAGAAAGAGACTTGATAAATTTAAAAGATTGAGTTGGGGTTAGATTGCGTACCTTACTTACCTGGTCTGGTGGTGCTCCCCCTTCACTGCTGCTTTCTTCTTCTGATGTTCCTCCCCCTTCATCGATGCTCATCTCTGAGCTTGAGTCTTCTTCTGGTTGACGGTTCGCCAATAGCGCTAACCCTGAGAATTCTTCGATGTCCGACTCAGAGGTTGACGAATCTGACCAATTAGCCTTCAGATTCTTGTACTTGGAGGGTTCTGGTTGTTGGGACCTTAGATGTCTAGAGGGGGGTGAATAGCCTCTTTGAAAAACACTAAACACAAATTACTTCAAGAACTTTGTTAGCACAGCGGAATTAGAAAACTAAAACAAGAAAGCACAGCACACTAACTCAAAGATTTACGAGGTTCGGGGATAACTTGCCCCTACTCCTCGGCGTGTCCGTAAGGTGGACGAATCCTCTTGATCTTTCGGTAGATCACACCCCGGAAGCTATCCGGCTAAAGGATTCTCCTTCTCGGTGGAGTAACCTCTCCACAAAGTCTTTAACAGCAGTAAGAAATTAAGCACAAGACTTACAGTAGTGGCTCAAGTGAAATGATCAAAGGAAGCTCACAGCCACAATCAGCGAAGAACAAGCACACTGCTTCAATCTTCCAGAGAGTTTTTCTCCACAGTGTTTTTCACAGCAAGAGCACAAAAAGCATTATTACGAGAGCCTCTCCTCTCCACCTTCATATGCCTCTCTGCTCTGTAACGGATCTCTGCCAAACCTGCAGCAAATCCCTGCAAATCCCTGCAACCGTCCACGACGTCACCAATCACGCTTCTTCCTTGTCTGATTGTCTCAGCTCCCACCAATGGCATCCTCGTTTCCACTGGTACCTCTGAGCTTGAACCTATCAGCACAAGTCAAGCTGATTTCGACCAAACGGCTGCCAGCAGATCGCAAACGAGACGTTGCTACCAAAACTGGTTTGTCCGCAGCGAGACACAGCAAAAGCTTTTTCGTCGCCTTCTACTAATGATCCTTAATTTGAATTCACCCAACATCAAGTAATCTGTAACCTGTAACTTCGAGAAAGCTTACAGCAGATGGTTAGAAACGAAATAGGTAAAAAGCAATTGCGAATCAGAAACAATAAGAGAAAGCGCATGCAAAACAAGCCATACTGTGGATCGGTCAGCAGACCGATCCACGCTTCTATTTATCGTCACTGATCGGTCTGGTGACCGATCAGGTTCTTGTCTGATCGGTCCCAAGACCGATCCACCCCTTCACGCGAATCTGGCATCGAAGCCTGATCGGTCTGTGGACCGATCAGGACTCAGCTGGATCGGTCCGTAAGACCGATCAAGATCCACCCGCCGCCATCGAGATCATCCGATCGGCCCCGGACCGATCGAGATCCACTTAGTGTGCTATCGAGTGTTATCTGATCGGTCCCGACCGATCAAGATACACCGCATGCATCGAGTTTTGCTGATCGGTCCCGGACGATCAAGATACACCGCATGTTATCGAGTGTTGCCCGATCGGCGGATCGATCAGTAACCGGATCGATGCACCGATCACCGTACATCGTGCACCTTTGGATCGGCCTGCACCGATCCAAAGCCGTGAGTCTCGAGTCAAGCTTCCAAGCTTGCTGCCCTCACCCCTGACGGTCCAGAGAGCGTGCTACCGAACCCTCTCCGACCATACATGCCAAGCTTCCACACTTGGACTTCCCAATTGCCTGGTTTCACTCACCAGGACTTTCCAAATGCCTGGCTTCACTCACCAGGACTTTCCAACTGCCTAACATCCCAGTTAGGACTTTCCCACTGCCTGGCTTCACTCACCAGGACTTTCCAACTGCCTAACATCCCAGTTAGGACTTTCCCACTGCCTGGCTTCACTCACCAGGACTTTCCCGTACCAAACTCCTCGCTTGGACTTTTCCCAATCAGGTCAATCAGGTTAACCAAGTCAACCTTGATTTAGTAATTAATCTGAGT
Organism: Zingiber officinale; assembly: GCF_018446385.1. Lineage (NCBI taxonomy): Eukaryota > Viridiplantae > Streptophyta > Magnoliopsida > Zingiberales > Zingiberaceae > Zingiber > Zingiber officinale. Next base: position 176,583,672 of record NC_055988.1, on the reverse strand, counting down.
TAATTTAATATCTGATTCAAACTTAAATCAGTGTCAACATCAAAACAACATCCAGGTCAGACTGTATCAACACTGGTTTCTTGTATTTTGGCTTTTCCTTTTCTTTCTCCTTTCTCTTCAATTTTGGGCAGTCCTCCTTGATGTGCCCTTCTTTGTTGCAGTTGTATCAACGAACCGTCCTCTTCTTTCGATGATGCCTCTGCGATTTAAATTTATTAGAACTGAAAAATTTATTAAAGCGTCTTACCAGTAGAGCCGCTTCAGATTCGTCGACTGAGGCTTCGGAGTCAGAATTGTTTATCTTTGCCTTTAAGGCAATGTTCTGACTTGTCTTCTCTGCTCCGTTGGGTTCTGAAACTCGAGATTCGTGAAGTTCAAAAGTCGAAAATAATTTTTCTAACGTACTTACCTCGAGGTCCTTAGAGATGTAGTACGCATCTACTAAGGAGGCTCACTCTGGAGTTCTCGGGAAGGCATTGAGCGCGTATCGGATAGAATCCCCGTTGGTTACCTCTTCTCCAAGGTTCGTTAGTTGCGTTATCAGCTCCTTGATTCTCGCTTGGAGTTGCGCTACCTTCTCGCCTTGGTTCATCCGGAGGTTCGTTAACTGGTTCCGGAGGATGTCGCGCTTCGCTAGCTTCGCTTCGGAAGTACCTTCGTGAAGCTCCAGGAATTTCTCCCAAAAATCTTTTGCTGAGTCGTAGCTTCCGATCCGATTTACCTCCTGCGGCGGCAGCACACTGAGCAGGAGGAACTCTGCCTTTCCGTTGGCGACGAAATCGACTTACTCCTTCTTGCTCCGCGTGTTTTCTTCTTTGTCTTTCGGTGCTGCAAAACCATATTTCATTGTAATAAGAATATCAAAATTCGTTTTAAAAAATACCTCCATTTTGCGCTTCCAAGTGGCGAAGTCTCCGTCGAACTTCGGGGGATGGATGTTCGCTCCGGCCATCGTCTTGATCGTAGTGCTTCAGTTGGCGGTTAGTCCTTCTGAGGCGATCAGGCTCTGATACCAATTGTAGGTGCAGCGGAGACCGGCAAGAGGGGGTGAATTGCTGTAAACAAAAGTAAACTATACCCTCCTCATATTTCAACTCAGAATTTAAATCAGCAATAAAATAACAACTAAATTAAGGAGACAGAAAAAGAAACAGAAACAGAATTTAACCTGGTTACAACCAAAGAGGTTGTTAATCCAGGGCGATGAAAAGCTCTACTAGCATAATCTCCTTTACTGTAGGCGGAGAAGCCTTTTCACACTTAGAACGCTCACTTAGTTGCTAGGAATTGATTACAAGTTGGATGCTTGAGTTGATATCGAATTCCTAGCTCCAGGGGCCTTTTTATAGCTCCTAGAAATTCTATCCCGAGAGTCCAAGGCGCCTCCAACAAGGTTTAAGGCGTCTCTAGCTCGGTCAGCGGATAAAACTTTATCCGCAGCGCAAACGGTCAAAACAGACCTGTTGAAGGCGCCTTCAACAGGGTTGAAGGCGCCTTCATGATGGAGGCGCCTTCAAGCCTGCTGGAGGCACCTCCAAGCTGGCAGCTCCATTTTTCAGCTTGGTTTCTTCAGCTTCCGATGCTCCGTTCTTTTGGGTATTTACGACCAACCGGAATAGGGCTCACCCGAACCCAATTCCCGGCCTTCTCCTCGAGCAGCCTTCCATTCGGCTTAACGTCCCTCGAACGCCGCACATGCTCTTCACGCCCACCGGAGTACTCTTCCGCAGCTCTCTCGTCTTTCAGACGCACCGAGCCCGTCGGCTCCCTTCCCGTGCCGTCCTTCTCGCTAGCTGCGTCTTCCGCTCGACTTCCTGTGCTCCTAAGCTCCTGCATACTCAGACACAGGGATCAAACACAGCAGGACCTAACCAACTTGGTTGATCACATCAAAACTGATGGATCGAAAGCGCTAGAGGGGGGGTGAATAGCGCTCGTGGATATTTCTTTTTCGAAATCGTAAAAACTTGTTCAGAAATAACGCAGCGGAAAAGTAAATGAAGTGGACACGAAGGATTTACTTCGTTCGGAGCCTGTGACGACTCCTACTCGAAGGCCCGCGATCCTTGATCGCTTCCGGTGGGCAACAACTATAATTCGTAAAAAGCTATTACACACTAAATACAATTTAAGCAGAAAAGAATATTGTACCAACAATAAAAAAGAATAAAGCTGAAGCTTCGAATTGTCGTTGCAGCACTTCTGAGTCGAGACGTTAGCAGCTTGTCGCACGGAGAATGCTTAGAAGATTGTTGTTGTCTAAAGCTGCACCTCAACCCTCCTTTTATATGAGGTTCCGGGCGCCTGGAGTGTGACGTGGCCAGCCAACTAGGTTGCTCCACGTGGTGAAGTCGCGCAGGGGATAAAATTTGGTCCCGGGCGCCCGGACCTGTTCCGGGCGCCTAGACCTCCTTTTTCCAGGAGCCGCTTCTCCTGCAAAACAAGGTTAGTCCGAGCAATTGCATACCCTGCAAGACAATGTTAGAATCTGATAGTTCATAAGTGAAAAAGAGCTGACAGTCTTCGGACTGTCTGAGTCTGACTTCGGATTTCCAACCGGAAACCCTAGGTCGACTCGACGCCTACTGTTCCCTCTACGAGGAACGCGTCCTCACCAACTCCCCTCAGGAGAGATTACCTGATGCCAGTCCGGTCCTCCAGACCGACTGGACTTTCCGCCTAGGGTTACCACCCCCTAGGACCTAGAGTTACCGCCCTCTAGGGTTTTCTCCACCTAGGGTTGCCACCCCCTAGGACCTAAGGTTACCGCCCCTTAGGGTTTTCCTCCACCTAGGGTTACCGCCCCCTAGGACCTAAGGTTACCACCCCTTAGGGCTTTGCACCTGCCTAACCGCAGCTAGGACTTTCCTGAAACACTTATTCAAACATGTTAGATCACACACTAACTTAACTTTGAATCCATTGCCATTATCAAAACTAAGGTTCGATCGTCGGATGCTTCCCGCACCAACAATCTCTCCCTTTTTGATAATGGCAACCGAAATTCAATGTTAAGTAAAAAATATGCAGTTATGTATAAGCACAAGAAACACGATAAGCGTGATAGCAAGATAAGCATAAACATAGCTCCCCCTTAATATAAGTTATTCTCTTTGAATTTTTTACTAATAGTCATAGCTCCCCCTTAATACAAGCTCCCTTTAAAATATTTTCTTTGAATTTCTCTACTCTCCCCCTTTGCCATATATCAAAAATGAGCTAGTTTTGAAAAACTTAACTTTTCAAGACAGAATTTAGCAGAAAACATTTTAACTTAGGCAAGGAGCAGGTGAAAGGCAATACCTTAGAATTGATTTTGCTTAAAGAGATATAGCAAAAAGGAGCTCTTTTTAACTTAGTGTATTTTGAGGAGTTTCCAAAAATTTTCACAGAAAAATTCTTAACTTCAGAAATTTTCCGGAAAAATATTCAGGTTTTTTAAAGAAAATTTCCAAGGAAAATTTTCAACTTAAATAAATTAATTGCAGCTTAATAAAATTTTTCAAACTTTAAAGAATTTTCTAACTTAAGAAAAAAAAATTTAACTTAACGAATTTTCGAAAAAGTTTCAGCTTAAATAATTTTCTAACAAAATTCCAAAAAGAATTTTCAAAATAGAGGACACTTGAAAGTTTTAAATTTGGAGAAGTTTTTGAAAAGTTGTTTAAGGCATGTTTTTGAAATGAATTTCAAGAATACTTAAGGCAAAGGAGAAGCGATAACCTTAATGTTTAATAGCTTGCCATTTTGTTTTAGTAAGGTATCAGAGCCCTAAAGACCAAGCATGAGTTAAGATTTGTTTTGATCAGGTATCAGATCCCTTAAGTACAAGCATGCTTAATCTTAATATTTCCATTTCCTTTAGTTTGAGAGATACTTTTAGCTAAGATAAGGTTATTTTTGTCATTAACAAGTAACTAAGCAAATGTTTGTGATACCACAACACTTTAATTTCTTAGTTTTTAAAGAGGGAGTTTAACAAAAAAAATTTGATCAAGACTCAGTTTAGCTAAGAAAAATTCTTTTATCAAAGACTTAGCTAAACTTATGAAGATAATAGTTTTGTTAAGTATTTAACCTTAAAAAGACTTAGTTTTAAAAAGACTTATAAAGATAATTATTTTGATGAAATTTTGATAATGCTTTGGAAAATACTTAGCATTTTCAGCAAAACTTAGCATGTGAAAACAATTGCTTTGAGAGACACTTAGCTAATATTTTTTTTTTAACTTTAAAAAATACTTAGCTACATTTGAAAATACTTAGCTATATATTCATCTTAAAAATGATTGCCTTGAGAAAACTTCTTGCCAAATAGCTAAGTTTAGAGTACAGTCTAACTAAGCTTAGTTAAAGAAGACTTGATAAAGTACTTAGCTTAAAGAGGTTTTACATAAAGGCTTAGCTTTGAAAACATTCTAGAAGAGTTATAATTTAAAAGCCAGGTCATAAATAATTTCAATTTTAAAGTTAAGTTAAGAATAACCTTAATTTTTGAAGATAAGTAAAAATTAGTTTTTAATTTTGAGGTCAAGTTAAAATTTTATTTTAACGAAAAACTAATTTTAAAACCAATTTAAAATCACTTCCCCTTAATAAATGCCTTAATAAATTTTTTGAGTTCAGGAGTCCAAGCATGAGAGGTTAAAAAAATAATTTTCCTATCTTTCCATCTCACTCATTCTAGATAAACAAGCATGTTTAGCATATGAGTGAACGTGAGATGGAGTTAATATTTGCAATCATAATTTTATAATATGATTTGAGAATTAAAGATTTTTAAATCCTTTTAAATTAATTGAATAACATTCTGAAATTAATTGAATAATATTTTGAAATGATTTAAAAAATGATTTTGAAATGCATGTTCAAAAGATTTTTGAAATGAATTTTCAAAATATTTTTCAAATAATTTTAAATTGTTTTTAAAAGAGTTTTTTTTTAAATAATTTTTAAAGGATTTTTAAAATTCGATTTTAAAAGATTTTTAAATGATTTAAAAAGATTTTTCAAGTAATTTTGAAATTAAATTTTAAAAGATTTTTAAATAATTTTGAAAAGTTTTTAATGGAATTTTTAAAATGATTTCAAAATAATTTTTAAAGGAATTTTAAAATGATTTTCAAAATAATTTTTAAATGAATTTTAAAATTAAGTTTTGAAGTAATTTTGAAATTAATTTGAATTTCAATTAATTATCAGTTTGTTTTTAATTACTTAGTCATCTCACCTGATCTGAATTTTCAATCAAGGAATCCTATAATTTTTGTGAGATGAATTGAGGTTCAATTTAAGGGTTTGGTTTAACTTTGTGTTAGATTCAGGTTTAGCTTTGGGTTCAACAAGTAAGCATTCTTTGGATAAACTTCTGGGTTATGGTGAGTTACAAGGAACTCATTAAAGTAACCATGCCTTCGACGTTTTCCAAATAGTCCTACCCATTGAACTTAATACTAAACCTTGGTCTAACTAGTTAGGATCCATTTAAGGGTAGCTTCGGTCAGTTCCACTTGACCAAATGCACCAGGTCGAAGCCATATCTTCCTAGACATGCGATGCCCAAGCTTCCCTAACTTACTATCATCCAAAAATTTCACCAGTACCGTGGGTCAAGTTAAATCTAGCCCATTTTTTCTAACCTTAATTACCCTGCCGAGTAGTCTACTCTTGTTTACCCATTTCGGGTAGATTAGTTAGGGGTGCCAGCTTTTCTGGACCCTCCTTCTATTTTGAATTTTTGAATTAATTTTGAATAATTAATTTCGAATTTTGAATAATTAATTTCAAATTTTGAATTTTGAATTTTAATAATTGACTTCGGATTTGAATTTTGATAATTAATTTCGAATTTTGAATTTTGAATTTTGAATTTTAAGTTTAATAATTAATTTTGAATTTTAATAATTTTGAATTTAATTTCGAGTTTGAATTTTGAATTTTAATAATTAATTTTGAGTTTGAATTTTAAGTTTTCGAATTTTGAATTTTGAGTTTTAAATTAATTTCGAATTTTGAATTTTGAGTTTTAAATTAATTTTGAATTTTGAATTTTGAATTTTGAGTTTTAAATTAATTTCGAATTTTGAATTTTGAATTAATTTTGAATTTTAAATTTTGAGTTTTAAATTAATTTCAAATTTTGAATTTTGAGTTTTAAATTAATTTCGAATTTTGAGTTTTAAATTAATTTCGAATTTTAAATTTTGAGTTTTAAATTAATTTTGAATTTTGAATTTTGAGTTTGAAATTACGAATTTTGAAATTTAAATTTAATTATTAATTTTAATTGTTTTTCTGCTAGCTCCCCCTGGATCATAGCCTCGATATGGCTTATCGAGGTAATGTATTTAATCCTTAAGAACCCAATAATGTCCAAGTCCTACTTGATTGATCAGGTTGGACTTGGCAACCCAAGCTTGGACCGATTACTATTTGGTTTGTTTATTAAGGATAGGTAAGATTTATATTTCTTTTTATATCCTAGTCCAGTTCGATTATAGATTGCCCTTTGTATTCCAAGAATCAAGTCAAGATTCTTGGATCCCAAGAAAAATCGTTCTAGGGTAGTTTTCAAATCCTTTACCTGACTTTTCAGATTGGAATTCTCTTCCTCAAGTTTTTGAACTTGAGTTGAGGTTCCAGTCTGAACTTGATCAGTTAAGGATTCGTTGTTAGGCGTTTCTTTAAGGAGTGTTACCTCCTTTAGAAGCGATTTGATTCGAATCTTGGACTTAGCTACTTTATGCATTAAATAATTAATTAAGCTATATAAACGATTTTTACTTACAGAGGGGTTTGGCCCTTCAGAAACGGATGCGGATCTGTGGCTTCTCTCGGACTCGGCTTCCGATTCGTCCTCGCTTCCGGATTCGTTGGTGTAGTCCCGGGCTGTCAATGCGAGAAAGTTAGTCTGCTCTAGTTCTTCGTCGTCGGATTCCTCGGAGGAAGACTCATCCCATGTTGCCTTCAATGCCTTCTTTCTTTTGGTTGTTCCTGCAAATAACGCAACACCTTCCTCGGCCGGACTAGTATTAGTCTGCTCAAATAATTTATTTATTAAAACATGCTTACCTGTTTTTGTATCAGGAATACCTTCGTGTAACTCAATCAAATTCTCCCACAGCTCCTTGGCACTTGAGAATGGGCCGGCGCGATTCAGCTCCTTATTCGTTAAGCCACACTGAAGTGTATACGTTGCTTTTGCGTTTGCTTCTACCTTTTTGATAAGGTTCGCGTCCCAGTTCTCGTACGGTAGTGGCTTGCCGGCGCCGTTAGTTGGCAGTTGAAGCCTGGTTTTGACGATCATCCAGACTTCAAAGTGAGTCTGGAGATACGCCTCCATCCGACCCTTCCAATCTCCAAAATCATCTCCGGAGAAGAGCGGTGGGCGAGCAGTGTTATAGCCTTCTTGATGGGTCATCTTAGAAAGACAATCTTGCAAAATAAACACAATAAAACTTGTTCCAAGACTTAGTCTTGGATTAGTAGTGCGGGAGAGAAATAAAAATAGTAATTCAGGAATTTTGAGAAAAAATAATAAAATATTATTAAAATAATATTAAAAAATATTACTACAAATTTTTGAAAATGCAATATTTCGCTAATTCCAACCAATGGTGAAAAGATGAAAATTAATTTTTCAAAAATAGTTTTGGAGGGAAAAAACGAAAGGCACGAAAAATGCTTGAATGGTGGTTGCACCAATTCAAAGCAACCCCGCTCTGATACCAATTGATGGATCGAAAGCGCTAGAGGGGGGTGAATAGCGCTCGTGGCTATTTCTTTTTCGAAATCGTAAAAACTTGTTCAGAAATAACGCAGCGGAAAAGTAAATGAAGTGGACACGAAGGATTTACTTCGTTCGGAGCCTGTGACGACTCCTACTCGAAGACCCGCGATCCTTGATCACTTCCGGTGGGCAACAACTATAATTCGTAAAAAGCTATTACACGCTAAATACAATTTAAGCAGAAAAGAATATTGTACCGAAAATAAAAAAAGAATAAAGCTGAAGTTTCGAATTGTCGTTGCAGCACTTCTGAGTCGAGACGTTAGCAGCTTGTCGCACGGAGAATGCTTAGAAGATTGTTGTTGTCTACAGCTGCACCTCAACCCTCCTTTTAAATGAGGTTCCGGGCGCCTGGGACCTTTCCGGATGCCTGGAGTGTGACGTGGCCAGCCAACTAGGTTGCTCCACGTGGTGAAGTCGCGCAGGGGATAAAATTTGGTCCCGGGCGCCCGGACCACCGGGCGCCCGGATCCATCCCGGGTGTCCGGACCTCCTTTTTCCAGGAGCCGCTTCTCCTGCAAAACAAGGTTAGTCCGAGCAATTGCATACCCTGCAAGACAATGTTAGAATCTGATAGTTCATAAGTGAAAAAGAGCTGACAGTCTTCGGACTGTCTGAGTCTGACTTCGGATTTCCAACCGGAAACCCTTGGTCGACTCGACTCCTACTGTTCCCTCTACGGGGAACGCGTCCTCACCTACTCCCCTCAGGAGAGATTACCTGATGCCAGTCCAGTCCTCCAGACCGACTGGACTTTCCGCCTAGGGTTACCACCCCCTAGGACCTACAGTTACCGCCCTCTAGGGTTTTTCTCCACCTAGAGTTGCCACCCCCTAGGACCTAAGGTTACCGCCCCTTAGGGTTTTCCTCAACCTAGGATTACCGCCCCCTAGGACCTAAGGTTACCACCCCTTAGGGTTTTTCACCTGCCTAACCGCAGCTAGGACTTTCCTGAAACACTTATTCAAACATGTTAGATCACACACTAACTTAACTTTGAATCCTTTGCCATTATCAAAACTAAGGTTCGATCGTCGGATGCTTCCTGCACCAACAAAAACTACCACGGGGTCCAACAGGTTATACTCCTTAGTTTGGCCAAGCAGCTGTTTTCTCACTGACTGGAGATATTAGGATGTCGAGAGTTAAACGTAGATGATAGTTATGGTAACTAGTTCAGTGGAGTGACTCGCTCTAAGACTTTATATGATTCTCTACATATATATAGATATGTCTGTGAAGTTCTTACTGCACGAGTGCAAGTTTCCTTCAACTTGAGGTATACAAGTCATCTTGGTCATGGAGACTTATATGACATCCTAAGCAAGCATCTCATTGAGGTGTGGATTCGGGATGATTGGGTATAAGTTGAAGTGTCCGAAGATGTTTGGATAGCCCACAGAGGATTCACCGTTCCTTACGAGGAGACGTATACCCTATGGTCACTCGTTAGGATTATTACTCAAAGTTTTTAGCCAAAGCATCACATGTTAAGAGTGCGAGACTCTTGTACACATGTAGGAGTAATTTGAATCCGCAGAATGAGGAAGTATTACTTGGGCTAAGTGTGACGTAGTCAGCCTAGTGGGGACAAGACACATAGACCATATCCTGAATCAAGTGAATATAACACGAGTGAAAGGAACGAGGCACAACTCACTGTAGTTGCTGAAGGGTTTAGAATTAATTCTAAAATCAACTATAATTTTTCGGCTAATTGAGGATCATGATGTACTACTAGGTGTCACTCATGATCGTTCTATAATTAAGTAGTTAATTATGAACGACCAAGATAAATCAGGAACCTATTGGGTCACACGCATTAACGAGTCTCTAAAAGACATAAAACAAGTTAAAGAATAGAATTCTTAGATCAAGAGATAAATGTTTGGTTGAACCATACATAAGGCAAAAATATGAAAATATTTGTTGTAATGGAAGCACGGATGAGTCACATCTCTTATGGAAGAGTTGAACAATATTTGGTTTAATCATGAATTAGTGATGAACCAACTTGATTTAGTTGTGAACCAAACCAAAAGGTTAATGGGCTAATTTTTTGCTAAGGGATAATGAATTGGATTTGGGTTTTCTAATCCAACTCAATAATGAAGGCTATATATTGATATGGTTGTAAGAAAAATAAACACGAGATCATTAATTGGCTTGCAAGGTTTTTGGAAAACCTTAACTCAATTTCTCTTCTCCTCTCTCTCCCTTCTCTCTTTTGCCACGGCCAACAAGGGGAAGCCCTCCTCTTGTTGTTGTGACCACCACAAGGAAGAAATATCTTCCTTGTGTGCTTCTCTTCCTTTTCCTCTTAATCTCCCTTCTTCGCTTGTGGCTAGTAACTTCCGAATGAGAGGTTTGTACTCAAGGAGTTGTTTTGAGGAGCTCGGCGTGGATACGAATAGAGGCGAGGCTCGACAACGTCGCTACAGTTAATGTCCTTCTTATTACAAGGTCATCCGTAAGGTACACCTAGCATAAATTTACTTTCCGTAAAAATTTAATTATGTGATCATGTTTAATGTGTTGTATCCTTGTATGTGTGTTGTAATAATTTAGAAATTATTATTGTTTTATTTTTCCGCTATGTATGTTTACGAAATGTGTTTTAGCACACACCGTATCGAACATATCCCAACACTCCTGAGCTCCCAGCCTACTCCCGGTCAATCCAAGAGTTGGCCGACCTCTCAGGGATCAATTCACTTCTCATGGGCACGACTCCCAGTCTACTCCCGATCGGTCCCAAAGTCGACCGGCCTCTAAGGGTTCAATTCATTTCTCATGGACAAGACTCTCAATCTACTCCCGGTTGCCCGCAACGTCAACTGATCTCTCAGGGCTCAGTTCACTTCTCTTGAGCACGACTCCCAACCTACTCCCGGTCAGTCACACTGCCTGTCGGCTTCTTAGGGCTCAGTTCACTTTTCTTGGGTACTATTCCCAGTCAACTCTTGGTCGGCCCCAGCGCTGGTCAAATTATTACCAGGAAACAATGCTGTCAGGGAATCACAACGGTCTATCAAAGAATAACGACTATTCGTAAGGAAATATTCTGATGTTCTACCACATGTATGACTCGAAACCTTCCTCCACCCAATGGAAGTCTGTCGTACATCCTTCATCACCCGATATGTCCAGACAACTGGTATTCTCTGATGTCTCATTATTGTGAAGGTTATGAGAGACAGTATAAAAGGAGGTCCTCTCCGTTTATAAAGTACACATACATACACACATCTACTACGGTCCTCTCGTTGGCAAGGTACGCGTACATACACACACATTTACCCGAAGGCTACCAACGGTGGGCAAGTGGCTAGACTACTGGGTGTCGAGCGGGGGTGGCCTACAGGCGGCTTCTGACCGCCCGCTCCAAACCAAACTATAACTTGTAGGGGACGATAAACCCAGGAAGGGATCCGAACCAATTGCGACCGGATTGTGATCATAATCCAACCAAAATTAGGAATGGTTCATCCCCTGATCCATAAAAAAGGGACCGGAGATCCGGTCCCGGAAAAAAAACATACCATTTGACTTTTCTAGATGGGTTGGAAAACATATATATATTTTTAATTAATTTTATTTCTTATTGTTATTTATATTTCAGTTATCAGTAAAATATCTAAATTATCTATCCTAATTTAAAAATTATCAAAACTCATATGCAATTCTATTTTTACCCTTACTGTTCCCAGCCAATCGATTAATTTTATAGTTTTGAAAAAACTTAATCGATTCGTGTTAAACAAAAAAAAAATCAATGTTCTGAATATAATGGATCAAACTAATATTTAAAGATATTTATATAATCAAAAGAACTAACAAAGATATAGAATTTACTCTCTATATAGTGGATTAAAACTGATTAAAAAATTTAAATTGATGTGAAACTCTTGTCGTCGGATCCCTCAAGGTCCGATTGATCGTCGATCTTGGTCGCATGTTCCTGAACCAACACCACTACATCAATTACTTCTTCGTCCTCAACGGCCTGACCTCTCCCAAACGGCAAAGCTAGTATAACTCTGAAGCAGATATTGAAACATATGAGAAATATATAGTAGCTGGTGGAACTATTTGTTGGATATTTTTTAATAATGAAAAATATGGATATATGGATCTTCGGTATTGAGATTTAACAGTTACACCCGATTAGTCATCTCGACAATGAGTCAATGGCTCTAATCGGTCGAGTTCGGTATGACGATGTGGACCTTGTCCCATTTATACTCTCGACATCCCCTTTCGGTTATCGAAGTACCCCTTCGGGTAAGAGACATACCTTTCTTGATATAGTCGCTACCGACCTAATCCCGTCAGTCGTCGAGTTATCCCTTCGGATATCGACATATCCCCTTTGGGTAAACTTATTCTAAGGCTAGAGTATTAAGGTCGAGGTGAAGGCTAAGTCTTCTTTCCTTAAAACGATATTGTCCCACCCAGATGATTATGGTTTATTGACAATCGTCTCCCAAAATACAACAACTTACGTCTAGAAATAGGAGTACTTCAAATTTCTAGTCCTGTCGAACTTTCAAAGTCGTGAAACTCTTTAAGAGAGGAGAGAGAAAAGAATCCAAGAAGAGAATTCACAATTTGAGAATCGAATGTTTCATCCATGAATCCAACTCGTATACGAATCAAATTTTCATCTGATCATATCGGACCAATCCTTCATTAGACATTAATTTCTCATTCATTTGAGAAATTGACTTATGACGATCAACTGATGAAACAACCGTGTTATCTCTATTGGTCATCAAACCAATTTTCCAATGCTATTTAGTTTCACAAACTTGTCATACCTTGCGAGTTTCGACATGAAGTTAACTCAAGCCCTCCAACACACTAGTTCTAGAAGAACAATAGATTGTGCAAATTTTATTTGCATATATTTTTCTGTCATGAAGCACTCCAAGGAGGGTTCCGCCTCCACATCTTCCCCCTCAGCCATCGCCTCGTCAGCAACGAGCTCCATCGCAGTAACACCGGCGCTAAAGAGCCATAAAGATCCAATCTTTGGGTAGAAAATCAACCAAGAAAATCAGATTGAGGGAATGCAGAAACTATCGCAATCGAAACGAAATCTCAAAATAATAAACAAGAAAAGATTGAACTCTCTAGATGAACATCAACCTCGTTTTAGGCGAAGAACACGCCGATCACTCGATCAGGTCGGTCGAGCAACTCGCTCGTCGAAGGTAACAAGGGTCTTGGACATTAATGCCGAGGAGATCAAGGAAGACGCGGGATAAAAGGTTCGAAAGGTCGTCGTTATCAGCACCTTCTTCGATGCTTCCTCCTCACCATTACGCCGCCTAAGGAATAATAATAATAATAAATATATTCTATTTATAAATATTTTTAAAAAATATATTATTTTACCAATAATTTAAAAATACTTTTAATATTCAATACATTATTTTTTAAAAAAAAATAAATTACAAAGATAATTTTTAGTCTCTTTCATTTGTTTATGTGAGGAAAAGAAAATTTTCTAAAGAAATTTTTTTATCAATTACTTTAATTCATGACTGATAAGAAAAAAAAATAGAGAAAAAAAGATTACAATTAATCAAATATAGAGAAAAAGAAGGAACGGGCTCTGGGAGTCATTTCTTGCTCTCTTAGAATTTTGTTTGGTAGGAGTAAAAAAAAACCATACGCACATGCCCAAGTATGATCAAGTCATCATTATGAAAACAAATCTACTTCGATAGTAAAAACCTGTCTTCCTATCTCTGTAATCCGATCATTATGAATGAACTCGAGAGGGATACCTGAAAAGTAAAAAAAATGTAAAAATACTAAAAATTTATAAGATAAACTAATTTTTATCCCCCCTTACCTTACAAAACTGGCGTGGGCTCATAGTTCTTGGACTCATAGTCCAAGATGGCCGCTCTTATCGCAAGAGGGGCAAGTATACATTGACGCTGTCTGTACGGTATGCGGAGAGAGCTCATGATGTGGGTCGATGCAAAAATTATCTCGCTGCCAAATATAAAATAATACATAAGAAATTTAATTTCTATATGCATTAAAAACCATTAAGTACATTTACCTACTTACCCATATACGAAATCTAAAACTTCCCTTAAGCATCGTCCTTGTATATAATCAGAAACTAAAATATACCGTTAGAATTTATAATATATCCAACAGTCAATATGATAGGATGCTCTTGAAGTGCTTAGGTTATTTACGATTGTAATACATATGCATCAAAACCATATGATACTAAAACTAAGAAGTTGCATGAATGCCATATGATACTAAAACTAATAGAAGTTGCATCAAAGCACTAACAGAGGAAGAAGTTACATCAAAGCCATATGATACTAAAACTAACAGAAGTTGCATCAAAGCACTAACATCAAAGCCATATGATACTAAAACTAACAGAAGTTGCATCAAAGCACTAACAGAAAAAGAAGTTGCATCAAAGCCATATGATACTAAAACTAATAGAGGAAGAAATTGCATCAAAGCCATATGATACTAAAACTAGCAGAGGAAGAAGTTGCATCAAAGCACTAACAGAGGAAGAAGTTGCATCAAGCACTAACCATATGATACTAAAACTAACAGAGGAACAACTAATGGGAAAACTGGAACCCTTAGTATGGAGCAGGATTTGTTGAAGCAGAATTTAATCAATGAAAAATCTATGAAGTGATTGTATCAACCTCAAGTTGTGGTGCTAAGCTTGATTACAGTTCAGGGTTTAAAGCGAGCCTTCTCAATGCTTAACCATGTAGAATTCAAGCAAACAAATTCTTTCAAGTATCAAATTCTGAAACTTATGTGGTTTAAGCTGAATTCTGAATTTTAATAGCAACTCACTGGATTCAGAAATTTAAATTTAGAACCTTGTTATTTCTGTGTAAAGGGAAGTGTTATTGAGATTTGAAATCAAGTGTAATATTTTGTGGGAATTTTAGTGTCAATAGTGTACGAAATTTCACGAGCAGAATTCAAATCAGCAAGAAGGTCAAGTGAAGCCCTAGCATTTGCAAAAACAAATAGTATTCTTCTACTTCCATGACCTCTACACACTTTATATCTGAACTTCAGAGCTAGGAATTACTGAAGCAATGCAAGAAATGCACAAACAGAACTAAGGCAGTTGGCTCTTGTAGCTGTTGGAATCTGACCACTATGGATCAGAATTTAAAATTCAATTGGTGAGTACCATTTCACTTATGAAGTACTTCAAATTGAAACATTATTTTTGAAGAAGTGAAGAGAATTGTGACCACTGGATGCTCCGAACAGAAAGAAAAAAAATGTTGTAGCTGAAATTGTCTCTGTGCAGGAATTGTATCAGCATTCTTTCTTCTGATTAGAAGGAATTGAAGGCAAGATTATTTGAGTGAATGTTAATTAAAGAGATCTATCTAGATTAAGGCTTCAAGGTTTGGTCGGAAATTCTAAGGAAATAAGAGAATTGAAACTGAACTTGGAGCTGAATTACTTAAATGTAGAAATTCAGGGCTGAAAGTGTTGTTTCGGTTGGAGAACAAGTCTGGGGTTTCTTAACAACAAAATACATTGTAAGATACCTTTTAGCTGATTGAGAAACTAGTGTAAAAGGGCAAATGAAGGAATAAATTTTGGAAGTTGATGGATGACAGATTGTGAGCTGCTGAAATGTAATTGTGAAGCTTATTTGAATCTGATCATTGGAAATAAGGACTGGAACTTAATTTGGTGAATACAATTCCATTCAAGAAGCATATTAAAATGTATTCTAATCTTTAGAGAGAGTGAGGAAGGCCAAAGAATAACTCAGCACAAAGAACAGTGATGTTTAAAGGCATGTTTGCTGAAACTGGTTGTGAAAAGGGTATCAGCGATGGTAGATATGCAGAAATGCAGAACCAAAGTTGAAATAGTGATGGAATTCGGAAATGAAAAGCTAAATCTATTTGGAGATCAAAGCTATTCGGATTCAAATCAAAACAATGTGGAGATCAAACTATTATTGATTAAATGTTAACTGTGATGCCCTATAGAAATGAAATGTTGAAGCTTGATGAGAGAAATCAGTGAAATCAGATTAGGAATCCAATTGTGCCAATCCAGAAATTCAGATTTCTATAAGTTTCAAATCTGAAACATGTTGCTGTTGAAATTTCGGAAACAGAAGCAAAAACAGGGAGCTGTTAGAGCTGCTGGTAACTTGATCAAAGATTGTATTATTCCAGTCAAGAAGCATTCCAGATTGTATCCTACGCTTTGGAAACAAAATCTGGACAAAACAGAAATGTATAAATTCTTTGAATCTTGATCGGTAATAAAGGAGATCAGAAATTGAATTGATGCTCCAAAGTTCAGAAATTTCAGAATTCCAGAATGTGTTGCTCAATTTGAATTCTGATTTTTAACAGCAACTCACTGTATAAGCAGCAAATGCATGTGAAGTTATTGTAGATCACTAAATTTTTGTAATGTTCAACAAAGGATGAAGTTAATTTGGACAGGATATAAGAATTGTTAAGACTGTTAAAACTGAAATACATCAAGTTAAAAAACCTGTTGGATGACAGATATATAAATTGTTGTTCTCTATTGTAATGTAAGAGCAAACCAGAGTGATGAGCTCAAGTCAAGTCTTGTTATGTGCAGGAACTGAAACTGTAACAGAAATGAAAGGCTGCTGGAATTAAGCTGCACATTGCTACTGCATGGAACTCAGAAGCTAATCACATTTATTAAGAGACATATGTTGTAGAAGAGATTTGGGAATGTTAAGGAAATCAAATGAAGCTTAATTTGAAATAAGAACTCTTGTGGAAATATAGTGGGTTGTGGAGAGTTTGTATCAAAGTTGTATCACAAATCAGTTATGATCTCAAGTGATTAGTTATAATCTCAAGAGTAGAATTCAAATCAATTATGATCTCAAGTGAAACTGTTGGTTGCTACTCGGAAAACCTAGAGGTTCCACTGTACAAAAATTTTGTACAAAGGTCTGAACCTTTTCCTAGCTACCATGTGTTCTTTTAAATTAAATTTTGGATCGCCTGCGGAACTTAACACGTTTGATCCAAAACTTAATCTATTTGTTCTTTTAGGTTTAGATTTGGATCTCCTGCGGAACTTAACACGTTTGATCCAAATCACCTAAGTTATTAATTCCATTAAATATTAATTTCCATAATTGGTTCCCAGTACTGACGTGGCGAGGCACATGACCTTCTTGGATATGGGAACAACCACCACCGACTAGACAAAACCTTTTATGGAAAGCTAATATTTAATTTCCTAAAATAACTTTAGGTCAACCAAAAAGAACAATCAAATCACAAGGAAAAGAAAAATAAAAGAACACAACTTCGAAAAACATATTCGAATTACTAGAATCGTAAGCCTCTTGTATTTGGTATTATTTCCATAAATAACTAGCATGATGCGGAAAGGAAAAATTACTAGTTATACCTTCTAAAAAGACCTCTTGATCTTCTACCGTATTCCTCTTCTAACCTCGGACGTTGTGTGGGCAACGATCTTCCGAGATGAGAACCACCAAGCACCTTCTTCTTCCTTGCAAGTTTCGGCCATCAAAACTTCTTCTAGGATGAAGAGGTTCGGCCACCACCACCATGCTCCAAGGGATGCTAGAAAAGAGGCTTCTTTTCTCTCCTTCTTCTCCTTCTTAGATCCGGCCACCAAAGCTAACTCCACCATGAGAAAGTTTCGGCCACACAAAGGAGAGGAGAGAAAAGAAAGGGCCGGCCACACCCAAAGAAGAAAAGAGGGAGAAAAATAAATAGAGACATTCACCTTGAAGCCTCCTCTACCCCCTCTTTTATAATCCTTGGTCTTGGCAAATAAGGAAAATTTAATAAAAACTTCCTTAATTCTTTTGCCATTTAAAAGGAAAATTTATTTAATTAAAAATAATTTTTCTTTTCTATTTGTAATGGCCGGCCACCTTAATCCCTTTAATCAAGGAAATTTTAATTCACACAAGAATTAAAACTTCCTAATTTCCTTTCGGAAATTTATAAAAATTTCTCAAATAATTTTTCCCTTCATGGTGGTTAATAAAAAGGAAATTTAATAAATTAAAATCTTTCTTTTAAACATGTGGATAAAAAGAAAGTTATTTCTAAAAAATTAAAATCTCTCTTAATCTACAAATAAGGAAAGATATCAAATCTTTTCTTAATCTTTTGTAGAAACTAATAAAAGAGAATTATTAATTTTTAAACTTTCTTTTAAATCATGAACATGGTTAAAAAGGAAAGTTTTCTTAAAATTTAAAATCCTCCTTTAATCAACAAATAAGGAAAGATTTCAAATTTTAAACTCTCTTTTAAACATGTAGATGATTTACAAATAAGGAAAGTTTTACCAAAATTAAAACCATCCTTTTAAACTACAAATAAGGAAAGAGATTAATCTCTT
The DNA here is from genome assembly GCF_018446385.1 of Zingiber officinale. Taxonomy (NCBI): domain Eukaryota; kingdom Viridiplantae; phylum Streptophyta; class Magnoliopsida; order Zingiberales; family Zingiberaceae; genus Zingiber; species Zingiber officinale. Next base: position 176,565,452 of record NC_055988.1, on the reverse strand, counting down.
CTCTTAATCTTTGTAGAAAGCTATAAAAGGAAATTTTAATTTTAAACTCTCTTTAAAACCATGATATCCACATAAGAAATAATTTTAATAAAATCCTTTTAATATTCTAGTGGCGGCCACCTAAGCTTGGGACCCATGCTTTGGCACCACCTACATGGCTCATCCACAGGTCTTGGCGGCCTAGCTTGGGTTCCAAGCTGGCTTGGCCCCATTGGATGGGTAAGAAGGTGGATATGCGGTGGGTATAAATCTCTATATACTAGAGGCTACGATAGGGACCGAGAGGAGGAATTGGTTTTGGTCTCCCGATGAAAATAAGCATCCCGTGTTCGCCCCGAACACACAACTTAATTTCATCAATAATAATTCATTCCACTAAAGAACTATTATTGAACTACCGCACCAATCCCAAATTACATTTTGGGCTCCTTCTTATTATGAGTGTGTTAGTCTTCCTGTGTTTAAGATAACAAATGTCCACTAATTAAGTAAGTTACTGACAACTCACTTAATTAATATCTAGCTCCAAGAGTAGTACCACTCAACTTCATCGTCATGTCGGACTAAGTCCACCTGCAGGGTTTAACATGACAATTCTTATGAGCTCCTCTTGAGGACATTCTCAACCTAGATCACTAGGACACAGTTTCCTTCTATAATCAACAATACACACTATAAGTGATATCATTTCCCAACTTATCGGGCTTATTGATTCATCGAACTAAATCTCACCCATTGATAAATTAAAGAAATACATATCAAATATATGTGCTTGTTATTATATTAGGATTAAGAGCACACACTTCCATAATAACTGAGGTCTTTGTTTCTTTATAAAGTCAGTATAAAAGAAACAACCTCTAATGGTCCTACTCAATACACTCTAAGTGTACTAGTGTAATTATATAGTTAAGATAAACTAATACCTAATTACACTACGACCTTCCAATGGTTTGTTCCTTTCCATTATGGTCGTGAGCTACTGTTTATAATTTATAAGGTACTGATAACATGATCCTCTGTGTGTGACACCACACACCATGTTATCTACAATATAAATTAATTGAACAACTACATTTATCATAAATGTAGTCATTTGACCAATGTGATTCTTATTTCTAGATAAATGTTTATACCAAAAGCTAGGCTTTTAGTATACACTCTAACAATCTCCCACTTATACTAAAAGACTAAGCTGCCATATCTGCTGCCATACATCTGATTCCCATGCCTTTCAAAAAGCTCTTGCCTTAAGGACGTTAGGTTATCATCTGATGTAATCTAGGCGGCAACAACTTCTCCTCGTTTATACGATTTCTCGTATTGGGTGGTACTTGCGCTCTATTGTGTTTTCTTGCCTTATAGACTTATGGTTTCTTCAAGTTTGCTACTGCACCAATGTTATTACAATAAATTGTAATAATCTTTGGACAAACCAGAAATCATATCTAAGTCTATCTTGAGGTTATTGAGTCATTCACCTTTTATGGCTACCTCAGAGGCTTGCCATATACTAAGCTTCTATGGTGGAGTCTAGAAAAACACCTATGCTTATCACTCTTCCATAGTTATGACTTTACCTCCTAAAGTAAATACAAAACCCCGAGGTTGACTTATTATTGTCCCTATCCGATTGGAAGTCAAAATCCATGCAACCCACAGGGACCAAATTAATTGCCTTGTAAGCTAGCATATAATCTCTAGTTCCTCTAAGGTACTTTAATATATGCTTTACTGCAGTCCAATGTCCTTGTCTAGGGTTACTTTGATATCTGCTAACTATGCCCTTGGCAAAACAGATTCTGATCTCGTGCATAGCATACATTAGGCTGCCGAAGCATAAAGAACTGCCTACATGTCCTCAATCTCCTTTGATGTCATCGGAGACATCTCTTTAGATAAAGACACTCCATACTTAAAAAGTAAGAAACCTTTCTAGGAGTTTTGCATGCTTAAAACGAGCAAGGATTTTTCTGATGTATCAAGCTTGGGATAAGTAAAATATATTTTTTCTTGCGATCCCTTATTACTTTGATCTCAAAAATATATACATTCTCCCAAGTCCTTTATATCGAATTATTTGGACAACCATACCCTTACTTCTGACAACATTTTGATATTGTTTCCAACTACCAAAAATGTTATCTACGTATAGTACAAGAAATACCACCACATTTCCATCACACCTTTTGTATACACAAGACTTATCCGTTTACTCAATAAATCCATAGGTCTGGATTACTTTGATAAACTGGATGTTCCAAGACCTTGAAGTTTTGCATCAGTCCATAGACTGATTAAGCTTGCACACATGATGCTCTTAGCCCTTTGCAATGAACCCTTCTGATTGCTTTATATGGATGCTTTCTTCAAGACTTCCATTAAGGAATATTGTCTTGTCATCCACTTACCAAATAGATAAAAGTATCCGGATAGACTTAAGCATGACTACCAGTGAAAAAGTTTCTTTTTTCATCTAGCCTTGCTTTGAAAGTTTCTACCTTCCTGTCTATCCCTCTTTTCCTATTATAGACCTTTTTATACCCAAAGGCTTTTACACCATTTGGTGGTTCTACAAGCTTCCGGATTTTACATATATTCTAATTCTGTTATTCATTACTCTTTGCCAAGATATTGCATCTTTATCTTGGAGTGCTTTGTCATATGTCCGGAGATCAGGTTCATGTCCTCCAGGGATCGAGTCCAAAAACTCTCCCAAAACATGAATCTTTTTAGGTTGCCTAACAACCCTCCCACTACGACAAGTCACTTTCTGTAATTGTGTATCATTTGTGATACGTGTTGCAGTTTCCTTGTGGTATCTCATCTTGTACAATTGGTACTAGATTAGACATGTCTTTTATTATTTCCTTAAGAACAAATTTTTTTTATGGGCACGTGGTTTATTACATAGTCCTTTTCTAAAAATCGGTCATTGATGCTAACAATGACCTTCTGATTTTTAAGACTATAAACCTACTTTCAGTTCTCTAGGATAACCCACAAACAAGTGAATTCCTGTCCAACTTATCATTGTCTCTCTTCAGCATATGTGTTGGACTACCCGTATCCGAATATGCTTCGAAATAGGCTTACGCCTATTCAGCAATTCTATATGAGTAGAGAGTTCTGACTTTGGAAGGTACTATATTCACTTCCGTTTCCAGAGTATATCCTAAAAATGATTTTGGTAATATTCTAAATAACTCATCAATCTACTTATTTCCATAAGAGTCCTATACCTTCCTTTTTCTGCACCATTCTGTTGGGGTGTACCAGGTGCAGTTAGTTGGGATTGAATCCCTACTTCTGATAAGTGACTCTTAAATTCTCCCAAGAGGTACTTGCCACTATGTTCTTACCATAGTGACTTTTACTTTAACATTTCTCCGCATCAGCCTTGTACTATTTGAACTAATCAAAGTACTTAGTCTTACGGTACATTAAGTAAATTTATTTGTATCTTGAATAGTTGTCTATAAAACAGACGAAATATTCAATACTACCTCTTGTTTGGATAGTCATAGAATCACACAAATCAGAATGAACCAATTTCAACATATCTTTGACTCCATACCCCTTAGACTTAAAAGCTTCTTGGTTATTTTTCCTTTTAAGTAAGACTCGCAGGTTGGAAAGATTTCCACTACTAATGAACCCAAAAGTTCATCAGCTACCAATGAATCATACTCAAGTTAATATAACCTAGCCTTAGATGCCAAAGATATAATTGGTTCATTTCCGAAGGTTACTTTCTCTTAAAGTTAGAAGATGTGTTACTAATTTCCATTTGTTGTATCGTGAGAGTTATCGGATTTATAAATTGCCAACCAACGTACTAGAACAGATAACTTCCCTTTTTTTCTTAATAACAACTTTGTTATTAAAAGAGGCAGAATATCAAGTTCTTTGAATAGTTTAGAAACTGAAAACTAGTTCTTTCTAAACTTGGTGCGTAAAGACAATTACTCAAAAATCCATGTTTTATTCTTAACAAAAGATAAACATCTCCCACTGCAACAGCTACCATTTTTACAGTAGTGTCCATGTGGATGGTGTTTTAATTTCATTTAGTTGCCAGGTTTCCTGGAACCCTGCAATGAATTGCGGACATAATTGATGACATCTGTATCTACACTCCAGGTTCTGGTAGATAACACTACTAAACATGTTTCAACTAATGAATTAAATACACCTATATTGTTCTTAGTTCTAAGAAGACAGTCTACCTTAATGTCCAAGTCCTATTTCCAATCATTACAATTGGGACTACTAAGTCTTTTCTATAGTATGACTATTAGGGATTGACAAACATCCTAAGAATCACAAAAATATTTGGTCAAGATCAACTCCTTAAAATTTCCATGAATTTTGTGTATACCCTGCAAGACAATGTTAGAATCTGATAGTTCATAAGTGAAAAAGAGCTGACAGTCTTCGGACTGTTTGAGTCTGACTTCGGATTTCCAACCGGAAACCCTAGGTCGACTCGACGCCTACTATTCCCTCTACGGGGAACGCGTCCTCACCTACTCCCCTCAGGAGAGATTACCTGATGTCAGTCCGGTCCTCCAGACCGACTGGACTTTCCGCCTAGGGTTACCACCCCCTAGGACCTAGAGTTACCGCCCTCTAGGGTTTTTCTCCACCTAGGGTTGCCACCCCCTAGGACCTAAGGTTACCGCCCCTTAGGGTTTTCCTCCACCTAGGGTTACCGCCCCTAGGACCTAAGGTTACCACCCCTTAGGGTTTTTCACCTGCCTAACCGCAGCTAGGACTTTCCTGAAACACTTATTCAAACATGTTAGATCACACACTAACTTAACTTTGAATCCTTTGCCATTATCAAAACTAAGGTTCGATCGTCGGATGCTTCCCGCACCAACAAAAACTACCACGGGGTTCAACAGGTTATACTCCTTAGTTTGGCCAAGCAGCTGTTTTCTCACTTACTGGAGATATTAGGGTGTCGAGAGTTAAACGTAGATGATAGTTATGATAACTAGTTCATTGGAGTGACTCGCTCTAAGACTTTATATGATTCTCTACATATATATAGATATGTCTGTGAAGTTCTTACTGCACGAGTGCAAGTTTCCTTCAACTTGAGGTATACAAGTCATCTTGGTCATGGAGACTTATACGACATCTTAAGCAAGCATCTCATTGAGGTGTGGATCCGGGATGATTGGGTATAAGTTGAAGTGCCCGAAGATGTTTGGATAGCCCACAGAGGATTCACCGTTTCTTACGAGGAGACGTATACCCTATGGTCACTCGTTAGGATTATTACTCAAAGTTTTTAGCCAAAGCATCACATGTTAAGAGTGCGAGACTCTTGTACACATGTAGGAGTAATTTGAATTCGCAGAATGAGGAAGCATTACTTGGGCTAAGTGTGACGTAGTCAGCCTAGTGGGGACAAGACACATAGACCATATCCTGAATCAAGTGAATATAAGACGAGTGAAAGGAACGAGGCACAACTCACTGTAGCTGCTGAAGGGTTTAGAATTAATTCTAAAATCAACTATAATTTTTCGGCTAATTGAGGATCATGATGTACTATTAGGTGTCACTCATGATCGTTCTATAATTAAGTAGTTAATTATGAACGACCAAGATAAATCAGGAACCTATTGGGTCACACGCATTAACGAGTCTCTAAAAGACATAAAACAAGTTAAAGAATAGAATTCTTAGATCAAGAGATAAATGTTTGGTTGAACCATACATAAGGCAAAAATATGAAAATATTTGTCGTAATGGAAGCACGGATGAGTCACATCTCTTATGGAAGAGTTGAACAATATTTGGTTTAATCATGAATTAGTGATGAACCAACTTGGTTTAGTTGTGAACCAAACCAAAAGGTTAATGGGCTAATTTTTTGCTAAGGGATAATGGATTGGATTTGGGTTTTCTAATCCAACTCAATAATGAAGGCTATATATTGATATGGTTGTAAGAAAAATAAACACGAGATCATTAATTGGCTTGCAAGGTTTTTGGAAAACCTTAACTCAATTTCTCTTCTCCTCTCTCTCCCTTCTCTCTTTTGCCACGGCCAACAAGGGGAAGCCCTCCTCTTGTTGTTGTGACCACCACAAGGAAGAAATATCTTCCTTGTGTGCATCTCTTCCTTTTCCTCTTGATCTCCCTTCTTCGCTTGTGGCTAGTAACTTCCGAATGAGAGGTTTGTACTCAAGGAGTTGTTTTGAGGAGCTCGGCGTGGATACGAATAGAGGCGAGGCTCGACAACGTCGCTACAGTTAATGTCCTTCTTATTACAAGGTCATCCGTAAGGTACACCTAGCATAAATTTACTTTCCGTAAAAATTTAATTATGTGATCATGTTTAATGTGTTGTATCCTTGTATGTGTGTTGTAATAATTTAGAAATTATTATTGTTTATTTTTTCGCTATGTATGTTTACGAAATGTGTTTTAGCACACACCGTATCGAACATATCCCAACACTCCTGAGCTCCCAACCTACTCCCGGTCAATCCAAGAGTCGGCCGACCTCTCAGGGATCAATTCACTTCTCATGGGCACGACTCCCAGTCTACTCCCGATCGGTCCCAAAGTCGACCGGCCTCTAAGGGTTCAATTCATTTCTCATGGACAAGACTCTCAATCTACTCCCGGTTGGCCCCAGCGTCAACTGATCTCTCAGGGCTCAGTTCACTTCTCTTGAGCACGACTCCCAACCTACTCCCGGTCAGTCACACTGCCTGTCGGCTTCTTAGGGCTCAGTTCACTTTTCTTGGGTACTATTCCCAGTCAACTCTTGGTCGGCCCCAGCGCTGGTCAAATTATTACCAGGAAACAATGCTGTCAGGGAATCACAACGGTCTATCAAAGAATAACGACTATTCGTAAGGAAATATTCTGATGTTCTACCACATGTATGACTCGAAACCTTCCTCCACCCAAAGGAAGTCTGTCGTACATCCTTCATCACCCGATATGTCCAGACAACTGGTATTCTCTGATGTCTCATTATTGTGAAGGTTATGAGAGACAGTATAAAAGGAGGTCCTCTCCGTTTGTAAAGTACACATACATACACACATCTACTACGGTCCTCTCGTTGGCAAGGTACGCGTACATACACACACATCTACACGAAGGCTGCCAACGGTGGGCAAGTGGCTAGACTACTGGGTGTCGAGCGGGGGTGGCCTACGGGCGGCTTCTGACCGCCCGCTCCAAACCAAACTATAACTTGTAGGGGACGATAAACCCAGGAAGGGATCCGAACCAATTGCGACCGGATTGTGATCATAATCCAACCAAAATTAGGAATGGTTCATCCCCTGATCCATAAAAAAGGGACCGGAGATCCGGTCCCGGAAAAAAAACATACCATTTGACTTTTCTAGATGGGTTGGAAAACATATATATATTTTTAATTAATTTTATTTCTTATTGTTATTTATATTTCAGTTATCAGTAAAATATCTAAATTATCTATCCTAATTTAAAAATTATCAAAACTCATATGCAATTCTATTTTTACCCTTACTGTTCCCAGCCAATCGATTAATTTTATAGTTTTGAAAAAACTTAATCGATTCGTGTTAAAAAAAAAAAAATCAATGTTCTGAATATAATGGATCAAACTAATATTTAAAGATATTTATATAATCAAAAGAACTAACAAAGATATAGAATTTACTCTCTATATAGTGGATTAAAACTGATTAAAAAATTTAAATTGATGTGAAACTCTTGTCGTCGGATCCCTCAAGGTCCGATTGATCGTCGATCTTGGCTGCATGTTCCTGAACCAACACCACTACATCAATTACTTCTTCGTCCTCAACGGCCTGACCTCTCCCAAACGGCAAAGCTAGTATAACTCTGAAGCAGATATTGAAACATATGAGAAATATATAGTAGCTGGTGGAACTATTTGTTGGATATTTTTTAATAATGAAAAATATGGATATATGGATCTTCGGTATTGAGATTTAACAGTTACACCCGATTAGTCATCTCGACAATGAGTCAATGGCTCTAATCGGTCGAGTTCGGTATGACGATGTGGACCTTGTCCCATTTATACTCTCGACATCCCCTTTCGATTATCGAAGTACCCCTTCGGGTAAGAGACATACCTTTCTTGATATGGTCGCTACCGACCTAATCCCGTCAGTCGTCGAGTTATCCCTTCGGATATCGACATATCCCCTTTGGGTAAACTTATTCTAAGGCTAGAGTATTAAGGTCGAGGTGAAGGCTAAGTCTTCTTTCCTTAAAACGATATTGTCCCACCCAGATGATTATGGTTTATTGACAATCGTCTCCCAAAATACAACAACTTACGTCTAGAAATAGGAGTACTTCAAATTTCTAGTCCTGTCGAACTTTCAAAGTCGTGAAACTCTTTAAGAGAGGAGAGAGAAAAGAATCCAAGAAGAGAATTCACAATTTGAGAATTGAATGTTTCATCCATGAATCCAACTCGTATACGAATCAAATTTTCATCTGATCATATCGGACCAATCCTTCATTAGACATTAATTTCTCATTCATTTGAGAAATTGACTTATGACGATCAACTGATGAAACAACCGTGTTATCTCTATTGGTCATCAAACCAATTTTCCAATGCTATTTAGTTTCACAAACTTGTCATACCTTGCGAGTTTCGACATGAAGTTAACTCAAGCCCTCCAACACACTAGTTCTAGAAGAACAATAGATTGTGCAAATTTTATTTGCATATATTTTTCTGTCATGAAGCACTCCAAGGAGGGTTCCGCCTCCACATCTTCCCCCTCAGCCATCGCCTCGTCAGCAACGAGCTCCATCGCAGTAACACCGGCGCTAAAGAGCCATAAAGATCCAATCTTTGGGTAGAAAATCAACCAAGAAAATCAGATTGAGGGAATGCGGAAACTATCGCAATCGAAACGAAATCTCAGAATAATAAAAAAGAAAAGATTGAACTCTCTAGATGAACATCAACCTCATTTTAGGCGAAGAACACGCCGATCACTCGATCAGGTCGGTCGAGCAACTCGCTCGTCGAAGGTAACAAGGGTCTTGGACATTGATGCCGAGGAGATCAAGGAAGACGCGGGATAAAGGTTCGAAAGGTTGTCGTTATCGGCACCTTCTTCGATGCTTCCTCCTCACCATTACGCTGCCTAAGTAAGGAATAATAATAATAATAAATAGATTCTATTTATAAATATTTTTAAAAAATATATTATTTTACCAATAATTTAAAAATACTTTTAATATTCAATACATTATTTTAAAAAAAAAAAATAAATTACAAAGATAATTTTTAGTCTCTTTCATTTGTTTATGTGAGGAAAAGAAAATTTTCTAAAGAAATTTTTTTATCAATTACTTTAATTCATGACTGATAAGAAAAAAAAAATAGAGAAAAAAAGATTGCAATTAATCAAATATAGAGAAAAAGAAGGAACGGGCTCTGGGAGTCACTTCTTGCTCTCTTAGAATTTTGTTTGGTAGGAGTAAAAAAAAACCATACGCACATGCCCAAGTATGATCAAGTCATCATTATGAAAATAAATCTACTTCGATAGTAAAAACCTGTCTTCCTGTCTCTGTAATCCGAAATTATTATGAATGAACTCGAGAGGGATACCTGAAAAGTAAAAAAAATGTAAAAATACTAAAAATTTATAAGATAAACTAATTTTTATCCCCACTTACCTTACAAAACTGGCGTGGGCTCATAGTTCTTGGACTCATAGTCCAAGATGGCCGCTCTTATCAAGAGGGGCAAGTATACATTGATGCTGTCTGTACGGTATGCGAAGAGAGCTCATGATGTGGGTCGATGCAAAAATTATCTCGCTGCCAAATATAAAATAATACATAAGAAATTTAATTTCTATATGCATTAAAAACCATTAAGTACATTTATCTACTTACCCATATACGAAATCTAAAACTTCCCTTAAGCATCGTCCTTGTATATAATCAGAAGCTAAAATATACCGTTAGAATTTATAATATATCCAACAGTCAATATGATAGGATGCTCTTGAAGTGCATTGAAGTGCTTAGGTTATTTACGAATTGTAATATAGATGCATCAAAGCCATATGATACTAAAACTAAGAAGTTGCATGAATGTCATATGATACTAAAACTAACAGAAGTTGCATCAAAGCACTAACAGAGGAAGAAGTTACATCAAAGCCATATGATACTAAAACTAACAGAAGTTGCATCAAAGCACTAACATCAAAGCCATATGATACTAAAACTAACAGAAGTTGCATCAAAGCACTAACAGAAAAAGAAGTTGCATCAAAGCCATATGATACTAAAACTAATAGAGGAAGAAATTGCATCAAAGGCATATGATACCAAAACTAGCAGAGGAAGAAGTTGCATCAAAGCACTAACAAAGGAAGAAGTTGCATCAAGCACTAACCATATGATACTAAAACTAACAGAGGAACAACTAATGGGAAAACTGGAACCCTTAGTATGGAGCAGGATTTGTTGAAGCAGAATTTAATCAATGAAAAATCTATGAAGTGATTGTATCAACCTCAAGTTGTGGTGCTAAGCTTGATTACAGTTCAGGGTTTAAAGCGAGCCTTCTCAATGCTTAACCATGTAGAATTCAAGCAAACAAATTCTTTCAAGTATCAAATTCTGAAACTTATGTGGTTTAAGCTGAATTCTGAATTTTAATAGCAACTCACTGGATTCAGAAATTTAAATTTAGAACCTTGTTATTTCTGTGTAAAGGGAAGTGTTATTGAGATTTGAAATCAAGTGTAATATTTTGTGGGAATTTTAGTGTCAATAGTGTACGAAATTTCATGAGCAGAATTCAAATCAGCAAGAAGGTCAAGTGAAGCCCTAGCATTTGCAAAAACAAATAGTATTCTTCTACCTCCATGACCTCTACACACTTTATATCTGAACTTCAGAGCTAGGAATTACTGAAGCAATGCAAGAAATGCACAAACAGAACTAAGGCAGTTGGCTCTTGTGGCTGTTGGAATCTGACCACTATGGATCAGAATTTAAAATTCAATTGGTGAGTACCATTTCACTTATGAAGTACTTCAAATTGAAACATTATTTTTGAAGAAGTGAAGAGAATTGTGACCACTGGATGCTCTGAACAGAAAGAAAAAAAATGTTGTAGCTGAAATTGTCTCTGTGCAGGAATTGTATCAGCATTCTTTCTTCTGATTAGAAGGAATTGAAGGCAAGATTATTTGAGTGAATGTTAATTAAAGAGATCTATCTAGATTAAGGCTTCAAGGTTTGGTCGGAAATTCTAAGGAAATAAGAGAATTGAAACTGAACTTGGAGCTGAATTACTTAAATGTAGAAATTCAGGGCTGAAAGTGTTGTTTCGGTTGGAGAACAAGTCTGGGGTTCCTTAACAACAAAATACATTGTAAGATACCTTTTAGCTGATTGAGAAACTAGTGTAAAAGGGCAAATGAAGGAATAAATTTTGGAAGTTGATGGATGACAGATTGTGAGCTGCTGAAATGTAATTGTGAAGCTTATTTGAATCTGATCATTGGAAATAAGGACTGGAACTTAATTTGGTGAATACAATTCCATTCAAGAAGCATATTAAAATGTATTCTAATCTTTAGAGAGAGTGACGAAGGCCAAAGAATAACTCAGCACAAAGAACAGTGATGTTTAAAGGCATGTTTGCTGAAACTGGTTGTGAAAAGGGTATCAGCGATGGTAGATATGCAGAAATGCAGAACCAAAGTTGAAATAGTGATGGAATTCAGAAATGAAAAGCTAAATCTGTTTGGAGATCAAAGCTATTCGGATTCAAATCAAAACAATGTGGAGATCAAACTATTATTGATTAAATGTTGACTGTGATGCCCTATAGAAATGAAATGTTGAAGCTTGATGAGAGAAATCAGTGAAATCAGATTAGGAATCCAATTGTGCCAATCCAGAAATTCAGATTTCTATAAGTTTTAAATCTGAAACATGTTGCTGTTGAAATTTCGGAAACAGAAGCAAAAACAGGGAGCTGTTAGAGCTGCTGGTAACTTGATCAAAGATTGTATTATTCCAGTCAAGAAGCATTCCAGATTGTATCCTACGCTTTGGAAACAAAATCTGGACAAAACAGAAATGTATAAATTCTTTGAAGCTTGATCGGTAATAAAGGAGATCAGAAATTGAATTGATGTTCCAAAGTTCACAAATTTCAGAATTCCAGAATCTGTTGCTCAATTTGAATTCTGATTTTTAACAGCAACTCACTGTATAAGCAGCAATTGCATGTGAAGTTATTGTAGATCACTAAATTGTTGTAATGTTCAACAAAGGATCAAGTTAATTTGGACAGGATATAAGAATTGTTAAGACTGTTAAAACTGAAATACATCAAGTTAAAAAACCTGTTGGATGACAGATATATAAATTGTTGTTCTCTATTGTAATGCAAGAGCAAACCAGAGTGATGAGCTCAAGTGAAGTCTTGTTATGTGCAGGAACTGAAACTGTAACAGAAATGAAAGGCTGCTGGAATTAAGCTGCACATTGCTACTGCATGGAACTCAGAAGCTAATCACATTTATTAAGAGACATATGTTGTAGAAGAGATTTGGGAATGTTAAGGAAATCAAATGAAGCTTAATTTGAAATAAGAACTCATGTGAAAATATAGTGGGTTGTGGAGAGTTTGTATCAAAGTTGTATCACAAATCAGTTATGATCTCAAGTGATCAGTTATAATCTCAAGAGTAGAATTCAAATCAGTTATGATCTCAAGTGAAACTCCATTAATTTCAGTAACAAATGGTTTCTCATTTCATTCCATGCCTTTTCAAACTGAATTTTGCAGAAACTAGAAGCATCAAGGATATGAAAATAGAAGATTTGAAGTTGCAGAATTAGTGGTTGACATGCTGGAAATCTGAATAGTATGGATCAAGATTCAAAATTGATTTAATATAGTAGACTGTTAGAGAGTTGCTGATATGCATATATGAAGTACTAATGGTAATTGAAAGGAAGTTAATGGAAGTAACTCGAACTCTGAACTCTGAAATCTGTCAAAACAGAAAAGCAGTGAGAAATTTTAAGTAGAGAACTTGACTTCCATAGCTATTTGATGTCCCAACACTCTCAACTATGCTTTAGCTTAATTCTTTCTTACCAATGAAGTGCAATTGAAGAAACAAAATTTCGGAATTGAAATGAGTGACAGGAATGCTGGAATGCAGTTTGGACTTTGAAAGAGTTGTACCAATCAATGAAAATGATACTCTGAGCTGAGATAAGTAAATTTTAGTTCTTGTTAATTGCTTGCTAAATGAAGGATCAACCTGGGAATTCTGTAACTCTGAAAACTGGATTAGATTTAAACAGGAAACAAGTTTGACAGTGTCTCTTACAAGTAATTTTCAGAAATCAAGTTTGTGATGAATTTTGGGAGGTTGCTGGATGGTGCAGCAGTGAAGAAATTGTGAGGAGTTTATTAGCTGCTTATAAAAGTGTTAGTGTTGATTTGAAGGGAGTTCTGATTTTCCAGCAATGAAAAGTATTAGAAACTGATAGAGCTCTAGATAGAAGACCAATGAAGCTGTAAAATGATGTATTAGCAGCAACAAGCCTGCTCTGTGATGATCAGGAATATTATCAAACCTGCAGATTTGAAACTGTTGTATTAACTTGGAGTGATATTATAGAGTTTTATTGCTCGAGACGATCAAAGTTTTAAGTGTGGGGGGAGGATGGAATATGCTTTGAGTTTAGGTTGTTTCTATGGGATTGATTTCATTGTTTGACATTTGACAAACTTCTTTGAATGTGAATTCTGAATTAATTATATAGTGTGATTGGAACTTTTGGTTCTGGATGGAAATTCATTTTTAAGCAAGTTTGATGAATGCTCAAGAAGGTAGTAGTAGCAAGTTTTGGAAGATTACATGAGTTGAGTTTTCAAGTTACAAGCTGAATTTGTTCAGGAAATCTTTCACTTTGAAGTTGGATCCTAATTTTGGAAGAGTATTGAAGGCTATTCAGTTTGGATAACTGCAATTAGATGCATTTCGGCTTGAATCATCAATAAAGAAATCAAAGCAGGGATGAATATAGTAGCTGAAATGTGGGTGGTTGTACCAATATGAGATTTCTGATCAAAGAAATAAATGGAATTCAAGATTGCATTAATTTGATGCTAAACGAGATAATATAGAGGAAGTAAAGGTCAAGGCTTGATAAGAGGAAAAAGGTGGAACAACACTGAAATCTTTTCACTTAACAGATTTTGTGCCAAGTTGTTAAAATGGTGTTTTGGATCAAATATGAACTGAATTTAAGCTGCTAATTACTGGTTACTGAATGAGAAAGGTTATAGAGCTTAAATTTCAAAGATTGAACTGAAATTTTGGGGGAATAGCAGAAATTGGAAATGAAGCTTGAAACTTAGATGAAGAAGTGCATGAGGCTGAAATCTGTTCAGAACATAGGAGCTGTAGTAACTTGTTCAAATTGTTTTTAATTCGAAATGAATTGAGAGCAAGCTTCATCCAATGGAGTGCAAAATGAAACTTCTACACAGACCCAACTCTTCAAGATTCAAACCAAGACACTTTGTCATTCAAAATTTAGAAACAACAAATGCAAAATCAGCTCACTTCTTTGAATTTTTGGAATTTATTACACTGTTATGAATTGAAAAGAAGCTGAAATTGGGAAATAATTGTTGAGCATTGGAAAGTAAGTCAGAAAGAAGAGAAAATAGGGAGGTATGGTCAAGAAATTCATTTATATAGCATTCTTTAGTATCCATGTCTTCCACTATAACTTTGAATTTTATTTTCCTTATTTCTTTTCTTACACACAAACTCTCATTTGATTTGATTCATGCTTTCATAGCCATCATTATTAACCTTCATAATTGTGTATTCTAAATTCTAATGCCTAGACTAGTGGTGGAGAGTAGAAGATAAGCAAGCATATGGTAGTGCATGAAACATTAGTAGCTTGAGTGTGCTCCACTATTACATGAATTTGAGATTAGGATTGAGAGCCACCAAAAAATTTCCTTATGAGGATTAGTTTATTGATATCATTCTCAATTTATTCATGATTATTGAAATCATTATGTTGTTAACCAAGGTAAGAATTGAGTCCATTAATGCTTGAATTGTAGAAACTTGACAATCCTAGGTAACTTTCTTTTATTATCTTCTAAACATGATAGAGAGTGGTTAGGGGGCTTGAAAATCTTAGTTGTTCTTTAGTTTTGATTACTTGCACGAGACGTGCAAGAATAAGTGTGGGGGAGTTGATAAGTAGGATTTTGGTGCATATTTTTGGTTCTTAAATGGAATATTTTATATCTCCTCAAATGACTAATTCTTGCTTTATCTTATATTTTATGAGTTGAGATTCATTGAGAGCCTTGATGCATTTTATTTACATTTGGTGGAATTTTATCTAATAATTGCATGTTGTTTTGTAGGGAGTTTGGTTCATTGGACCAAATGAGATTGAAGTGGATCCATTCCATCAAAATTGAGCCTACTTCTTGAGCTTAACCAAGTCAAAGCCCTTCACCAAATCCCTAATCCCTCCCTAAACCAAGCCTAAACCCAACCCAAAATAAACCCGGTTTAAACCAGGGTATAAAACCCAGTTTTGGCGCGGATGAACACTGGCTTGCACTACTGTTCATCTGCGACATTCCCTTCATCGCGCGGACGCAACGCCCCTTCTCCACTTCTAGATCCACGTTCCAGCAGACTTCATCGGCGACGAGGTTCCCAGCTACTGGCGTCCAGCTTCCGGCCATCTGACCTCACTCTAAGACGTTCCTGCGATGAGAATTCTGTTCCACGATTCTCTGTTTCTGCCACTGCATCGGCGGCGGCCTTCCGGTGACAGTGGTTCCGCTTCCCATCAGAGAGCATTGGCGGCGTTCCTCCATTGCTACTGAACCACTTTCGACGACATTTTGACAATCATCTTCCAACAAACAGAACCAGAGAGTCCAGATCACAGAATCACAGATTTCCTAAGTTCGGCGGCTCCGATCTTCATCAACTTCGCTCGGAGAGGCGTCCTGTGGTGCTGGTGAAGGTTGAGCTGAGTTTAGTTACTGAGATCGTCTTCTCCGATTGCTGCAGTGAGGTTTCATTGAGCTTCCTTGTGTGACAGCAAGGAGTTTCCGTGAATTGTGGTTTGGATGTGGAGATGGTTTTCTTTGTTTCTTGCACTCCTTTAATTCTAGAATAGATTTCATATTGCAATTGTTATGTGCTTATCAAGTAATCTAGTATTTCTTTATCTTGTTGAAGTTGAATTCATGTTAAGTAGTTAGAACTTCATTGGTGCAATTTAGTTTAGAACTTGTTTAAGCTTGGTTAATTGTTAAGTTGCTAAGTATTCAGTTAGGGTTTAATTTTAGCTTCAGATTAGATTCAATTGTGTCGTGTTATTTCATTCTTAGTTTAATTGAGTTGATGATAAATTCATTGCGTAGCGTGACAATGCGTCGTGGATCAATCATTGACACTTAGATTTTATTCCAGCATTAAATTAGTTTCCTTATTTGCATTGCTTTTCAATTGTTAGATTTAGAATTAAGAATCCAAAACCCCCCATTTCAATATTAAAAGCCCAAAAATAGGAATAATGAATAATCCTATATTACCATCCTACCGTTGGTTCCTCGAAAGATTCGACCCTGACTCGTAATTACAACATCATTGTGTAGTTAAGGGTTTCATTGGAATTAAATTGTTAATTTGATTTACGGGGGTGACAGACTCGTTACCAATGGGTCGGGGTAGGGCGGGTCTAAAAAATAGGTTGGGCGGGTCCGGGTCCAAGTCTAAATTTTTGTTGCCCGGGCGGATCTCTGGATTCATAACCCAGAGAGCGATGATTATCTACATTAAAAGTAGATCATGTAGTGTATAAGGGATTCCAGACCATTATAGATTTTTCAAGATACTCAAATAAACTAGTATAGGGGTGAGGTAGCCTACGAGTTGGCACTACCACCGACACTTGACGAGGTGCATAACGTGTTGTGTGTGTCGCATCCTGCTCACAGTCTGAAAGATGTGTCGATCTCACTTTAGTCAGATGCAACCTATGAAGAGGTTCCTATGTGGATTATGGGCCACAGTGAGGGCTAGTTACGGAACAAAATCATCTGACTTGTTGAGGTCGAATGACAACATCATACTGATGAAGAAGTAACTTGGGAGCTTGAAGAAAAGATTCAAGCTCAATACCCTCACTTGTGTACTTAAGGTATGTGTAGTTCTCTTCAGTACTTAACTGATAGAACATGGTGTTGAATACTTATCACAGTTAAGTAGAAAATTTAGGGACCAAATTTTTATTAATGAGAGAGAATGTTAAATACGACAAATAAATAATTAAGGTTAAATAAGATATTAGCTCAGAATTTTTTGAAAATTTAAACAAAGACCATATGCCACATTTTTAGAGGATGGATCCATAGGACTAGGGAAAGCTTGTTTAGAATATCTATTAAGTGTGAGTGAATAATAACATGGTGAGGTTACTTATAGATTAATTAAATCCTATATATAAATACTTGTGAGATTGTTGTGCCCTAACTTTCTCTTTTTCCCTGATTCCTCTCACGCCGCCCACTCTCTTCCCCTCTCCCATGCGATCGCCGCCGACTCACTATCCTCGTCGCGTGGTGCCGCCCCTTCAACGGTGCTGGCCCCCAGCCATCGCTGCTAGCCGCGACCAGCGTTGTGGCTACCATGGTCGGCCAATCTCATCACCGATCGCGGGCTCGTGCGTCTCAGCCGCTGCGAGCAGCCATCAGCCGCAACAATCCACCATCAACTGTCGTGAGTGAACGTCAGCCAGCCATCGTCGCGTCGTTCTCTTCCCCGATCTCCACCGACAGAGGCTTGAAACATTGCAGGGGAGAAATTTGTTGACTCATCTAGCGCCACCATTGGTTGTGGCTGTCTGCCCAGATTTCTTCAATTCCTCAAATTCCTGCGCCATCACCAGCTGCTGAGAGAAGAGCACTTGTGTTGCCTATGGTAAAACATCCCTTTGTAGTAAGATTACTGGTTGCAGAGCTTCCAAAAGATGGATCTAGCCACAAGTTTAGGTAACGATTTGTTTAGATGTTAATTAGGTTAAATTACATATTAATGGATAGAGTGATTAATAAGATGTGGAATGAGTGGTTGATTGTTGAGTGGGTTGATTGAATCCGATTGATTATGAATAACTTAGAAGATCCATTCTCTATGATGGATAGTAGCATTAGTTTGAGGATGTTAATTGGAACCAGATTGTGTTAAATAGGTTGATTAACCTTTAGGTAGTGGGTTGATTGGATTGATTTAACTTGGGCCTCCTTAATCAGGAAGGGGATAGGGTGTTTATTTGGTCCTAACATTAATCATTGCGTAGTATTTTATTTTGATGTCTACCCTATGTTACTTCGAGAGTTAGACCATTGATTGCTTGATCTTATTTTTTAGTCTAGTTATAGACTTACGTTTGTGCATTTATATTATAGTATGGGTATATACTTAGACTCGTGCCTACAGGTTGTTGAAATCATCTGTAGTATAGTTGTTATTTGTGGGAAGTCATATAGGGTAGTGAGATTATACCTACCTATATTTGATGGAAATCACTCCCTATCAGAGGGATAACATATCCCATTGGGCTATTTTCTTCGGATCAATATCTAGGACTACTTGGTCTTGATCCTATTATTTATTATAGGTATGATGATACCATGGAGTTCAAGGAGATATTATGATTAGATGGCTAGGATTCCCTTGGATTGAGACTGTTACTATTGTACTTGTTGTGAACTTAGACACATTATTAGACTTATTACTAAATGCATGTCTATGCATTTGAACTGTCCATTAGATCAGATAGTGATATTGAACTATCGCACGTAGTCCGTAGCTAGATAGCTGAGTATTCTATTAGACTCCTTGCTAATTGTTTGGGCTTGGGACTATATACTAGTGAGACCATACCATAGTGTAGCTATCAGAACTTACTCTTGGATGTGATTGTCAATGCTGACTTAGCATTTTTTTTTTTTGGTTTGTACACTTACATATCTTGTCTGCCCACGGGGTCATCCGTGGTAGAGCGTTCTCTCGCAGACAGTGACTATTTATATATCCTATCTGGCCACGGGACCATCCGTGGTAGAGCGTTCTCCTGCAGTTAGTGGCTAGGGAGCTAGATAGCTACCTCGTCCTGTCCGCTCACGGGATCATCCAAGGTAGAGTGTACTCCCGCGGACAGTGACTAGTTATATACCCTGACTATCTACGAGACCCATTCGTGATAGTATGTTACACTAATCAGGACTGGCTGTATGTTTGTTATATGCTAGTTATGTATTTGTTCGTGCAGGTTGGAGGTACAACGTGTACTCCCAAATTATTGATTTCATTTGGTTGAGCAGGTTAAGAGGGTTATCATATTGGTTATGCTTTGATTAGTAGGCGATTATAGTGTTGTTTTTACTTTTGTAGTAAGTATTTTCCTGAGACTGCCTTTTTATCTCCTTATGTTATTATCATGCACTATCTTTTTGTATCCGCGGAGTATGTTATACTCACTACCCCTTGCTTTCCCCTTGTGTTTCCAGGTTAGTGGGTAGATGACATGTCGTGTCACTCAGAGGTCCTGGCTACCGATCTCACGTTACATCGAGAGTTTTTATTTATGCTATTACTCTTACTCGTATTTTGGCTTTCCGAAATAGTTCATGTGTTGTATAACTTATGTGTGGATTTCTTAACTTGTAGTGTCTTTTTTTTTCTATATGTATTTGTTGAGTTAAGTCGTACCGGTATGCAACCCAGCCTAGTTCTTATTTTACGTGGTTGTGTTTATTTTCAGCCGTGTGGGCTGTATATATTATCTTGTATTGCCTTGTGGCCATATACCCATGTTTCATATGAAGTCATAAGGGGGAGATGTTGTTCGTTTATTGGGCAGAGACTAGGGGTGGGCATAATTCGGTTCAAACCGGAAAAACCAACCGAACCGGAAAATTTCAGTTTTTTTTGTTCGGTTTTTTCGGTGTTTCGGCCGGTTTCGGTTTAAATTTTTTAAAATTCGGTTATTCGGTTCGGTTTACGGTTTTGACTACCAAAAAAACCGAAAAAACCGAACCGACCGTATTATACTTAAAACATTATTTTTATGGTTATTGGATCATACAAGTGGATTAGTTTCCAATCATTTATAATATAATAGCATAATCAAATTATATATTTATATTTACTTAATGTTACCGGATAACAAAATTTTAGTATTACTTTAAATTCATAATTATTTTAATAAATTGATACTTTTTCTTTGTCTCTAAACTAATATTTGTAGTAGCACAAAATCAATTTAATTCATTGTATAAATCGTATATAACCGACCGTATAAATCGGATCGTATTACAATAAAAATCGGACCGAACCGTAATAAAATAGTTTGGTTTTGGATAAAAAATCTTTAAAACCGAAATCAAAAAAATAAAACCGTAGTAGTGTAAAACCGGACCAAACCGGCCGATGCCCACCCCTAGCAGAGACTCCCTCGGGGCGTGACAATTTTATTGGTATCAGAGCCCAGGTTGCGATGCCTATTTTGTATTTTGGATTTCGCAATTTGTTTTCTCGATGTGACTTTTGAGTTTGGGGACCAGCAGCCACAGGATACCTCCGAGCTACAGTAAGTAAGGTATATCTTTAGTGTTGTTATACCTTTTGGATTCACTACTATGTTTAATTTATTGTTAGACCAGTTGAAAGTCTATTGTGTTCTCACTAGGTTTAGCATGATGACCTTTAGTGAGTTAGTACACTCGCAATCATTGTTAAGAACGATCACGGAAGTGATAAGTTGATACTTCAGGACCTGAACCTCAGGCAGAGGATATAGATTCTTCTATAGCACCAATTGATACACGGTTGGAAAGTAAGGGTCTGACCCATCAATAACATATTAGAGATCAAGGAACACAATCTCTGGAAATAACAACAATCATACTGTTCTTGCCACTACCATTTGAGTAATGGACAAGGAGCGTATACTCATATTATCATAGTCAATTAAGAATCAATGGATCATATACTATGGAGATTTTGACCATGGACTCGTACCCGGTTAGATAACCTACAAGATACATTCAAATATGTGACCTATAGTAATATGGAGAAGATAGAACTAACTGCTTATCACTTACGACACCAAGGTACCAATTTGTTTTGAAGCACTCTAACGTAAATGTCTTGGGTTCTACTCTTGTAGCTAAGGAAATGCACCTTTTGGCTTATAGAAGCGAAGCATTAGTCTGGCTTTATCATTTTGATGCAGTGGAGCCTAATAAAATTAATGAGTTAATATTCTCATTTAGACACATCATGATATTCTGGCCTCATATGTCCTAGTTTAATTCTTGATGAGGGTGTCGAGACTTGAGTGGGGAAATGAATAAACTTAGTTAGTTACAAGTAGAAAGTCGTGGATTAATCAAGAAGATTGTTAAAGGAGTTTATGACTCATCACATAATATATGTTGAAGCTTCTTGTTGGAAAGGGCTCACTAATGTCATACTTAAACATTTAACTATTTGGTTCTATTTAGGCTGAAAGCCTTCAGTTTTTTTTTGTTTAATAGAACAACTAATCAAAGAATGTGGAACCAGATAATACTTATTTAGGAAAAAGCATATGATAGTCCTATACATTTATTAAGGTGAGATTGTTAGAGGAAAGGGATATCGAGTAAGTATAACAATGTAATATGGGATGTGGACGGTACATGCTGGTTATGTATGTGTAACAAATTATTTTCCTGTAACTGTTGGTTTGCATCACTTCTCAATTATAAATCTTATAATTTTAGATTAGCACTAGTCTTAGATAACTCGTTAGATATATCCAGGATAAGCCTATGAATGAATGTTATATGTAGATGATATATTGCTAATTAGGGAAAGCATAAATAGAATAAAGTTGAAGCCTGAATTGTCGAAGAAAAACTCTAGAAACTAAAGCTTGTGTTAATAAGAATTTCAATTGAATGAGTGAAATGTATTAACAATGACAATTGGTGGCAGATACTTAAGAATGATGAACTTAATTATCCTTGGGGTGTTGAATGATCACATCATGACCTTTAGGTTGGGAAGAAAACTTCATAAGAGCATCTTCCCCCTCATCCACTAGCTCAATTCCATTGAAAATTCATTGTGCGTACATTTCCCTTTGTGTTGTAACTTGTAAATCGCTAGCATCTATCATACTGTTCTGATTGATGCTATCCTCTCTCATCACCAGTTTTAGTTCCTCATTAACCTATTAGAATGGTATGAGGTGGGATCAGACCAAATTTCAACCCTTCATGATAATGACATTTATTGATGAATCACATCATTAATAATTTGTGAACCCACCTACAAAGGCAATTACACATTGGCATTCATTGTGTATGAGCTTGATGAATTGTAAAAACTAAAGAGTTTAATAGTCAAACTCATGTTTGTTGAAGGGTTTTTGAGATTATAGATCTAGCGTGTTTCAAGTTAATGATAAGTGAACATGACATCTAAATTTCGGTCAACTTATGGCATAAAAAGAAAAGTTAGCACAACAGTTTAATGAACACAATATGTGACCTGATATGTGATTAATTCTTATAATGTTATAAGAATAGTCTCAACAAGTATGTCCAAGTAATATATTTAGCTAGATTGCTAACACACTTGGAGAAAATGATAACTTATATGTAAAATTGTAACGATTTAAGCATAATTATTAAAATTATTTAAATTCTTAGCAATTCCAAGAGAAAAAGGAAATGCTACCAGTGAAAATAGTGGTTCTGCTTAATGCCTATGTCTACTAGTTGGGTTTTACACCTAAATTGATGTTAATTTCAAAGGGTTTGAAACAGTGAATAGTCTTTCTATGGGAACTATAACCTCAGACCTATACTTGCAACTAGTGAATCACTGATGATTTTTTCCCATACTTTGAGAGTGCTCCACCTAATGAAATGGAGACAAGGCAAGTAGTAGAAGGGAGTCCATCTGATATTGCTCCTATAGTGCTTTTTCTTCCCTCCAAAGTTATGACTCGTTGTATAGTCCATGCTTCAAGGAACTTTAGTCTTGAGAAAGTTCAAGGAAAACTTCAACAGAGAGGTTTTGAATATTTTAGATCCTTTTTAATTGGATTTTTCAGGTTTTGAATATTTTAGAGGACTCACATTGGAAGCTTTGTTGCCGAAGTGTAAACAACCAAAAGAAACAAAGCTGGAGCTCAGCTAACCTATCCATAGAAGCTGTGGACATTCTATGAACAAGGTTTTGGATCAATTATTATCTAAGAAGCCATCAAAGCATAGATTGAATCGGAAATCTATATGGAAAATAAAAAACAAAAAAGTCTGTCCTCTATAACTAATTGAAGCTAATTATAAGGATAATTATAAGGATAAGTCTGTCCTCTATGGATCAATTATTAATCTATATGGAAAGATTAACATTCATGGATGAGAGTAATTGAAGCTAATCATAAGGATAATTATAAGGATAAGTCTGTCCTCTATGGATCAATTATTAATCTATATGGAAAGATTAACATTCATGGATGAGAGTAATTGAAGTTAATCATAAGGATAATTCATTAATAGAGGAAGAAGTTGCATGAAAGTCATATCTAAAACAAACAGAGTAAGAAATTTTACCAAATGAGGAAGATGCCTGGTTGACTTCACAGCCTGCGGTTTGAAATTTCACGGCAGCGATTACATTGCCAACCACTTGAACTGAGAGGTGCAGTCATTATGTAGGGCGAAGGCCAGTGCCTACCGAACGATCGTTCCATGGGAACGAGCCTTGGTTCTGAGAACCGCAGGCTGTGAAGTCAACCAGGCATCTTCCTCATTTCAACCCTAACGAGCCTTCGAGATTTGAGAAGAGAGGCGATATTTGACGCCCTCATTATAGAATAAATGGGAATAAAAAATTCCTATTGTTAAAAAAAACAAGAAATTCAAATTAGTTTTTTTCTTTAATTTTTTAAAAGAAAATTCAATTGATTTTTTTTTGACATTTTAAGGGGTTTTTTTTTTTGACATTTTAAGCGGTTTTTTTTTGTCATTCAAAGGATTTTTTACTTTACTAAATATAATTTTTAAAATAAATATATAATTACTTATTTTAAAATTAGGAAGATGATATAAATATTTTAGTTTATCTAGTATAATAATATTTTTATCATATATTTTCTAATTTTTAAGGAGTTTTTTAAGATGCAATATTCATATTTTTTAAGAAATAAAAAATTCGTATCTTAAAAAACTCCTTAAAAATTAGAAAATATATAATAAAAATATTATTATACTAGATAAACTAAAATATTTATATCATCTTCCTAATTTTAAAATAAGTAATTATATATTTATTTTAAAAATATATTTAATAATCTAAGTATTTCGATTCCTGCATTGACTGAATTTAAAGGTAATCAATTCAATTCAACGCTATAGAAATTTTCCATGAGGTAAGATAAGACTAAATCAAACTTTAATGGATGATGTAGTATCATGAGTAGTATAAATTCCGTCTTTTTAAGGTGGTGCGGTAGCTAAGACATGGAGTGTTGTCACATAAAGTTTTAGGATTGAAACTCGATGCGTCCGAACATGCCCTTCCCATGTCTTGCCACTTATACTAATGGCTAGTAGTCATCTATGATTCACCTCTTTTCTGTTAGATTAGGGATGGATTGTCATTTGTCAGGAGCGCTGGGAGTGAATTTATCACCTTTTGTCACATGAGTAGTACAAATTTCTTAAATATAACATATTTTAAGTGATTGAGTTTTGAAAGTTCATTGTGAAACATGGGATATTTAATAAAATAATCTGTATTATTTTAAACAATCAAAAAATAAGGTAATATTTTTTGTTGAGTAATTAAAATTTTGATAAAATATGTTCGTTATTACCCATTAAGATTGATAATATAATTAATTAGTTAATTATTATCTTGATAAATATATCTGTTATTACCAAGATAAATG
Organism: Zingiber officinale; assembly: GCF_018446385.1. NCBI lineage: Eukaryota > Viridiplantae > Streptophyta > Magnoliopsida > Zingiberales > Zingiberaceae > Zingiber > Zingiber officinale. Next base: position 176,540,366 of record NC_055988.1, on the reverse strand, counting down.
TAAATAAGGCCATTATTTAATTATTATATTGATCAAATAATTTTAAGTAATCATTATTTTTTATTTTAGTAAATATTAATTCCTATTATTTTTTATCTCTTATTTAATACGATAGAGATAGAGGGATAAAAAAATCATGATTTCCAAATGAAACTAACCTACAATTTTTCTAGTATTTATTCGAGGTGGACATATTATTGAAGTAGACAGAGCCAAACCAACTTCAGAAATAATCAGCTGGAGGCATAGAGCAGACATATTTGATAATAATCGGAAAAATTGTAGGTTAGTTTCATTTGGAAATCATGATTTTTTTATCCCTCTATCTCTATCGTATTAAATAAGAGATAAAAAATAATAGGAATTAATATTTACTAAAATAAAAAATAATGATTACTTAAAATTATTTGGTCAATATAATAATTAAATAATGGCCTTATTTACATTTATCTTGGTAATAACAGATATATTTATCAAGATAATAATTAACTAATTAATTATATTATCAATCTTAATGGGTAATAACGAACATATTTTATCAAAATTTTAATTACTCAACAAAAAATATTACCTTATTTTTTGATTGTTTAAAATAATACAGATTATTTTATTAAATATCCCATGTTTCACAATGAACTTTCAAAACTCAATCACTTAAAATATGTTATATTTAAGAAATTTGTACTACTCATGTGACAAAAGGTGATAAATTCACTCCCAGCGCTCCTGACAAATAACAATCCATCCCTAATCTAACAGAAAAGAGGTGAATCATAGATGACTACTAGCCATTAGTATAAGTGGCAAGACATGGGAAGGACATGTTCGGACGCATCGAGTTTCAATCCTAAAACTTTATGTGACAACACTCCATGTCTTAGCTACCGCACCACCTTAAAAAGACGGAATTTATACTACTCATGATACTACATCATCCATTAAAGTTTGATTTAGTCTTATCTTACCTCATGGAAAATTTCTATAGCGTTGAATTGAATTGATTACCTTTAAATTCAGTCAATGCAGGAATCGAAATACTTAGATTATTAAATATCTTTTTAAAATAAATATATAATTACTTATTTTAAAATTAGGAAGATGATATAAATATTTTAGTTTATCTAGTATAATAGTATTTTTATTATATATTTTCTAATTTTTAAGGAGTTTTTTAAGATACGAATTTTTTATTTCTTAAAAAATATGAATACTGCATCTTAAAAAACTCCTTAAAAATTAGAAAATATATAATAAAAATATTATTATACTAGATAAACTAAAATATTTATATCATCTTCCTAATTTTAAAATAAGTAATTATATATTTATTTTAAAAATTATATTTAGTAAAGTAAAAAATCCTTTGAATGACAAAAAAAAAACCCCTTAAAATGTCAAAAAAAAAAAAAACCCTTAAAATGTCAAAAAAAAATCAATTGAATTTTCTTTTAAAAAATTAAAGAAAAAAACTAATTTGAATTTCTTGTTTTTTTTAACAATAGGAATTTTTTATTCCCATTTATTCTATAATGAGGGCGTCAAATATCGCCTCTCTTCTCAAATCTCGAAGGCTCGTTAGGGTTGAAATGAGGAAGATGCCTGGTTGACTTCACAGCCTGCGGTTCTCAGAACCAAGGCTCGTTCCCATGGAACGATCGTTCGGTATGGAACGATCGTTCGGTAGGCACTGGCCTTCGCCCTACATAATGACTGCACCTCTCAGTTCAAGTGGTTGGCAATGTAATCGCTGCCGTGAAATTTCAAACCGCAGGCTGTGAAGTCAACCAGACATCTTCCTCATTTGGTAAAATTTCTTACTCTGTTTGTTTTAGATATGGCTTTCATGCAACTTCTTCCTCTATTAATGAATTATCCTTATGATTAACTTCAATTACTCTCATCCATGAATGTTAATCTTTCCATATAGATTAATAATTGATCCATAGAGGACAGACTTATCCTTATAATTTAAAGCCGGAAAGAAAGAAAATCTGGTAGCTACAGCCAGCCATCAGTGGTCCAATCCTTGCCGAAGCTACAAAGATCGATCACACACCTAATCTTAACATCCAAACAAAACATGAATCGAATCTTGTTAATCCAATACGTTATAACACTCACCACAAATCCAGATCTACAGCTCCCTTTCCTACCACTTCAGTGTCGATCTAAGACAGAGGAAATCGGCGACCACACTAGGGCATCGGAAAGCAGTGGCGATGTCAAGCGCAGATCCGACACAATGGGCGACCTCCAGTAGATACCAGTACACCCGGTTGGTTGTGGATCGACGACTAGGGCATCGGGCGGCGGCGCTGGGGTGCTCATGTGAGGTGAGGCCGCGGCTGTAACTTGAGAGAGAAGGGAAGACCGGTGGCTGTGGCTCGCTCGCATGAGGAGGAGGCCGGCGGCGTCTGGAAACTCGAGAGGAGGGGAGGAAATTGTCGGCTGGGGCGATGGATCGCGAGAGAGGAGAGGCGTCGGCTTATCTAGGGCACGGCGTTGAGATCGGAAGAGAGGAAAGGAGGTGGCAGCACCAATGGAGATCAGGAGAGGACCATAATAGCTCAATGTTGACCGGAGCAAGGCACCGCTTGATGAGGCTTCAGCCGGCGACGTCAAGCAGTGGACGACGATGAAGAGGAAGAGGAGAGGTCGGCGCGTTTTGGGGAAGAAGGGATCGGCGGAGAAAATAGAAAACCTTGGTTTATAAACTTAGGGTTTAATCAATGTAACCCTAGGTTAACTCCTCAATCAACTCCCACTTAATTGGGACACTAAAGAGGCTTTCCCGTAGCCTAATAATTGATCCCCTTAAAATACGTCATACGAGCTCCGATTAAATCCCAAAAAATTTCTAAAAATTCATGAAAAATCCAATAAGGTTATTTGTCTAATAACCTTATTATTTAAATACTATTTGGGTACCGTATTTTACATTCTCTCCCACTAATAAAAATTTGGTCCTCAAATTTACTGCTCAACTCAGGGATCCACATCTAAGTGTAACAATCCAGTAACATACTCATATACAGCTCCATCCAAGTATCATAACAAATCTCCAACTGTCAAAGATGACTCTGTGGGTTATGAGCTCATCCTGCCTCCACTACTCTCACACTACTGTCTAGCCAACTGTAAGTAAATCAATCATCTCCAAAATCCACAACACCTAGTATTAGCAAATCCTCTACCGTCCATATAATGTGCTCCGACTGTCCATCTGCCAGAGGGTGAAAACCTCCACTTCAACAAAGCTCCACACTCACAATGCTACCAACTCTGCGAGATACGTGAGGTGAATCATGGATCTCAATCCAATATAACACTCCGAGATATACCATGAGGTCCGATAATCTCTCTAAAATAAAACCCTGCTACTCGATCTAAAGAATCCATCCTACATATCAATAACCAGAAAGGAAATTCATCAACCAATCACTGATTTCCCAACACATCCTATCCTCTCCATGTCCTGGGTAATCTCACAACAAAATCCATCATAACATGCGCTCAACTCCATTCCAGTATCCGAATCTACTGAAATAATCTTACTAACCTCCGATGTTCAGCCACCACCTGCTGACATACTAGACATCAAGCTACAAAATCCGCGATGTCTTTTTCATATCATTCAACCAATAGAAAGCTCTAAGTCCCTGTACATCGGGTGCCACCCAGATGTATCACAAATCCATATCGAGGTGTTTTCCTACAAAAACTCCTCCCGGATAAGAAGTAACTCAGGATCACACCTAACCTCCCACAGATATAAAATATCTCGTAAGTGTTAAGCAACTAGCTCCACACTTTTCCACGTCAGTGGGGTCATCTATCCAAATGTACCCTCAAGGTCATCCTACCAGGTATATACAGTCTATGGTTAAAGACTCCATAGAATAGGATACATCGATCCTCTACAGACTAGTCAAGCCAGCAATGGTATGCAGCTAACTTAGTCAATTCTCCGTCTGTACAAATCCTGAACTCAAACGTAACTTTTTGGTTATCTAACCAGCACACATAACCCGAGGATCAGAATCTCCATAAAATAGAGTGAGTCGATCTCTGACTGGTCGGATGATGATCTGATCGATCCGACCTACAGGAGAGTAGATCCAGACCCTAGATCAACATCAGTACCTTCAGATCATATTTTGGATGACTTTTCACCGTTGATTTAGCCCGGAATCATCTCAGCCGTCTGTTTAGATCCTGATCTGATTTAAATCTGAGAAGCTACAGTGCAGAAGACGGGCTCGGCGTTTCCTCGCGATTTCTTCTACAGTGCTCCTTCTTCTTCCTCGCAGCGCCGAGTTCCCATTCCATAATCCAGATCCGGTGGCTTTTTCTTCTTCACCGACGACGATCTCCAGCTGCCGACGTTCATCTTCCGAGGGCAGAGAGCTTGAAAGGAGGTCTCCCGATTGCGCTTTGGGTTCTGCTTTATCGCCGCATACCCGGTTGAGGAGGTTTCCCGATCGGTGTTATTCACTTCCACCAGAGCTTGAAGAGAGGTTTCTCAGATGTTTCTGGACGTTTTCCGATTCACATCCCGCAACAAACCTGGATCGATTTGGCCGATTGATCTGGTTTGCATTTCTCAGAACCTGAGCTCTGTTTCTTCGCCCGATGAGGTTTCCAGATGGATGGAGCTTGAACGGAGGTTTCCGTGAGCTGTGAGTGCCCTATGGAAATAGCTGGAAGCTCAGAGATTGTTGTTGAATGCTTATAGGGGTTCCGAGAGTATTTCTGTTGGTTTTACAGCAGATTAGAGAAGTTTGCTACGGGATTTGAATTAAGGAATGTTTAGGGTTTTGTTTTCTTTATCCTTGTCTTTTAGATTTGTTTTGAACTTGCTCAGATCATCAGATCTGATTTATCTTCCTTATCATTGCTTCTTGTTTCAATTTATTGCAATTCCTTTCTGAATTTCTTGCTGCAAAACCCAATCCTGATGTTCTTACTTGCAATTCCGAATTCGTTGAACTTTTGCAATCTGAATGTTATTAAGCTAACCAATTAGTTTGTAATTTAGTTTTAATTTGGAATTAGAGGTTTGAATTAATATAAGTTTTCTAGTTTCAGTAATTTAGTTAGCTAATCTTTATTTTCTGCATTCAATTTGTGAAACTGAGATGGAGCTTATTGTTGAATGATTAACTTGATATTCGGATTATTTACCTCAGTTATATGTTGCTGATCATGTGTGAGATTGGATAATTCGTTAGTGGAAGAATTCGATTCATTGATACTAAAGTGATCCTAATGTGTTGAAATGAAGTGGAAAATGTTTGGATAAGAAACACATTTCTTTGAGTCATTTTAAATTGTTCTAGTGTACTTTTGGGGTTTAGTTGTATTCAAGTTAAATTAGATTTTTGATTGGAACCAATTCTAGAATGCACACACATATTAGTTATCCTTGGAAAAATACGACTTGAGACTCCTTACTACACGCATTTTCTTTAGCTTAAATGGGTTCCAATCTTTATTAATTTGGAGCGCCTTGTGTAATGCAAAAAGGCCAACACCAAATTTTGGCGCCGTTGCCCGGGAAGAGCTAACTAGTAGTGTGTATAATTTTAGATTGTGTATTGATTGATTTTATTTGTTAGCATGTTGATTGATTTGATTGCTTATTTCTCTTTTGTATTTTCATGTTGGGTTGTTCTTGAATTATTAATTGCCTTTACTGTTCATGTTTTCATGAGATTGAAACTTTATGCTCTAGAATCTTCTAACATTGATTTGTAGTGTTGTTTTGAAAGTATAGGAGATTTCTTTAGCATGGATCCATATTTTCAGAATTTTGGAGGTAGAATGGAGGGTTATCAGTGTTTTCAACCTGAGTATCAATATTACCCAAACATGGATCAACAAAATAGGTATGAGTCATTTTCAAATGGTTTTAATTCTAATTGGGTGGATAATTCATGTTTCAGGTATGAAAGTGCGCAAGGACAATTTGTTGAGCCATATCCAGTTTACTAGAGTTCATATGGGTTCCAAGAAGTTTCAACAAATTTTATGCCAAATTCTTTTCAACAAAACGATCTTCAAATGGATGAGTCAACATGGAAACTCAAGGAGATGATGCAACAAATGATCGAACATCAAGAGCAACAATTTTCAAGGATACAGAACTTACAGATTCAGTTAGATCAAATTGCATCATCCATCAATCAGCCGCAAGCACAAAACTCCAGTGGAGAGATGGAAAGTAGCGATTCTGTCAGGCCTGACCCTACTCCCATTACTTCACACGAATTTTCTAATATTTTTTGTGATGATTATGTAATTATGCAAATTTCTAATCCTAATGATTTTGTTGTTGAAGATGTTGTTAGTGATTCAGGTTCTGAACATGTTTTTGAAGATGATTTAAGTGTAGGGGAATGCTTACTGGAAGCATTACCTCAAGAATCACCTGGATGTGATGAAGTTGAAGATGTAAGTGTTGGGACTTGTGCTATGGAGCCAAGTACCCAAGAATCACTACATGAGGATGTACATTCACCCGAACCATCACTTGAACAAGAGCTTGAGCCACAACATGATGAAGAAGAGGTAAAAATCACCACTCCAGATACCTTTCAACACAACGAGGTGAGTATTTCTTGTGATTTTTCAGAAAATTCAATAGAGGTACCATTAGTTGATTTTATTAGTTGTGATTCATTTCTTGACAAATTTTCTATCCACACTAATATTCTCCTATTTTCTTTTTACCCCACATGCGTGTGGGAGGGGTTTCTTTTTATTGATGTTGTAGGAGAACATAAGCTTCCGGAGTGGATGCTTGAACTGAATCGCCTAAGACCTCCGGAAAGAATTTGGAAAAGAAAAATGAAGAATAAAAAGAATTCGAGTGTAACAACGATTACTCTATTTCCGGTGTGGATCTTGTTGCTTAATCTTCTTCGACCACCGGAATTTAAGGGGAGTCGGTTCTAATTTTGCTTTATCTTGCATTTTAACTCATGCTTTGTTAATAAATTCTTTTTATGCATTTCTTTAGTTACATACTTTGCATTCTGCATTTTACTTTCATACTTTGCTTTCATAATTTGCATTTTGTTTAGTACCATAGCATTTCATTGGAATAAAATTCTCCATGGAAGTTTCTAGTAATATTTTTAAGATGGTAAAAGTTTCTTAAATTTGATCATCAATTTAGGTCATGTAACATGATTGGATGCTTTTCTTACATGATATTGGTTAATTTGGTGATGGACTCCGATTTGATAAATTGAGCTTGATTGCTTGAAAATCACCTAGAGAGGACCACTTAAAGCCTAATCACTATTTTATTTTGTGTGGCATGCACTCATAGCAAATTAAACTCTAGAACTTGCTTTGCTTCTTTTCAAAGTCACAATAATATATGTATGCATGAAATGAAGGATATTTGTCATTTTCGTTTTATCATAAATTCTAATTCCTTTCTCCACAATTTTCTTGAAACATTCTCATCTAGAATTCGAATTCTTTAGTATCTTTGCTTGTCATTCTTTCATTGGGAGTTTTGGTTGAATTCTTGGTGAGTTGAATCGATTAGATGGACAAAGAATTAAGTGTGGGGGAAGAAATTACATATGATCAAAGTTCATGAGATTGGGAATTTTGAGATTGGAGTGGAATGTTTTTCTGAATAGGGAAGATGTGAATTGATGGTTCATTAGATTGAATGCTTAACTTAATCATTCCTCGAGTTTATTCATGTATTGAGCAAGCTTAAATAGTCTTGAATTCTAGAAATTGTTACTTTGGTGATACATTCAAGCTATTTGAAGACATAGGTTGAAGAAGATTTTAAAAAATGCTGAATCTGAACATTGTGTTGGAGCTATCTGATCAGGGAACAATGGAATTCAGGCTTGCATTTACTGGAAGCTAAATGAGAATTAAAGATTATGGCTTGATTAGAGAGAAGGGAAGCTTAAATTCTGAAAATATCAAGTTGCTGGAAATTCAATGAAGTTGCTGAATTCTATTCTTTGGGCAGTATTCTGTGCTAATTTTTGGAGTATAGTTTTTAGCCAAATGAATTGAATTCAAGTTAATTGTTAGTGAGCAATTGATTGCCATAGTTCATAAAGATTCCGGAATTGCAGAAATTCAGTTATAAAAACCTGAATGCAGAAGTTGTAGAATTGTGTTTCAGAATTCAAAAGTTGAAGCAATTCCATTTGAGTCCAAGGTTTCTGTTGGAAGAAAAGAAAAGATGAATTTGTTTGGCTGATACTCAAGTAGGACAGTTCAAAATTTTCTGTGCCAAATTGAATACAGATTATCAACCAGAAGTCATAATCAAGTGAATTCTTTGAGTGCTACTTGACATTTGAAATGCTGTAGTTTCAGGTTTGATGCTGAACTGAAAACTGTTAATGTATGAAACTGGAATCTGGAAAATGAAAATCTGAAACCTGCTGAACTGTGCTAGTTTTTGATGTTGAAATGTAGTGAAATATGACACTCGAGCTGAGAATCTGAATTATGCTACTGCTGGAGCAGTAGTGGTTCTGCAGAATGCTGGAATTTACCTGGATTATCAACTCTAAAACTCTAGAATTGAAGGCTGAGTTTCTGAAAGGCAGATTCTGATGCTGAGTTCTTATAATGTTATTTGATCAGTGAAGAGAAGAAAAAGGAAATCATAGAATCAGTTGCTGAAATTCTGATCTGTATTATGATAGCAAGGTTGAGACTAAATGCAGTAATGATTTTACAGCTGAGCAATTTGATAGTTTTTGTTACAACAGCTCCAAATTTGCTTCATGTTGTCTGATACAAGGCTGCAAACTTGGAAATTCTGTCAATAAGCTCAAGGAATTGAATTACGTGCTGTTAATACTGTGAATTTTGGGTTGTGTTAGAATTCAGATATGAAAGCTTAACAACCTCTGTCGAGCTAAATACAGGAATGGAAGGAATTGAAAGCTGAATCTGCAAGATGGAGTACCAGAGAAAGGTTCACAGAATTTGATTCTTTGTTTATGATTCAAACTAGAAACTGGAATTCCATCAACTGGAAATTCTGAAGCTAAAATCAGGAAACTGAAACTAAGTGCTGTAATTGTCAGAAACTTACAAAATCTGTGTAACATGTTCTGTGCAAAATTCTGCAGAAATGAAGAGTTGGAGAAGTTGCAGAAATAAAAGGGAAACAAATTCAGCTAGTGTGGAAACAGTGGAGTATCAAAAACTAAGAAACAATTTCAAGAAATGGAAGGATATGATGAAGTTTGGTGATGCTGTTCATGATGTGTTAGACAATGAAATCAGGGGATGTTGGAATTGGAAATGCAAAGATATGGAAGAGAGCTATAAGACAAGAAATGTGCAGGAAGTGGATACAAGAAATGTTTGAGAATGCAGAGAAAAAAAAACAAGGGACAAGTGCATTTTTCAAGCTGTTTAGGAGAGCTGGAAATTCTGTAAATGCAACAGAATACATGTGCCAAGTCTGATCTGAGAATCAAGTATAAGTGGTAAACTCAATTGGCAACTTCTGATTATTAGTTATATCAGAATTGAAATTGAAGGTCGAATTCTAGTTGTTTAGTGATTCTGTAATTTATTTCGTTGAAACTGATTAGTGAAGGAAATCTGATCTTCTGTGAACAAGACTGCTGTAGAGAATTGATAAATGAAAATCTTGCATCTCTTAGGAGCTGATAATGTGGATTCCAAAAGGCCAAGTGAGCTATTGCCATGTTCCAACTGATAATGCTTTCTTTCTCAGCATGATCTAAAGAGAAGCTTTAAGTATTCCAGACCTCAAAATTGAGTAATTTTGCTTCAGAATTGGAGTTCGAACAGAGAAAATGCTTGCTGTTAAGATAGGAATTAGGGAGCTGATCAAATGGTTTTAAAAATAACAGAAACAAGAATCTGAAAGTTGAATTCTGCTTCTGCAAATCCTGTTTTTGTCTTGCAAATCTGAATTTTGAATTGTCAAAAATTTGATTTCAAACCAGTTGCTGATCAGAAACAAGGAGAGTTAAATTCCTATTAGTTAAGTGCTGAATGATGTTGTTTCCAAGTTTAAATCTTCATGTATCCATTTAGGATCTCTTTGAATTCTTGGTTCTGAAATTGAGTTACAGATTTCAGATTTTAGCAATGAATTTTATATTGAATTGGGGAGCTGTTTAGTACTGGAGTTCTGAAATTGGAAGCTTGCATTGGATTTCTGAAATTGCCAAATCAGAGTGACACAGAAACAGAAAAAGAAAGAAGAACAAATTCTGCAGAATTCCTGAAAATTGACCAGCTGAAATAGCAATCTGTGGATGGTTTGTTTCTTCATTTGATGAGCCGACTGTTTAAATTCTTTTAGATTTTGTTGCTGAAATATGAGTTACATAATTGGAAGTGAAGGTCTAGCAAAACTTTTTAACAAGACAGTTATGAATCCAGAGTTAGAAGCTTGTGCAGAGAATAAGGAAAAAGAGAAGGATGCAGAATCTGGAATTTGAGACTCATTCACAGAAACCAGTAATTGAATTGGAATCTATAATGGGCAGAGATGATATCTGCAATCTGTTGCTGGAATTTTTATCAAGAATGTACCAAAATTTTATCAGCAATCCTGTAATCAGTGAGAAACTTAGTGCATATTATATATTTTTCAGCAACAAACGGAGTTCATCTATTTCCATGTCTTCTACAAGTGGATAGAATTGATTTATGATTTCTGAAATACTCAATTTGCTAAAAATGAATTCTGTTGAAAGTTTCTGTTTGCTTTTAATGGTTGAAAACAATAGTTTGGGAGGGTTGCTTTAATACAACAAAATGAAACAATGTTATCTTCCAGCTAATCAAAGGATGAGTTCAAATTACAAAGAGGGAAACACAAAGTAAAAGCTGACAGAAAATGGGAACTTCTCACTGTACAGGTTTTGTGCCAAACCTTTATAGAGTTTTGTGAATGTCGTCAATCTGGATTGAAGTTCCAAACAATTCAGTGTTAAATGAACCCCTCTACAAAGTTCAAATCTTCATGATTCAAAAAAAAAAAAAAAAAATCCCTGGAAATATAGATTTTTGAAACTGAGATGTTGGATGAAGAAGCAGAAATGAAGGGAATCAGTGGTGGATGTCAAGATGTGAAGTGATGTAGAATCTGATGTAGATCCTTGTTTATATGCTGCTGGGACTTAGTCAAGTGCTTAATTGCTCAAGGCAGTGGTCTATTGGATCTTGGGAGCTAAGCAAGGTTCATTTGGAGGCTATAATGAAATTATTCAACTCTGAATGATACAGAACAGTGAATCACTCTGTTAGTGACACTTGTTTTATCTATATCATGAATTGGATTTTAACTCTGAAATTCTGAAATAGCATTAACAGAGAAATAGAAATTGAAATGTGCCTATGCTCATTGCTGACCTTGATCAGAAACAAAATGAAACTAATATCAAGTTTATTCTGTGCAATCTGTAGGATCAAATTCGGGACAGTGAGTGGCTATTGACAACAAATGAAGGTTGATGTTAGACATAGAAGTGGAAATGAAGGCAAACAGTGAAGGATTTTAAGTTATGAAGTTACTGAGTTGATTAGCTGGCCAGATCAGAATCTGCTCTGAAGATGGTTGTTTACCCCCCAAGTTCAGAATCTGTTATGCTAATTACTGAAGTTTGTTGCTGCTGTAAGTGAAACAAGATGGAAATCAAGCTATGTTTGGATTAAATGAGTGTAAAATTCTATGGAAGTTCTTGTAAACCAATTGTTTGTGATATGAATTAAAAGAGAATTCTGAATGTGAAGAATCAATTAATTGAGCTAAAAGAAGCTACTCTTAAAGTTCCAAACCTGGCAGTTCTGCAATCAGAATATAGCGTTGAACTCAGTGATCAAGCAGGAGTGCTGATTCTGAGCCTATTCCTGCTGAATTCCAGAATCCAGCAGAAATTTTGATGCAGAAATTGTAGCTATTGAAAAGTTCAGTAAGAGAAAGTTGAAGCTGATTAGAATTAGATTGTTGTTCAGTATTTAGAAAGGAGTAAACAAGTCAGCATTATGTGGCAATGTTTGTCTCAAAATGCTGAGCTGATACAATCTGGACAATGATTAAACTTCACTGATTTGAGTTCTGAAACTGAGTTTCCAAAGAGCTGATAGCTGTGCAAATGATTCTCTGAAAATTTCTGCAGATAGCTGCAAAGCAGTGAGAAGGATTTGGAAAAGCGAGATAGTATTTCTGAAGTTTGAATACTTGTTTGGTTAGTATTATGCTGTCTACAGCAGTTAAGCTTTAATGTTGAATTTCTGTGTGCTAAACTACTCTGCAGTTTTCTGAAACTCTAAGTTGGTGTGACTGCTGGGATATGTTTAGTGCCAATTTTAGGTGGATTTTGGATCAGCAATAAATGAAATTGTACTTCTTATTCATTCTATACTAACTGAATTCTCCATGTTACATCAAAACCTGAATTTTGAATCAGGAAGCAATATCTTTTCTTTCTGTTGATGGATGTTGTTCTTTTCAAGCTCCTTGTTACCATAATCAAGAATCTGAATTCTGAAAACAGCACTATAGCTTGTATCTTCAGTGAATCCAAAATCTGAAAGCTTCAAATCTGTGATAGGCTGATGAAGAAAATCTGCTGTAATCTGCTTATTTTCTGATCAGGAATAAGGTGCATTCAATTTCTATTAGTGCAGTGCTAAAAGGTGTTTATTTCTGTTCTTTATCTGTAAATCTGCAACAAACATTGAAGCTCTATATTGCAAGTTTGATATTTAAATCTGTTAATGTGGTTTGGAATCACATTTCCGAAACTAAAGATTAGAATAGCTGGTGGCTGCAGCTTGTGAAATCTGTAGATTTCTGTAATACTTGATTCTGTAGATGTTCAAAGAAAAGATGGTGTAAGTGTATAAGATGAAGGCCTACAGTGTTTAGAGAATGGTGTGGCTGAACATGATAGTCCAGCATTGAAGAAACACTGAAATCAGTAGTTATACCAGTTGTGTACCAAATTATGGAATCTGATCTGCCAATTCTGAAGTTGATTTGCTGAAATGATGCTGAATCTGGAATTATCAGGATGCAGAATTAGTGTGTTGATAGATGCAGAATCTGGAATTTTCCAGCTACACTTCAGTTTTGATTCAGAAATGACACGGCAGGACTACTGTTCGTTAAGTAAAGAAATTCTGTAGAATGAAGGAAGAAAAAAAAAAAAACAGTGGCAAGATTAGTATCAATTAAGTGAATGCATGATGTGTTTTATTGCCCGAGACGGCCAAGTTTAAGTGTGGGGGAAGGGAATTATTCTTCATGATTTGAGATTATTTTTGAGCTTCCAAATTGCTGAAATTGAAGTGGAAAAATAGTGAAAGAATTTTTTTTGAAAATTGGCACATTCAAGAGAGTATCAAAAGGGAGACAATGTATCAAGATTCTATGTTGACATTCAAATTGAATGGGAGGGTAGCTTGATACTTTGAATTGGTTAAAACAAATGATATACAACTCTTTTTACATCAAAATGGTCAACTCATCAAGTATACTCCTCCAATACTCTCATCTTCTCATTTTCTTCATTAATACCTTTTCTTTTGCCTATTTCATCCATTTCAATTGTTCTTTTTGCTTCAATTTCAATTCTTCATGATATTATCCTTTTGATTCATGTATGCTATGTTTTATAGTGGTGGAGAAGTAGAATATAAGCAAGCTTATGGTAGTGAAATGTTGTGAGTTGCATTGAGTGAGCTCCACTTATACACATGCTTGAGTGTGAGAGATAGATTAGGTAAATCCCTTGTGAGATTGCAACTTGCTTAATTTTTCAATTGGATTGAAACTACCGTACCTACTGATTATTGTTTGGATTGTATTCATGATTGTTGTGATATTTAATATGGTCTTAGTTAAATTCTTTTTACTATCTTTTAGGTATTGCTAGGGAATTTTCTATGGAGATGATTTTTAGTTTTCTTTACTTTCACGGGATGTTCAAGAGTAAGTGTGGGGGAATTTGATAACCATGATTTTACTATACTATTCTCATTCATATAATCATGGTTTGATGTAGTTTTCATATTTAGAACCCATATTTACATTACATTTTTATACATTGTATCAATTTTGGTCTAAATTGCAAATTATGTTATTATGGCTTAATTTGATGCTAATATTTGATCCTTATTTTGTAGGCATCAAAAGGGTCATGGACCCGATCAGATCAGGCTGTATTTGGGCTCAAATCAAGGGCTAATCAAGTCGATCAAGCCTCGGAGCATTATAGGTCGTTCATCCAAGATTGAGCAGATCTGAGCCATCCGTTGAAGATCTGGCTGATCCAACTTAATGGGGAGCAGATCTGAGCTATTTATGAAGATCCAGAAGTTTTGATCCAGATCTGAGTTCATCCAGCCATTGATCCATCCGGATTAATCTGGACCGTTCATTGAAGACTGGTCGGATCTGGACCATCCAATGATGATCTGATCGATCCGACCTACAGGAGAGTAGATCCAGACCCTAGATCAACATCAGTACCTTCAGATCATATTTTGGATGACTTTTCACCGTTGATTTAGCCCGGAATCATCTCAGCCGTCTGTTCAGATCCAGATCTGATTTAAATCTGAGAAGCTACAGTGCAGAAGACGGGCTCGGCGTTTCCTCGCGATTTCTTCTACAGTGCTCCTTCCTCGCGGCGCCGAGTTCCCATTCCATAATCCAGATCCGGTGGCTTTTTCTTCTTCACCGACGACGATCTCCAGCTGTCGACGTTCATCTTCCGAGGGCAGAGAGCTTGAAAGGAGGTCTCCCGATTGCGCTTTGGGTTCTGCTTCATTGCCGCATACCCGGTTGAGGAGGTTTCCCGATCGGTGTTATTCACTTCCACCAAAGCTTGAAGAGAGGTTTCTCAGATGCTTCTGGACGTTTTCCGATTCACATCCCGCAACAAACCTGGATCGATTTGGCCGATTGATCTGGTTTGCATTTCTCAGAACCTGAGCTCTGTTTCTTCGCCCGATGAGGTTTCCAGATGGATGGAGCTTGAACGGAGGTTTCCGTGAGCTGTGAGTGCCCTATGGAAATAGCTGGAAGCTCAGAGATTGTTGTTGAATGCTTATAGGGGTTCCGAGAGCATTTCTGTTGGTTTTACTGCAGATTAGAGAAGTTTGCTACGGAATTTGAATTAAGGAATGTTTAGGGTTTTGTTTTCTTTATCCTTGTCTTTTAGATTTGTTTTGAACTTGCTCAGATCATCAGATCTGATTTATCTTCCTTATCATTGCTTCTTGTTTCAATTTATTGCAATTCCTTTCTGAATTTCTTGCTGCAAAACCCAATCCTGATGTTCTTACTTGCAATTCCGAATTCGTTGAACTTTTGCAATCTGAATGTTATTAAGCTAACCAATTAGTTTGTAATTTAGTTTTAGTTTGGAATTAGAGGTTTGAATTAATATAAGTTTTCTAGTTTCGGTAATTTAGTTAGCTAATCTTTATTTTCTGCATTCAATTTGTGAAACTGAGATGGAGCTTATTGTTGAATGATTAACTTGATATTCGGATTATTTAGCTCAGTTATATGTTGCTGATCATGTGTGAGATTGGATAATTTGTTAGTGGAAGAATTCGATTCATTGATACTAAAGTGATCCTAATGTGTTGAGATGAAGTGGAAAATGTTTAGATAAAAAACACATTTCTTTGAGTCATTTTAAATTGTTCTAGTGTACTTTTGGGGTTTAGTTGTATTCAAGTTAAATTAGATTTTTGATTGGAACCAATTCTAGAATGCACACACATATTAGTTATCCTTGGAAAAATACGACTTGGGACTCCTTACTACACGCATTTTCTTTAGCTTAAATGGGTTCCAATCTTTATTAATTTGGAGCGCCTTGTGACATGCAAAAAGACCGACACCAAATTTTATAAAATTTGGTTTTTGCCTTTTTGCATGTCACAAGGCACCCCAAATTAATAAAGATTGGAACTCAATTAAAATTCAAACAAGTATTGTAGTAACGAGTCCCGAGTCGTATTTTTCCAAGGTTAACTAGTTAGTGTGCGTTAATTCTAGAATTAATTCAAATCGATTTCTCATATCAACAAAGTTCATTAGGCTTTTTCCTCAATCAAGCATTATGGAATCAATTCTTTTAATTAACAATTACAGTAACAAGTAAACTCCAAAACTCAAACACACTTGTAGAAATCAGACTCCATCTAATTCACAATCAATTAACCTAAACAATCAAGCTTAAATAACAAGTCTTCAACTCTCATCCTCATTTAACAAGACATATTGGAGGTAAACAATTAAAAACTCAAGGTTCCATTCATATTCAAACTTAATCTCAGTCACAGCAATTCAGTTGCACAGAATAAGGGATTTGCTAATTCCATGAATTAAAACTAACACTAAATCAAACACTAGATTGCAACCTAATTAGTTAGCTACAATTAATTAACTAAATAAGAGTTAGATTACAAACTAAGTTAGTATCTAAATGTGATGAAATTGCAGAAACCTAAGAGAATCAAAGTTGCAAATGAAAATCAGAAATGGATTTTTGCATAAGAAATTCAAACAAAATGAAATGGAAAAGAAGTAAATCAGATCTGAAGATCTGAGCTAGTTTGAGACAAATCAAAGACAAAATAAAGACAAAACAAAAATCCTAAACATTCCTCAACCAAATCCCGTAGCAATCTTCTTCAATCTGCCAGGAAACCTCCAAAACAGAAGTGCTCTCGGAAACCTCCTTTCAAGCACCCAACAAACAATTCCCGAGCTTCCAGCTATTACCAGAGAACGTTCACAGATCCAGGAAACCTCCTTTCAACTCACATCCAGCTGGTAACCTCACAATCCGAAGAAACAGAGCAAAGGTTCTGTGATTTGCAAAGCTAAGTAAATTGATCAGATCTACTTCACCTCGCTGTGGAATGACGGTCGGAAAGAAATCAGTAGCTCCCGAGAAACCTCCCTGAAGCTCTGGTGGATGCGAAAAACGCCGATCGGGAGACCTCCCTTCAATCAGGTATGCGGCGGTGGAACAGACCCCAAAACGCAATCTGGAAACCTCCTCGATCGCTCTCTGCCCTCGGAAGATGAACGCCGGAGCTCAGTGGTCGTCGTCGGTGAAGAAGAAGGTGCCACCGGATTGGGAAATTGGAATGGGAACTGCGGCGCCGCGAGGAAGAAGAAGAAGGAGCTACTATAGAGAAATCATGATTAGCTTCAATTACTCTCATCCATGAATGTTAATCTTTCCATATAGATTAATAATTGATCCATAGAGGACAGACTTATCCTTATAATTATCCTTATGATTAGCTTCAATTAGTTATAGAGGACAGACTTTTTTGTTTTTTATTTTCCATATAGATTTCCGATTCAATCTATGCTTTGATGGCTTCTTAGATAATAATTGATCCAAAACCTTGTTCATAGAATGTCCACAACTTCTATGGATAGGTTAGCTGAGCTCCAGCTTTGTTTCTTTTGGTTGTTTACACTTCGGCAACAAAGCTTCCAATGTGAGTCCTCTAAAATATTCAAAACCTGAAAAATCCAATTAAAAAGGATCTAAAATATTCAAAACCTCTCTGTTGAAGTTTTCCTTGAACTTTCTCAAGACTAAAGTTCCTTGAAGCATGGACTATACAACGAGTCATAACTTTGGAGGGAAGAAAAAGCACTATAGGAGCAGTATCAGATGGACTCCCTTATACTACTTGCCTTGTCTCGATTTCATTAGGTGGAGCACTCTCAAAGTATGGGAAAAAAATCATCAGTGATTCACTAGTTGCAAGCATAGGGTTGAGGTTATAGTTCCCATATAAAGACTATTCACTGTTTCAAACCCTTTGAAATTAACATCAATTTAGGTGTAAAACCCAACTAGTAGACATAGGCATTACGCAGAATCACTATTTTCACTGGTAACATTTCTTTTTTCTCTTGGAATTGCTAAGAATTTAAATAATTTTAATAATTATGCTTAAATCGTTACAATTTTACATATAAGTTATCATTTTCTCCAAGTGTGTTAGCAATCTAGCTAAATATATTACTTGGACATACTTGTTGAGACTATTCTTATAACATTATAAGAATTAATCACATATCAGGTCACATATTGTGTTCATTAAACTGTTGTGCTAACTTTTCTTTTTATGCCATAAGTTGACCCAAATTTAGATGCCATGTTCACTTATCATTAACTTGAAACACGCTAGATCTATAATCTCAAAAACCCTTCAACAAACATGAGTTTGACTATTAAACTCTTTAGTTATTTACAATTCATCAAGCTCATACACAATGAATGCCAATGTGTAATTGCCTTTGTGGATGGGTTCACAAATTATTAATGATGTGATTCATCAATAAATGTCATTATCATGAAGGGTTGAAATTTGGTCTGATCCCACCTCATACCATTCTAATAGGTTAATGAGGAACTAAAACTGGTGATGAGAGAGGGTAGCATCAATCAGAATAGTATGATAGATGCTAGCGATTTACAAGTTACAACACAAAAGGAAATGCAAGCAATTAACAAGAACTAAAATTTACTTATCTCAGCTCAGAGTATCATTTTCATTGATTGGTACAACTCTTTCAAAGTCCAAACTGCATTCCAGCATTCCTGTCACTCATTTCAAATCCGAAATTTTGTTTCTTCAATTGCACTTCATTGGTAAGAAAGAATTAAGCTAAAGCATAGTTGAGAGTGTTGGAACATCAAATAGCTATGGAAGTCAAGTTCTCTACTTAAAATTTCTCACTGCTTTTCTGTTTTGACAGATTTCAGAGTTCAGAGTTCGAGTTACCTCCATTAACTTCCTTTCAATTACCATTAGTACTTCATATATGCATATCAGCAACTCTCTAACAGTCTACTATATTAAATCAATTTTGAATCTTGATCCATACTATTCAGATTTCCAGCATGTCAACCACTAATTCTGCAGCTTCAAATCTTCTATTTTCATATCCTTGATGCTTCTAGTTTCTGCAAAATTCAGTTTGAAAAGGCATGGAATGAAATGAGAAACCATTTGTTACTGAAATTAATGGAGTTTCACTTGAGATCATAACTGATTTGAATTCTACTCTTGAGATTATAACTAATCACTTGAGATCATAACTGATTTGTGATACAACTTTGATACAAACTCTCCACAACCCACTATATTTCCACAAGAGTTCTTATTTCAAATTAAGCTTCATTTGATTTCCTTAACATTCCCAAATCTCTTCTACAACATATGTCTCTTAATAAATGTGATTAGCTTCTGAGTTCCATGCAGTAGCAATGTGCAGCTTAATTCCAGCAGCCTTTCATTTCTGTTACAGTTTCAGTTCCTGCACATAACAAGACTTCACTTGAGCTCATCACTCTGGTTTGCTCTTGCATTACAATAGAGAACAACAATTTATATATCTGTCATCCAACAGGTTTTTTAACTTGATGTATTTCAGTTTTAACAGTCTTAACAATTCTTATATCCTGTCCAAATTAACTTGATCCTTTGTTGAACATTACAAAAATTTAGTGATCTACAATAACTTCACATGCAATTGCTGCTTATACAGTGAGTTGCTGTTAAAAATCAGAATTCAAATTGAGCAACAGATTCTGGAATTCTGAAATTTGTGAACTTTGGAACATCAATTCAATTTCTGATCTCCTTTATTACCGATCAAGCTTCAAAGAATTTATACATTTCTGTTTTGTCCAGATTTTGTTTCCAAAGCGTAGGATACAATCTGGAATGCTTCTTGACTGGAATAATACAATCTTTGATCAAGTTACCAGCAGCTCTAACAGCTCCCTGTTTTTGCTTCTGTTTCCGAAATTTCAACAGCAACATGTTTCAGATTTAAAACTTATAGAAATCTGAATTTCTGGATTGGCACAATTGGATTCCTAATCTGATTTCACTGATTTCTCTCATCAAGCTTCAACATTTCATTTCTATAGGGCATCACAGTTAACATTTAATGAATAATAGTTTGATCTCCACATTGTTTTGATTTGAATCCGAATAGCTTTGATCTCCAAACAGATTTAGCTTTTCATTTCTGAATTCCATCACTATTTCAACTTTGGTTCTGCATTTCTGCATATCTACCATCGCTGATACCCTTTTCACAACCAGTTTCAGCAAACATGCCTTTAAACATCACTGTTCTTTGTGCTGAGTTATTCTTTGGCCTTCGTCACTCTCTCTAAAGATTAGAATACATTTTAATATGCTTCTTGAATGGAATTGTATTCACCAAATTAAGTTCCAGTCCTTATTTCCAATGATCAGATTCAAATAAGCTTCACAATTACATTTCAGCAGCTCACAATCTGTCATCCATCAACTTCCAAAATTTATTCCTTCATTTGCCCTTTTACACTAGTTTCTCAATCAGCTAAAAGGTATCTTACAATGTATTTTGTTGTTAAGGAACCCCAGACTTGTTCTCCAACCGAAACAACACTTTCAGCCCTGAATTTCTACATTTAAGTAATTCAGCTCCAAGTTCAGTTTCAATTCTCTTATTTCCTTAGAATTTCCGACCAAACCTTGAAGCCTTAATCTAGATAGATCTCTTTAATTAACATTCACTCAAATAATCTTGCCTTCAATTCCTTCTAATCAGAAGAAAGAATGCTGATACAATTCCTGCACAGAGACAATTTCAGCTACAACATTTTTTTCTTTCTGTTCAGAGTATCCAGTGGTCACAATTCTCTTCACTTCTTCAAAAATAATGTTTCAATTTGAAGTACTTCATAAGTGAAATGGTACTCACCAATTGAATTTTAAATTCTGATCCATAGTGGTCAGATTCCAACAGCTACAAGAGCCCACTGCCTTAGTTCTGTTTGTGCATTTCTTGCATTGCTTCAGTAATTCCTAGCTCTGAAGTTCAGATATAAAGTGTGTAGAGGTCATGGAGGTAGAAGAATACTATTTGTTTTTGCAAATGCTAGGGCTTCACTTGACCTTCTTGCCGATTTGAATTCTGCTCATGGAATTTCGTACACTATTGACACTAAAATTCCCACAAAATATTACACTTGATTTCAAATCTCAATAACACTTCCCTTTACACAGAAATAACAAGGTTCTAAATTTAAATTTCTGAATCCAGTGAGTTGCTATTAAAATTCAGAATTCAGCTTAAACCACATAAGTTTCAGAATTTGATACTTGAAAGAATTTGTTTGCTTGAATTCTACATGGTTAAGCATTGAGAAGGCTCGCTTTAAACCCTGAACTGTAATCAAGCTTAGCACCACAACTTGAGGTTGATACAATCACTTCATAGATTTTTCATTGATTAAATTCTGCTTCAACAAATCCTGCTCCATACTAAGGGTTCCAGTTTTCCCATTAGTTGTTCCTCTGTTAGTTTTAGTATCATATGGTTAGTGCTTGATGCAACTTCTTCCTCTGTTAGTGCTTTGATGCAACTTCTTCCTCTGTTAGTTTTAGTATCATATGGCTTTGATGCAATTTCTTTCTCTGTTAGTTTTAGTATCATATGGCTTTGATGCAACTTCTTCTTCTGTTAGTGCTTTGATGCAACTTCTGTTAGTTTTAGTATCATATGGCTTTGATGTTAGTGTTTTGATGCAACTTCTGTTAGTTTTAGTATCATATGGCTTTGATGTAACTTCTTCCTCTGTTAGTGCTTTGATGCAACTTCTGTTAGTTTTAGTATCATATGGCATTCATGCAACTTCTTAGTTTTAGTTTCATATGGCTTTGATGCATCTGTATTACAATTCGTAAATAACCTAAGCACTTCAATGCACTTCAAGAGCATCCTATCATTGACTGTTGGATATATTATAAATTCTAACGGTATATTTTAGCTTCTGATTATATCCAAGGACGATGTTTAAGGGAAGTTTTAGATTTCGTATATGGGTAAGTAGGTAAATGTACTTAATGTTTTTAATGCATATAGAAATTAAATTTCTTATGTATTATTTTATATTTGGCAGCGAGATAATTTTTGCATCGACCCACATCATGAGCTCTCTCCGCATACCGTACAGACAGCGTCAATGTATACTTGCCCCTCTTGCGGTAAGAGCAGTCATCTTGGACTATGAGTCCAAGAACTATGAGCCCACGCCAGTTTTGTAAGGTAAGGGGAGATAAAAATTAGTTTATCTTATAAATTTTTAGTATTTTTACATTTTTTTTACTTTTCAGGTATCCCTCTCGAGTTCATTCATAATGATGACTTCGTATTACAGAGACAGGTTTTTACTATCGAAGTAGATTTGTTTTCATAATGATGACTTGGTCATACTTGGGCATGTGGGTATGGTTTTTTTTTACTCCTACCAAACAAAATACTAAGAGAGCAAGAAGTGACTCCTAGAAGGAGCTCGTTCCTTCTTTTTGCTCTATATTTGATTAATTGCAATCTTTTTTTTCTCTATTTTTTTTTTCTTATCAGTCATGAATTAAAGTAATTGATACAAAAAATTTCTTTAGAAAATTTTCTTTTCCTCAAATAAACAAATGAAAGAGACTAAAAATTATCATTGTAATTTATTTTTAAAAAAAAATAATGTATTGAATATTAAAAGTATTTTTAAATTATTGGTAAAATAATATATTTTTTAAAAATATTTATAAATAGAATTAGAAATGCAATTAAAATCAAAATAACAACTAAAAAAATTAAGTAAAAGGTCGCTATTTAGTTGGTTGCAACTTAGATAGTTGTCAATTCAATACAGATGAAAACTCACTAAGAATCTTCTTAGTTGAAGGTGGAGAAACTTTTTACATACAATAAAAGCTCAGAAATGACTAGGAAAGTAAATATAAAAGTTGTTGTTAATTTCCTAGGTCTGATTTTGGCCAACTGAAATATGGCTCACCCGAACCTAATTTCCGGTCTTCTCCTCGAGCAGGTTTCCGTTCCGACTTCTCGTCCCTCGAACGTCGCGTATGTTCTTCTCATCCATCGATGTATTCTTCCGCAGCACATCGTCCCTCGGATGCATTGAGCTCGTCGGCTCCCTTCTTGTGTCATCCTTCTCGTTAATTGCATCTTCCGCTCGACTTCTTGTGTTCTGAAGTTCCTGCACATTTAGACACAAGGATCAAAACATAATAGGGTCTAACTTAACTTTATTAATCATATTAAAATAATCACGGGATCCAACAATATCCAACATATCCTTCTTTTGGTTTTCTTGCATAAGGATAATCTCAGCGACGGGTTTCACAGTGCTCGGTATCGTGAAGTCTCACCGTCCTGATAAATTTGGTCACATGGGATAAACATTCAACCTTGATCGGTACAATCGGCCTACTAATCTGCATGTTTGGAGGTGTTCTATACCAACACTCAACCACCAGGCCCCAAAAACTAGAAGCTGAGACTGAGACTCAAAACAAAGATGAGGAGCAGCAAGAATTGTTGGAGATGAACGCAACTGAAGAGACTGCCAAACTTGAACATACAACAGTAAGTTCAAAATAGTCTATTTTTGTTACGCAGAGGAAAGGAATCGCGAACGATCTGCTGCACGTACCGGGAGGGACAAAGAGAGAGATTTTCCTCCAGAAAATTTGCAGGAAACTCAGGTCGAATACTAGAATCTGAAGAGAGATTTTCCTCTAGAAAATTTGCAGGAAACTTAGGTCGAATACTAGAATCTAAACAATATCCAAGATGAGTTATTGCTCTTGTATCCCTTTCCCTTTATTATTTGTCTATACTTCAGTAAATGAATGACAGACATGAAGAAAGACCTCACTCCAATTACTGGAGTTTGGCCAGTTGAATTAGAGATAATGATGTTTAATAATCTTACTTCTTTTTCTTTTCTTTTTTGTCTTTTTAACTACGTACACAACTGGGCTCCTCTTTTAAGGTAAGAAAATTAATTTATATTCTTTGTTTGATAATTTTTTCCCATGGGATTCATATTCTTTCAGTGAGTTAGTTTGATTGAAAACCACTGAATTAATAAATTATTTTTTACATTATTATGTAACATAAGTTTTTAAATGCTGATTGATTAATTGTAAAAAATTGAAAATATTGGAAATTAATATCAATATATGCATTTTAAATTTACTAGATGGTAAATTGTCATTTAAAAATGAAATTATTATTATACCATTAAAAAAAAGTCAATATCTTTAGTTTGAAATGAAAATAATGCAAAATTTATTTATTAAAATATTTTAACTAAATTCCAAGAATAACAATATCAACTTAACAAACAGTTTGATAAAATCTTTAACAAATTAAAGTTTATCTAATAAAATTTAATGATTCCCAAGTTTATCTGAGTTCATCTATATGAAGAACAAACGACAAAAGGCACCAGTCAATTAATGAGACTTTTTTCAAAGAAATAACCATGTGAAAAATGCCAATCACTTAAGCTATTCAACCATATCCATCCCACTTGAGCTTCATAGTTGGAATATTCCAAAAGAAGATAATTATTCCTCTTTATAATTTAAAATATCATATAGTTTAATTATCACTTTTTATTTAAATTTTCAAATGTATTTGGACAAGTATAAAAAATACCTCTCAAATTAAGAAAACAAGTGTCCCTTTGTTTTAAAAAAAAACTAAATGTGCAGCTTTTATAATTTTATCTCAAAAATATCTCTAATTCAATGCTATGGTAGAAACTATCCATATAGAACTTGTTTAAAATGTGTTTAGGCTTTAAAATCGAACGAAGGCTGCACAGTGGCTAAGTAGAAGGCTTCTGTCAAGTGAATTATTGCCGAGAGACCGAGCGAGTGAACAACAGAGCAAAGCGATCGACCGGGGGAAAAAATGCACGATAGAGTTGGAGATAAACGAAGGTGGAGAGTTTCAACTTTTTACGTGTGTAATCCTTCAACGTTAATGATCGATTAATGTGATCAATACAATCCCGGATTCTGGATTCGTCGAGGGCACCTCTCTATGCATCCACACGTGAAAGAGAGTCTCTTTCCATGTATTTGTTTATATTACCAATGCATGTGAATCAATATAACCAACCAATATACCTTGAATCTTCCAATGTGAGACTAAAGTCTCATTTACAATGAAACTTCTTTCCTCTTCCATCTCTTTTTCATATATATATATATAACAAATGTTTGTGTAACTATTTTAAAATAAATTTGATAAACTATAAATAATTTTGATATAAAATATTTAGATCTTAAGCCGTAAAATAAATCCTAAATTACACTAAACATATTGTTTTATATATTATAATATTTATTAAGTAATTTTTATATAATATAAATCTTAAATTCAACTTAAACACAGACTATCTATCGATAGTTACTACACAAGTTATACGGTAGCTTCTGCCTACTCGATAGTTTCTAGGTTATAAAAATTATACATTCTGGGATCGAAAGGTATTTTCCAGATAAAATTCTATTTAATTAATTAATTTATTTTTTCAAAAAAAAGCTTAGTAAAATTAAAAATTTGGGGTTTTTTTTTGAGGTTATTTTTTAATTTATAATTTTTTTGTATCTCATCCGGACGCGTGGCAGCAACGATATATTCAGGAAAATAACGACGATAGAGGGAGGACGAAGCCGCAGGCCCGCAGCAGAAGCAACTACAGCTAAGTGAGCAGGGAATAGCACCACCACCAACTTCGCTTTCCGTTCCTTTTCTATTATTTTAATCTCATTTTGACCGTCTCCATCAGACCTCGTCTCCAATTCCCGTGGAGTTGCCGCTCCAGGTGAAAGCCGAGGGATCGATCTGCGTCGTTTAGGGTTTAGGGTTTAGCAGGGAATAGCACCACCACCAACTTCGCTTTCCGTTCCTTTTCTATTATTTTAATCTCATTTTGACCGTCTCCATCAGACCTCGTCTCCAATTCCTGGAGTTGCCGCTCCAGGAAGTCCCGAGGGAGGCCGTGGGTGGGAAACTGAAAAAAGGTGCGATTTTTTGGTAAAAGGTGCTACTTTTTTATGATCTTCACTGTGCTCCTTCTCTGGTGGATCTTTGCGCGCACCCTTTTTGTTCTTGGCTGCCCCGCTTTGGCTTATTGGTGTTTGTTGACTGGTGATTTTTTGTTGCTTTGTTGCCGCTGGGAGTTCAGGTAGTCAGTTTGGTCTGGCCTAATGGTGGCTAAGCCCTGATTTTTTTATTTTTTTTTGGTGTCATGATCAACATTCGTAAATGACCATTGTACATGGCGAGCTGATATAGGCTTAAGTTACTCGGTATTTGCCCACTTAACTTTAGGAAATATAAAGGTAATGTTCGTAGTTTGTCATTAGGGGAACCATCTTTTCTAGGCAAATGTACTGTATATTTTAGTTTGTCCCTCTTTCACCATGTTAACTCTATGCTTCGGTCTTATAGTATTCTCAATCTACAACTTAAAAAAATGATGACATTAGTTCACTCGCATACCTAAGCTATTATTTGTACATTTTATACATGAGCATATGTTTCCTTGTTATGCACTTTGTGACACATTTCTTCATTGCCATTTATCCTGCATTTGTGTCGGTAGTTGGATATAAACTATGCATCATTATGTTTGTTACACTTTAGACACTCGATGATATGTTCTAAAGGTCACTTTTTGTGCTGCAGGAGGAAACAATACCTTTTCCGTATCAAGTGCACAAATGTTTGCTTTTTTGTGCATCTCGTAATTTTTGGGGAGACTATTCGTTGAAGGCATGGCACATACCTACAACAATGAGAGGAGTATTAGTTTTGGCAGCTTCCTTCAGCCTTCAATCGGTGAATGCATAATGGGAGAAGGAGACCTGGTTGACACGACATCTGAAAAATTTACCGAGGTTGGTGGTGAAGAGAGTGATGAGGATATTGACATAGAAGAACTTGAAAGGCATATGTGGAGGGACTGTATGCTGTTGAGGCGCTTAAAGGAGCAGCAACAGAGCAAAAACAAGCATCTGGGGGATGCGGTTAAGGAAAGTCAATGCTGGAAGAAGATGTCGCGGGCACAGGATGGAATTCTCAAATACATGCTGAAGATGATGGAAGTTTGCAAAGCTCAGGGCTTTGCCTATGGTATAATTCCTGATAAAGGCAAGCCGGTCAGCGCCTCAGCGGTGCTTCTGATAATCTCAGGGGTTGGTGGAAAGAAAAGGTCAGGTTTGATTGGAGCGGGCCAGCTGCAATAGATAAATATCGAGCTGAGAATGCCATCCCTGGGTGTCAACTCTGGAACTGCTAGCTCTCACTCATTGCAGGAGCTTCAAGACACGACACTGGGTTCTCTTCTGTCAGCTCTTATGCAGCACTGTGATTCGCCGCAGCGAAGGTTTCCTCTAGAAAAAGGAATCCCACCGCCATGGTGACCTACTGGGAGAGAGGAATGGCCAACTCAACTAGGGATCCCGAATGAACAAGGAACGCCCCCTACAAGAAGCCACACGACCTTAAGAAGGCTTGGAAGGTCGGTGTCTTGACGGCTGTGATCAAGCATATGCCCCCTGACATTGACAAGATACGCAGGCTTGTTAGGCAGTCCAAATGCTTGCAAGACAAGATGACTGCCAAGGAGAGTGCAACATGGCTTGCGTTTCTTAAACAGGAAGAGGAAATGTATATGAAGTTGCATCCGGATGCATGCCCAGCCCCATCCTCAGGAGTCGTCCAAGGTGTTGAAGAAGGCCATAACGGGGATATGGATTACAAGGTCGCTGTTGAGACTAACACATTCAAACTAGGAGCTAGTTCGTGTACTGCAAATTTCGTTAAGTCGGAAGAAAGTCGCATAATGATGAATCCTGAACTGGAGATGAATCAGAGGATTTATACATGTGAAAATGTGGTATGCCCACATAATAATGTTTACCATGGATTTCTTGATAGGAATGCTAGAAACACTGACCAGTACTTCTGTAAGTATCAGAATGCTATTCCTCCTGGTGTCGGAAAGGTGAACAACCAAGTTCAGTCAACTGAGAGCCCAATCCTCCATCGTTTGGTTCAAATCACAATCCAATTGAAATGTCTGACTTAGGTATTCCTTCTGATGGGCAAAAATCAATCAATGAGCTAATGGACTTCTATGAAAACAATGTCAACAGTAGCAAGACCTTCAACTTGGGAGGTTTGACCATGTTCGAAGAGTCAAATGATCGAAACCAGATGGAGTAGTACAACTTATTTGAATACAGCCCGGGTGTTGGCAGCGATCTCTTGGACGAAATTGATAGCTTGGTGGAGCAATCACAGTACATGCAACAAAGCATGGTGCATTTTCAGCCAAAAGTCAGTGACCAGCCAATCGAAGTCACTGGATGCATCAAACTTTGCTCCTGGAATGGACTACGCCGATGCTGTGCATGGATTCAACTGGTTCTAGTTAGATGATAAATGACAGGATCATCTCGGCAGAAGCTGAGCATAAATGACTGACAAAAATTTTGCTTAAGGTGATCTTCCCCTATGTACCTGTAACCTTTTCTTCTCTGTAAGACTTCATTAGGACTATGATTAACAATGCTTGTGTTACCTGTGGTTAGTGCCGAGTCATTCAGTTTAGAGTTGGATAATGAACTAAGAACACGATACCGACTCATTCATACAGTCGAGAAGATCTGCGGTACCTAGCAATGCTCAAATGACAACTTTCTTAGATACCTAGTTTTCTATCATGATCTCGAACATCTGATCATCCTTTTCTATCTTCCAGTGCTGTCTATGTTATTCCACTTCACTTTGTAGGTACTTTCCTAAACACATTCACATGTTTTCATCAGACATGGCATGATCTTCAATGTGATAGGGAACTGTCCTAACACTCGAGATACGTTGAATGAAGGAAACAACTAAGAGGATGGATTTTGATGTTTTTCGCCCTTTTCATGGTTGGTTGAACTGAGCCTGTGTCAGTGTCATGGAGGCTTGCTGGCATGTGCTGAGCAAGAAGTGGTGGTAGTTGCCTAGATGATTTGAGAAGACTTGCTTGCGACTCACCGTAAGTTGTTACTTGCTTTGTTCGGCCTTGCTTCCGGGAATATGGTGCAACGGTAAGGGAACTCAGTTATCTCTCAGTTATTTACGATTCGATTTTAAGTTATGTTGGATATTGAGGTCTTAATGGACCAATACGGTTTTGTGGAAAAATCGGAATGCCATCAATAGATAAAAGTCGTAATTGACTTCAAAATTGAAATCTACGTTTCGAGTAGATAAATTTAGACTATTAATTTGTTCAAAACCGATTAAAGGTAAATGAGAAATTAATTGTTTAAAGTCGGCACAAATAAACATTAATTATTCATTAATGATATATATAAGGAAATGCATGGGAGAATAGTCCTACATCAGAAATTTTCGATGTGCATTCTTTGCTTATTAATGATGCTGTGTTAATAGAGTTAACTCAGAAAAAGACCAGGTGCTCTCTTCTCAGGGGCGAGCTGAGTCCGCCACGTGCGCAATGGACGCTTTGTAGGCGCACTTTGCACTTTGTAGTACCTACGTGGCACTCGGGTGACGTATCAGGCTCGTATCTGACATGACAATACCTATGTGGCATCCACGTGGGCAAGAAGAGATGACTAGACTGTTGATTGGGCAAACGGATGACAACCGTTGATCAAAGAGGTGTGATGGATCGCTTGTGATGCGATCTAGAGCGTTGGATCGCGAAGAGTCACGATCTGACCGCTTGGCATGAGACTTGATCTGAAGCGTCAGAACAAATGGAACAGTAGATCCAGATCCGATGGCTGATGACAATAGGCGAGATCTGAGGGTCACAACTCTTCAGATATGATGGATGAGATTAAAGTGGGATATGTGAAGGGTTATAACTCTTCAGAATGGACGATCCAGATCCATCCAACCCAAAGAACACATCCTCTCACCCAAAAAGACATTCAACCTCTTCATTTGGTATAAATAGAACCCTCCAGATGCTGAAAAAATCAATCGAATCATCGAATTCATCTATTCTACTCTCTCTTGAGCATTCATCTCATCTTGTGCATTTAAGAGTCCAAAAAGCCTACGAGAAGGTTCGCTGGTCTCGGAATTTGGAGTGCTACGATTCCGAGACGTTCGTCGTTGTATCTTGGGAACGAATTGCTGCTATCCGTTAGCACCGTAGCGGAGCAATATCGTTTACGGAGATAGTGTTGAACACTAGCCTCGACGATCAGTATCAGTTTGCGCACTCCGGGAGATACCGGGAACAACAGTCGTAAACGATATTCTGCAAACTGATATGGCCACTTCCAACGACGTTCCGACCGCCATTCCGCCAACGTCAATTCCGCACGGAGAAAAGCCGGAGAAATTCAGCGGATCCGACTTCAAAAGATGGCAGTAGAAAATGTTGTTTTATCTAACGACGCTAAACCTTGTACGATTTTTGCAGGAAAACCCCCTAGCCGCTACGGAAGGTAGTAAGGCTGCTTGGATGGATGAGATTAAAGTGGGATATGTGAAGGGTTATAACTCTTCAGAATGGACGATCCAGATCGATCCAACCCAAAGGACACATCCTCTCACCCAAAAAGGCATTCAACCTCTTTATTTGGTATAAATAGAACCCTCTAGATGCTGGAAAAATCAATCGAATCATCGAATTCATCTATTCTACTCTCTCTTGAGCATTCATCTCATCTTGTGCATTTAAGAGTCCAAAAAGCCTACAAGAAAGTTCGCTGGTCTCGAAATTTGGAGTGCTACGATTCCGAGACGTTCGTCGTTGTATCTTGGGAACGAATTGCTGCTATCCGTTAGCACCGTAGCGGAGCAATATCGTTTACGGAGACAGTGTTGAACACTAGCCTCGACGATTAGTATAAGTTTGCGCACTCCGGGAGATATCGGGAACAGTCGTAAACGATATTCTGCAAATTGATATGGCCACTTCCAACGACGTTCCGACGGTCGTTCCGACCGCCATTCCGCCAACATCAATTCAGCACGGAGAAAAGCCGGAGAAATTCAGCGGAGCTGACTTCAAAAGATGACAGCAGAAAATGTTGTTTTATCTAACGACGCTAAACCTTGTACGGTTTTTGCAGGAAAACCCGCTAGCCGCTACGGAAGGTAGTAAGGCTGCTTGCGATGCGTGGTCACACGGAGATTTCCTGTGCCGCAACTATATTCTCAACGCCTTGGACAACACGCTGTATAACGTGTATTGTTCATTGGAGACGGCGAAATCTTTGTGGGAATCACTTGAGAAGAAATACAAGACTGAAAATGCCGGATTGAAGAAATTCATCGTCGGCCGGTTTCTGGATTTCAAGATGGTGGACTCTAAGAGCGTCTCAGCTCAAGTCCAAGATATGCAATTAATACTGCATGATCTGGACGCCGAAGGCATGAAGCTGAACGAGTCATTCGCAGTAGCTGCGGTAATTGAGAAGCTCCCTCCGTCATGGAAGGACTTCAAGAATTACCTCAAGCACAAGCAAAAGGAGATGGGACTGGAAGACCTGATCCTGAGGCTACGAATAGAGGAGGATAATCGAAAATTATCCGAC
This sequence comes from Zingiber officinale, assembly GCF_018446385.1. Classification (NCBI taxonomy): domain Eukaryota; kingdom Viridiplantae; phylum Streptophyta; class Magnoliopsida; order Zingiberales; family Zingiberaceae; genus Zingiber; species Zingiber officinale. The sequence continues at coordinate 176,508,857 of NC_055988.1, read as the reverse complement.
TCTAAAGGAACCAAGCGGACTATTAACGAAATGTCCAACCTGGTCGAGTCAAACGCCAAAAAGCCAAAGCAGTTCAAGAAGAAGGCTCAAGTAAAGAAGTTCAAGGGCTCTTGCTACAGTTGTGGAAAGTCAGGACACATGTCAAAGGACTGCAGACATCCGAAGAAGCCAACCAAGGGGCTAAAAGATGCTGCAAACCACGTCACAACCTCTCTTGAGGACTTGGATCTCACTGCGGTCGTGTTTGAATCCAATACAGTGGAGGATAACCCGAAGCAGTGGTGGATCGATACTGGAGCAACTCGTCATATCTGTTCAGATAAGGCGATGTTCTCCAAGTATACTCCGATAAATAGAAGGAAGCTCTATATGGCAATTCCACGACATCTCCGATCGTCGGACTCGGAAAAGTTGTTCTGAAGATGACATCTGGAAAGGAGCTAACTCTGATTGATGTGCTCCATGTTCCCGACATCAGAAAGAACCTAGTTTCTAGATCGGCACTTGTTAAGGCCGGGTTTAGACTAGTGTTCCAGTCCAACAACTTTGTCCTTACGAAGAATGGTGTCTTCGTAGGAAAGGGGTACTTAAAACAAAGTCTATTTAAAATGGTTATAATGACTGTACTCCGAAAATTTGATGGTAATAAAATAATTGCTTCCAGCTATGTGGTTGAGTGTTTCAATTTATGACATAATCGACTCGGACATGTGCATAATAATACTCTGAAACGTCTCGTCAAACTAAATTTATTACCGAACGTCAATGTTGACGAAACACACAAATGTGAAGTGTGTGTAGAAGCTAAAATGACGAAACTACCTTTTCATTCGGTGGAAAGGTCAACGACTCCTCTAAAGTTAATACATAGTGATCTATGTGACTTGAAATTTGTGCAAACTAGAGGAGGTAAAAAGTATTTCATTACTTTTATCGATGACTACACAAGGTTCTGTTATGTCTTTCTTTTAAGAAGTAAAGACGAAGCCTTAGAGGCGTTCAGAACCTATAAAACAGAAGTTGAAAATCAACTTGACAAACGAATTAAGATAATTCGTAGCGATAGAGGTGGAGAATATGATGCACCGTTTGATGAATTTTGTTCAAATTCTGGCATTATCCATCAAATAACGGTGCCTTACTCACCTCAATCGAATGATGTTGCTGAACGTAAAAATCGGACACTAAAAGAGATTATGAATGCCTTTTTGATAAATTCAGGCTTACCTCAAAAATTGTGGGGGGAAGAAATATTATCGGCAAATCACATTCTCAACAAAATCCCTCATAAGAAAAGTGATAAAACTCCATACGAATTATGGAAAGGTTGCAAGCCATCGTACAAATACCTGAAAGTGTGGGGGTGCTTGGCAAAAGTCGAAGTACCTAAACCAAAGCAAGTAAAGATCGGACCTAAAACGTTCGATGCAGTATTTGTCGGATATGCCCATAATAGTAGTGCATATCGTTTCTTAGTTCATAAATCAGACATTCCTGATATTCATGTAGGAACAACCATAGAATCTCGGAATGCGATATTTTTTGAAAACGAATTCCCAAATAAGAAGGAAAACGTTGAAAATGATAACAACGGAAGTTCAAACGAAAATGACGTTACCAAACTTAGCTGTTATAAAAGGACTATTGACGATCAAAGCGAAGGGTCACGTCGTAGCAAACGGGCTAGAGCTGAGAAATCGTTCGGGCCAGATTTCATGATTTTCATGTCGGAAATTGACCCAAGAACATTAAGTGAAGCTCTCTCTAGTCCCGATGCTCCAATGTGGAAAGAAGCTGTCAATAGTGAAATCGAATCCATCATGAATAATCATACTTGGAAATTAATAGACCTTCCTTCTGGTAATAAACCATTAGGTTGTAAGTGGATACTAAAACGCAAGTATAAAACTGATGGATCAATTGACAAGTATAAGGTCAGACTTGTAGTCAAGGGGTACAAGCAAGAGGAAGGCCTTGATTACTTCGATACCTACTCACCAGTGACAAGGATTACATCCATACGAGTGCTAATAGCCATTGCAACACTGTATGACCTTGAAATACATCAAATGGATGTTAAGACTGTGTTCTTAAATGGTCAGTTGAAGAAGAAATTTATATGGAGCAACCCAAGGGGTTTGTGGCTCCAGGAAATGAGAAAAAGGTGTGTCGACTTGTTAAGTCATTATACGGATTTAAGTAAGCGCCTAAACAATGACACGAAAAATTTGACAAAGTAATGCTGTCAAACAAATTCAGAATAAATGAATGTGACAAATGCATTTATGTCAAAGACACACCTAAAGGTTATGTAATCATCTGTCTATACGTAGACGATATGCTAATAATGGACAGTAATCTATAATCATGACTACAAAGAAAATGTTGACCAAAAATTTCGATATGAAAGATATGGGTCAAGCAGATGTTATATTGGGAATTAAAATTCTCAAGACATCAGAAGGGATAGTTCTGACACAATCCTATTATGTAGAGTCAGTATTGAAAAGATTCAATGCGTACGATCTCTCTACAGTAAAAACACCTATGGATCTAAGTCAACACTTAGTGAAAAACCATGGTGAGACCTTATCGTAGTTGGAATATTCTCGGATAATAGGCAGTTTGATGTATCTCACAAACTGCACACGCCCGGATATTGCTGGCCTGTGCAGTCAACAAGCTGAGTCGTTTTACGAGTGATTCAAACGACACCCATTGGAAAGCATTGATGCGAGTTCTTAGATATTTGAAATATACTATGAACTATGGATTACATTATGGAAAATATCCCGCTGTGCTGGAGGGATATTGTGATGCTAATTGGATATCAGATACAAAAGACTCCAAATTCACTAGTGGATATGTTTTCACGATCGATGGGGGAGTAGTACCTTGGAAATTCACTAAGCAGACGTGCATTGCTCGGTCAACTATGGAATCCGAGTTTATAGCACTAGACAAAGCAACTGAGGAAGTTGAATGGCTGCGGAATTTCTTGGAAGATATATTCCGAGCTGGACGAAACCTGTGCCTGCCGTACTGATCCACTGTGATAGTCAATCGGCAATTGGAAGGGCACAGGGTAATATGTACAATGGGAAGTCACGACATATACGTCGTAGACATAATACCATTAGGCAGTTGATGTCGAATGGAGTGATTGCAATCGACTATGTTAATGGAGTGATTGCAATCGACTATGTTAAGTCCGAAGATAATTTGGCAGATCCTCTTACGAAAGGGTTGAGTCGAGATCAAGTATACTGCTCATCAAGAGGAATGAAATTAAAAATCTACAACTAAAAATGACTGTAGCGGTAACCCAACCTTGTTGACTGGAGACAACAAAGTTACAGAAGTTGTGTTATAGCACATGAGATATTTTATCTCTATCCCAATCCTAGGATGAATTTGTGCTGTCCTACCTCATGTAGTGAGGTAAAGCTTATGCTTTTAGTGACTTCTATACCTTATAAGGTGGAGTATGGTAGGATACTTCTGATAGAAGTGTCACCTATATGAGTGTGAAGACAGGCCGCTTCAATGAAACACTCATGAATCTAAGATGGTGTCCATGGCCGAAACGGAACCAACCATGAGAATCTAAAGTAGGTGAGATAGGTATCTGTGTGGGTGTTATTGTCTTAGTATACACCAACAGTTGAGCAGTTCAAAACATCACATTTACTGTGCAGCCTAGTATACTCGATAACATTCCACTACGGAAGGTTCAAAGCCACAAGCTACCTCTCCCGATGCAGCGACTTATCGATTAGACTCTTGTAAAGTGTCAGCATGCATACACGCATTGCATTAATTTCCATTCATGTGGGAGATTGTTGGATATTGGGGCCTTAATGGACCAATACGGTTTTGTGGAAAAATCGGAATGCCATCAATAGATAAAAGTCGTAATTGACTCAAAATTGAAATCTACGTTTCGAGTAGATAAATTTAGACTATTAATTTGATCAAAATCGATTAAAGGTGAATGAGAAATTAATTGTTTAAAGTCGGCCCAAATAAATATTAATTATTCATTAATGATATATATAAGGAAATGCATGGGAGAATAGTCCCACATCGGAAATTTTCGATGTGCATTCTCTGCTTATTAATGATGCTGTGTTAATGGAGTTAACTCAAAAAAAGACCAGGTGCTCTCTTCTCAGGGGCGAGCTGAGTCCGCCACGTGCGCAATAGACGCTTTGTAGGCGCACTTTGCACTTTGTAGTACCTACGTGGCACTCGGGTGACGTATCAGCCTCGTATCTGACATGACAATACCTATGTGGCATCCAAGTGGGCAAGAAGACAGTATAAAAGGAGGCAAAACCTATGTGGCATCAAAACTCATATGCAATTCTATTTTTACCCTTACTGTTCCCAGCCAATCGATTAATTTTATAGTTTTGAAAAAACTTAATCGATTCATGGATACGAATAGAGGCGAGGCTCGACAACGTCACTACAGTTAATGTCCTTCTTATTACAAGGTCATCCGTAAGGTACACCTAGCATAAATTTACTTTCCGTAAAAATTTAATTATGTGATCATATTTAATGTGTTGTATCCTTGTATGTGTGTTGTAATAATTTAGAAATTATTATTGTTATATTTTTCCGCTATGTATGTTTACGAAATGTGTTTTAGCACACACAGTATCGAACATATCCCAACACTCCTGAGCTCCCAGCCTACTCCCGATCAATCCAAGAGTCGGCCGACCTCTCAGGGATCAATTCTCTTCTCATGGGCACGACTCCCACGATCGGTCCCAAAGTCGACCGACCTATAAGGGTTCAATTCATTTCTCACGGACAAGACTCTCAATCTACTCCCGGTTGGCCCCAGCGTCAACTGATCTCTCAGGGCTCAGATCACTTCTCTTGAGCACGACTCCCAACCTACTCCCGGTCAGTCACACTGCATGTCGGCTTCTTAGGGCTCAGTTCACTTTTCTTGGGTACTATTCCCAGTCAACTCTTGGTCGGCCCCAGCGCTGGTCAAATTATTACCAGGAAATAATGCTATCAGGGAATCACAACGGTCTATCAAAGAATAACGACTATTCGTAAGGAAATATTATGATGTTCTACCACATGTATGACTCGAGTTCTACCACATATGTTGTAAAAAAAAATCAATGTTCTCAATATAATGGATCAAACTAATATTTAAAGATATTTATATAATCAAAAGAACTAACAAAGATATAGAATTTACTCTCTATATAGTGGATTAAAACTGATTAAAAAATTTAAATTGATGTGAATCTCTTGTCGTCGGATCCCTCAAGGTCCGATTGATCGTCGATCTTGGCCGCATGTTCCTGAACCAACACCACTACATCAATTACTTCTTCGTCCTCAACAGCCTGACCTCTCCCAAACGACAAAACTAGTATAACTCTGAAGCAGATATTGAAACATATGAGAAATATATAGTAGCTGGTGGAACTATTTGTTGGATATTTTTTTAATAATGAAAAATATGGATATATGGATCTTCGATATTGAGATTTAACAGTTACACCCGATTAGTCATCTCGACAATGAATCAATGGCTCTAATCGGTGGAGTTCGGTATGACGATGTGGACCTTGTCCCATTTATACTTTCGACATCCCCTTTCGGTTATCGAAGTACCCCTTCGGGTAAGAGACATACCTTTCTTGATATAGTCGCTACCGACCTAATCCCGTCAGTCGTCGAGTTATCCCTTCGGGTATCGACATATCCTCTTTGGGTAAACTTATTCTAAGGCTAGAGTATTAAGGTCGAGGTGAAGGCTAAGTCTTCTTTCCTTAAAACGATATTGTCCCACCCAGATGATTATGGTTTATTGACAATCGTCTCCCAAAATACAACAACTTACGTCTAGAAATAGGAGTACTTCAAATTTCTAGTCCTGTCGAACTTTCAAAGTCGTGAAACTCTTTAAGAGAGGAGAGAGAAAAGAATCCAAGAAGAGAATTCACAATTTGAGAATTGAATGTTTCATCCATGAATCCAACTCGTATACGAATCAAATTTTCATCTGATCATATCGGACCAATCCTTCATTAGACATTAATTTCTCATTCATTCGAGAAATTGACTTACGACGATCAACTGATGAAACAACCGTGTTAACTCTATTCGTCATCAAACCAATTTTCCAATGCTATTTAGTTTCACAAACTTGTCATACCTTGCGAGTTTCGACATGAAGTTAACTCAAGCCCTCCAACACACTAGTTCTAGAAGAACAATAGATTGTGCAAATTTTATTTGCATATATTTTTCTGTCATGAAGCACTCCAAGGAGGGTTCCGCCTCCACATCTTCCCCCTCAGCCATCGCCTCGTCAGCAACGAGCTCCATCGCAGTAACACCGGCGCTAAAGAGCCATAAAGATCCAATCTTTGGGTAGAAAATCAACCAAGAAAATCAGATTGAGGGAATGCGGAAACTATCGCAATCGAAACGAAATCTCAGAATAATAAATAAGAAAAGATTGAACTCTCTAGATGAACATCAACCTCGTTTTAGGCGAAGAACACGCCGATCACTCGATCAGGTCGGTCGAGCAACTCGCTCGTCGAAGGTAACAAGGGTCTTGGACATTGATGCCGAGGAGATCAAGGAAGACGCGGGATAAAGGTTCGAAAGGTCGTCGTTATCGGCACCTTCTTCGATGCTTCCTCCTCACCATTATGCCGCCTAAGTAAGGAATAATAATAATAATAAATAGATTCTATTTATAAATATTTTTAAAAAATATATTATTTTACCAATAATTTAAAAATACTTTTAATATTCAATACATTATTTTTTAAAAAAAATAAATTACAAAGATAATTTTTAGTCTCTTTCATTTGTTTATGTGAGGAAAAGAAAATTTTCTAAAGAAATTTTTTTATCAATTACTTTAATTCATGACTGATAAGAAAAAAAAATAGAGAAAAAAAGATTGCAATTAATCAAATATAGAGAAAAAGAAGGAACGGGGAGTCACTTCTTGCTCTCTTAGAATTTTGTTTGGTAGGAGTAAAAAAAAACCATACGCACATGCCCAAGTATGATCAAGTCATCATTATGAAAACAAATCTACTTCGATAGTAAAAACCTGTCTTCCTGTCTCTGAAATCCGAAGTCATCATTATGAATGAACTCGAGAGGGATACCTGAAAAGTAAACAAAATGTAAAAATACTAAAAATTTATAAGATAAACTAATTTTTATCCCCCCTTACCTTACAAAACTGGCGTGGGCTCATAGTTCTTGGACTCATAGTCCAAGATGGCCGCTCTTATCGCAAGAGGGGCAAGTATACATTGACGCTGTCTGTACGGTATGCGGAGAGAGCTCATGATGTGGGTCGATGCAAAAATTATCTCGCTGCCAAATATAAAATAATACATAAGAAATTTAATTTCTATATGCATTAAAAACCATTAAGTACATTTACCTACTTACCCATATACGAAATCTAAAACTTCCCTTAAGCATCGTCCTTGTATATAATCATAAGCTAAAATATACCGTTAGAAGTTATAATATATCCAACAGTCAATATGATAGGATGCTCTTGAAGTGCATTGAAGTGCTTAGGTTATTTACGAATTGTAATACAGATGCATCAAATCCATATGATACTAAAATTAAGAAGTTGCATGAATGCCATATGATACTAAAACTAACAGAAGTTGCATCAAAGCACTAACAGAAAATATGGATTTGATGCATTTGTAAAATGCACTTCAAGAGAAATGCAATTTCTGTTAGTTTTAGTATCATATGGCATTCATGCAACTTCTTAGTTTTAGTATCATATGGATTTGATGCATCTGTATTACAATTCGTAAATAACCTAAGCACTTCAATGCACTTCAAGAGCATCCTATCATATTGACTGTTGGATATATTATAAATTCTAACGGTATATTTTAGCTTATGATTATATACAAGGACGATGCTTAAGGGAAGTTTTAGATTTCGTATATGGGTAAGTAGGTAAATGTACTTAATGATTTTTAATGCATATAGAAATTAAATTTCTTATGTATTATTTTATATTTGGCAGCGAGATAATTTTTGCATCGACCCACATCATGAGCTCTCTCCGCATACCGTACAGACAGCGTCAATGTATACTTGCCCCTCTTGCGATAAGAGCGGTCATCTTGGACTATGAGTCCAAGAACTATGAGCCCACGCCAGTTTTGTAAGGTAAGGGGGGATAAAAATTAGTTTATCTTATAAATTTTTAGTATTTTTACATTTTTTTTACTTTTCAGGTATCCCTCTCGAGTTCATTCATAATGATGACTTCGGATTACAGAGACAGGAAGACAGGTTTTTACTATCGAAGTAGATTTGTTTTCATAATGATGACTTGATCATACTTGGGCATGTGCGTATGGTTTTTTTTTACTCCTACCAAACAAAATTCTAAGAGAGCAAGAAGTGACTCCCAGAGCCCGTTCCTTCTTTTTCTCTATATTTGATTAATTGCAATCTTTTTTTCTCTATTTTTTTTTCTTATCCATCATGAATTAAAGTAATTGATAAAAAAATTTCTTTAGAAAATTTTCTTTTCCTCACATAAACAAATGAAAGAGACTAAAAATTATCTTTGTAATTTATTTTTTTAAAAAAACATAATGTATTGAATATTAAAAGTATTTTTAAATTATTGGTAAAATAATATATTTTTAAAAAATATTTATAAATAGAATCTATTTATTATTATTATTATTCCTTACTTAGGCGGCGTAATGGAGAGGAGGAAGCATCGAAGAAGGTGCCGATAACGACGACCTTTCGAACCTTTATCCCGCGTCTTCCTTGATCTCCTCGGCATCAATGTCCAAGACCCTTGTTACCTTCGACGAGCGAGTTGCTCGACCGACCTGATCGAGTGATCGGCGTGTTCTTCGCCTAAAACGAGGTTGATGTTCATCTAGAGAGTTCAATCTTTTCTTGTTTATTATTTTGAGATTTCGTTTCGATTGCGATAGTTTCCGCATTCCCTCAATCTGATTTTCTTGGTTGATTTTCTACCCAAAGATTGGATCTTTATGGCTCTTTAGCGCCGGTGTTACTGCGATGGAGCTCGTTGCTGACGAGGCGATGGCTGAGGGGGAAGATGTGGAGGCGGAACCCTCCTTGGAGTGCTTCATGACAGAAAAATATATGCAAATAAAATTTGCACAATCTATTGTTCTTCTAGAACTAGTGTGTTGGAGGGCTTGAGTTAACTTCATGTCGAAACTCGCAAGGTATGACAAGTTTGTGAAACTAAATAGCATTGGAAAATTGGTTTGATGACGAATAGAGATAACACGGTTGTTTCATCAGTTGATCGTCGTAAGTCAATTTCTCGAATGAATGAGAAATTAATGTCTAATGAAGGATTGGTCCGATATGATCAGATGAAAATTTGATTCGTATACGAGTTGGATTCATGGATGAAACATTCAATTCTCAAATTGTGAATTCTCTTCTTGGATTCTTTTCTCTCTCCTCTCTTAAAGAGTTTCACGACTTTGAAAGTTCGACAGGACTAGAAATTTGAAGTACTCCTATTTCTAGACGTAAGTTGTTGTATTTTGGGAGACGATTGTCAATAAACCATAATCATCTGGGTGGGACAATATCGTTTTAAGGAAAGAAGACTTAGCCTTCACCTCGACCTTAATACTCTAGCCTTAAAATAAGTTTACCCAAAGGGGATATGTCGATATCCGAAGGGATAACTCGACGATTGACGGGATTAGGTCGGTAGCGACTATATCAAGAAAGGTATGTCTCTTACCAGAAGGGGTACTTCGATAACCGAAAGGGGATGTCGAGAGTATAAATGGGACAAGGTCCACATCGTCATACCGAACTCCACCGATTAGAGCCATTGACTCATTGTCGAGATGACTAATCGGGTGTAACTGTTAAATCTCAATACCGAAGATCCATATATCCATATTTTTCATTATTAAAAAATATCCAACAAATAGTTCCACCAGCTACTATATATTTCTCATATGTTTCAATATCTGCTTCAGAGTTATACTAGCTTTGCCGTTTGGGAGAGGTCAGGCCGTTGAGGACGAAGAAGTAATTGATGTAGTGGTGTTGGTTCAGGAACATGCGGCCAAGATCGACGATCAATCGGACCTTGAGGGATCCGACGACAAGAGATTCACATCAATTTAAATTTTTTAATCAGTTTTAATCCACTATATAGAGAGTAAATTCTATATCTTTGTTAGTTCTTTTGATTATATAAATATCTTTAAATATTAGTTTGATCCATTATATTGAGAACATTGATTTTTTTTTTTTTTTAACACGAATCGATTAAGTTTTTTCAAAACTATAAAATTAATCGATTGGCTGGGAACAGTAAGGGTAAAAATAGAATTGCATATGAGTTTTGATAATTTTTAAATTAGGATAGATAATTTAGATATTTTACTGATAACTGAAATATAAATAACAATAAGAAATAAAATTAATTAAAAATATATATATGTTTTCCAACTCATCTAGAAAAGTCAAATGGTATGTTTTTTGCCGGGACCGGATCTCCGGTCCCTTTTTTATGGATCAGGGGATGAACCATTCCTAATTTTGGTTGGATTATGATCACAATCCGGTCGCAATTGGTTAGGATCCCTTCCTGGGTTTATCGTCCCCTACAAGTTATAGTTTGGTTTGGAGCGGGCGCTCAGAAGCCGCCCGTAGGCCACCCCCGCTCGACACCCAGTAGTCTAGCCACTTGCCCACCGTTGGCAGCCTTCGGGTAGATGTGTGTGTATGTACGCGTACCTTGCCAACGAGAGGACCGTAGTAGATGTGTGTATGTATGTGTACTTTACAAATGGAGAGGACCTCCTTTTATACTGTCTCTCATAACCTTCACAATAATGAGATATCAGAGAATACCAGTTGTCTGGACATATCGGGTGATGAAGGATGTACGACAGACTTCCATTGGGTGGAGGAAGGTTTCGAGTCATACATGTGGTAGAACATCAGAATATTTCCTTACGAATAGTCGTTATTCTTTGATAGACCGTTATGATTCCCTGACAGCATTGTTTCCTGGTAATAATTTGACCAGCGCTGGGGCCGACCAAGAGTTGACTGGGAATAGTACCCAAGAAAAGTGAACTGAGCCCTAAGAAGCCGACAGGCAGTGTGACTGACCGGGAGTAGGTTGGGAGTCGTGCTCAAGAGAAGTGAACTGAGCCCTGAGAGATCAGTTGACGCTGGGGCCAACCGGGAGTAGATAGAGAGTCTTGTCCATGAAAAATAAATTGAACCCTTAGAGGTCGGTCGACTTTGGGACCGATCGGGAGTAGACTGGGAGTCGTGCCCATGAGAAGTGAATTGATCCCTGAGAGGTCGGCCGACTCTTGGATTGACCGGGAGTAGGCTGGGAGCTCAGGAGTGTTGGGATATGTTCGATACGGTGTGAGCTAAAACACATTTCGTAAACATACATAGCGGAAAAATAAAACAATAATAATTTCTAAATTATTACAACACACATACAAGGATACAACACATTAAACATGATCACATAATTAAATTTTTACGGAAAGTAAATTTATGCTAGGTGTACCTTACGGATGACCTTGTAATAAGAAGGACATTAACTGTAGCGACGTTGTCGAGCCTCGCCTCTATTCGTATGCACGCCGAGCTCCTCAAAACAACTCCTTGAGTACAAACCTCTCATTCGGAAGTTACTAGCCACAAGCGAAGAAGGGAGATCAAGAGGAAAAGGAAGAGAAGCACACAAGGAAGATATTTCTTCCTTGTGGTGGTCACAACAACAAGAGGAGGGCTTCCCCTTGTTGGCCGTGGCAAAAGAGAGAAGGGAGAGAGAGGAGAAGAGAAATTGAGTTAAGGTTTTCCAAAAACCTTGCAAGCCAATTAATGATCTCGTGTTTATTTTTCTTACAACCATATCAATATATAGCCTTCATTATTGAGTTGGATTAGAAAACCCAAATCCAATCCATTATCCCTTAGCAAAAAATTAACCCATTAACCTTTTGGTTTGGTTCACAACTAAACCAAGTTGGTTCATCACTAATTCATTATTAAACCAAATATTGTTCAACTCTTCCATAAGAGATGTGACTCATCCGTGCTTCCATTACGACAAATATTTTCATATTTTTGCCTTATGTATGGTTCAACCAAACATTTATCTCTTGATCTAAGAATTCTATTCTTTAACTTGTTTTATGTCTTTTAGAGACTCGTTAATGCGTGTGACCCAATAGGTTCCTGATTTATCTTGGTCGTTCATAATTAACTACTTAATTATAGAACGATCATGAGTGACACCTAGTAGTACATCATGATCCTCAATTAGCCGAAAAATTATAGTTGATTTTAGAATTAATTCTAAACCCTTCAGCAGCTACAGTGAGTTGTGCCTCGTTCCTTTCACTCGTCTTATATTCACTTGATTCAGGATATGGTCTATGTGTCTTGTCCCCACTAGGCTGACTACGTCACACTTAGCCCAAGTAATACTTCCTCATTCTGCGGATTCAAATTACTCCTACATGTGTACAAGAGTCTCGCACTCTTAACATGTGATGTTTTGGCTAAAAACTTTGAGTAATAATCCTAACGAGTGACCATAGGGTATACGTCTCCTCGTAAGGAACTGTGAATCCTCTGTGGGCTATCCAAACATCTTCGGGCACTTCAACTTATACTCAATCATCCCGGATCCACACCTCAATGAGATGCTTGCTTAAGATGTCGTATAAGTCTCCATGACCAAGATGACTTGTATACCTCAAGTTGAAGGAAACTTGCACTCTTGCAGTAAGAACTTCACAATATACGAAATCTAAAACTTCCCTTAAACATCGTCCTTGGATATAATCAAAAGCTAAAATATACCGTTAGAATTTATAATATATCCAACAGTCAATGATAGGATGCTCTTGAAGTGCATTGAAGTGCTTAGGTTATTTACGAATTGTAATACAGATGCATCAAAGTCATATGATACTAAAACTAAGAAGTTGCATGAATGTCATATGATACTAAAACTAACAGAAGTTGCATCAAAGCACTAACAGAGGAAGAAGTTACATCAAAGCCATATGATACTAAAACTAACAGAAGTTGCATCAAAACACTAACATCAAAGCCATATGATACTAAAACTAACAGAAGTTGCATCAAAGCACTAACAAAAGAAGAAGTTGCATCAAAGTCATATGATACTAAAACTAACAGAGAAAGAAATTGCATCGAAGCCATATGATACTAAAACTAACAGAGGAAGAAGTTGCATCAAAGCACTAACAGAGGAAGAAGTTGCATCAAGCACTAACCATATGATACTAAAACTAATAGAGGAACAACTAATGGGAAAACTGGAACCCTTAGTATGGAGCAGGATTTGTTGAAGCAGAATTTAATCAATGAAAAATCTTTGAAGTGATTGTATCAACCTCAAGTTGTGGTGCTAAGCTTGATTACAGTTCAGGGTTTAAAGCGTGCCTTCTCAATGCTTAACCATGTAGAATTCAAGCAAACAAATTCTTTCAAGTATCAAATTCTGAAACTTATGTGGTTTAAGCTGAATTCTGAATTTTAATAGCAACTCACTGGATTCAGAAATTTAAATTTAGAACCTTGTTATTTCTCTGTAAAGGGAAGTGTTATTGAGATTTGAAATCAAGTGTAATATTTTGTGGGAATTTTAGTGTCAATAGTGTACGAAATTTCATGAGCAGAATTCAAATCAGCAAGAAGGTCAAGTGAAGCCCTCTCATTTGCAAAAACAAATAGTATTCTTCTACCTCCATGACCTCTACACACTTTATATCTGAACTTCAGAGCTAGGAATTACTGAAGCAATGCAAGAAATGCACAAACAGAACTAAGGCAGTGGGCTCTTGTAGCTGTTGGAATCTGACCACTATGGATCAGAATTTAAAATTCAATTGGTGAGTACCATTTCACTTATGAAGTACTTCAAATTGAAACATTATTTTTGAAGAAGTGAAGAGAATTGTGACCACTGGATACTCTGAACAGAAAGAAAAAAATGTTGTAGCTGAAATTGTCTCTCTGCAGGAATTGTATCAGCATTCTTTCTTCTGATTAGAAGGAATTGAAGGCAAGATTATTTGAGTGAATGTTAATTAAAGAGATCTATCTAGATTAAGGCTTCAAGGTTTGGTCGGAAATTCTAAGGAAATAAGAGAATTGAAACTGAACTTGGAGCTGAATTACTTAAATGTAGAAATTCAGGGCTGAAAGTGTTGTTTCGGTTGGAGAACAAGTCTGGGGTTCCTTAACAACAAAATACATTGTAAGATACCTTTTAGCTGATTGAGAAACTAGTGTAAAAGGGCAAATGAAGGAATAAATTTTGGAAGTTGATGGATGACAGATTGTGAGCTGCTGAAATGTAATTGTGAAGCTTATTTGAATCTGATCATTGGAAATAAGGACTGGAACTTAATTTGGTGAATACAATTCCATTCAAGAAGCATATTAAAATGTATTCTAATCTTTAGAGAGAGTGACGAAGGCCAAAGAATAACTCAGCACAAAGAACAGTGATGTTTAAAGGCATGTTTGCTGAAACTGGTTGTGAAAAGGGTATCGGCGATGGTAGATATGCAGAAATGCAGAACCAAAGTTGAAATAGTGATGGAATTCAGAAATGAAAAGCTAAATCTGTTTGGAGATCAAAGCTATTCGGATTCAAATCAAAACAATGTGGAGATCAAACTATTATTCATTAAATGTTAACTGTGATGCCCTATAGAAATGAAATGTTGAAGCTTGATGAGAGAAATCAGTGAAATCAGATTAGGAATCCAATTGTGCCAATCCAGAAATTCAGATTTCTATAAGTTTTAAATCTGAAACATGTTGCTGTTGAAATTTCGGAAACAGAAGCAAAAACAGGGAGCTGTTAGAGCTGCTGGTAACTTGATCAAAGATTGTATTATTCCAGTCAAGAAGCATTCCAGATTGTATCCTACGCTTTGGAAACAAAATCTGGACAAAACAGAAATGTATAAATTCTTTGAAGCTTGATCGGTAATAAAGGAGATCAGAAATTGAATTGATGTTCCAAAGTTCACAAATTTCAGAATTCCAGAATCTGTTGCTCAATTTGAATTCTGATTTTTAACAGCAACTCACTGTATAAGCAGCAATTGCATGTGAAGTTATTGTAGATCACTAAATTTTTGTAATGTTCAACAAAGGATCAAGTTAATTTGGACAGGATATAAGAATTGTTAAGACTGTTAAAACTGAAATACATCAAGTTAAAAAACCTGTTGGATGACAGATATATAAATTGTTGTTCTCTATTGTAATGCAAGAGCAAACCAGAGTGATGAGCTCAAGTGAAGTCTTGTTATGTGCAGGAACTGAAACTGTAACAGAAATGAAAGGCTGCTGGAATTAAGCTGCACATTGCTACTGCATGGAACTCAGAAGCTAATCACATTTATTAAGAGACATATGTTGTAGAAGAGATTTGGGAATGTTAAGGAAATCAAATGAAGCTTAATTTGAAATAAGAACTCTTGTGAAAATATAGTGGGTTGTGGAGAGTTTGTATCAAAGTTGTATCACAAATCAGTTATGATCTCAAGTGATCAGTTATAATCTCAAGAGTAGAATTCAAATCAGTTATGATCTCAAGTGAAACTCCATTAATTTCAGTAACAAATGGTTTCTCATTTCATTCCATGCCTTTTCAAACTGAATTTTGCAGAAACTAGAAGCATCAAGGATATGAAAATAGAAGATTTGAAGTTGCAGAATTAGTGGTTGACATGCTGGAAATCTGAATAGTATGGATCAAGATTCAAAATTGATTTAATATAGTAGACTGTTAGAGAGTTGCTGATATGCATATATGAAGTACTAATGGTAATTGAAAGGAAGTTAATGGAAGTAACTCGAACTCTGAACTCTGAAATCTGTCAAAACAGAAAAGCAGTGAGAAATTTTAAGTAGAGAACTTGACTTCCATAGCTATTTGATGTTCCAACACTCTCAACTATGCTTTAGCTTAATTCTTTCTTACCAATGAAGTGCAATTGAAGAAACAAAATTTCGGAATTGAAATGAGTGACAGGAATGCTGGAATGCAGTTTGGACTTTGAAAGAGTTGTACCAATCAATGAAAATGATACTCTGAGCTGAGATAAGTAAATTTTAGTTCTTGTTAATTGCTTGCATTTCCCTTTGTGTTGTAACTTGTAAATCGCTAGCATCTATCATACTGTTCTGATTGATGCTACCCTCTCTCATCACCAGTTTTAGTTCCTCATTAACCTATTAGAATGGTATGAGGTGGGATCAGACCAAATTTCAACCCTTCATGATAATGACATTTATTGATGAATCACATCATTAATAATTTGTGAACCCACCCACAAAGGCAATTACACATTGGCATTCATTGTGTATGAGCTTGATGAATTGTAAATAACTAAAGAGTTTAATAGTCAAACTCATGTTTGTTGAAGGGTTTTGAGATTATAGATCTAGCGTGTTTCAAGTTAATGATAAGTGAACATGGCATCTAAATTTGGGTCAACTTATGGCATAAAAAGAAAAGTTAGCACAACAGTTTAATGAACACAATATGTGACCTGATATGTGATTAATTCTTAATAATGTTATAAGAATAGTCTCAACAAGTATGTCCAAATAATATATTTAGCTAGATTGCTAACACACTTGGAGAAAATGATAACTTATATGTAAAATTGTAACGATTTAAGCATAATTATTAAAATTATTTAAATTCTTAGCAATCCCAAGAGAAAAAGGAAATGCTACCAGTGAAAATAGTGGTTCTGCGTAATGCCTATGTCTACTAGTTGGGTTTTACACCTAAATTGATGTTAATTTCAAAGGGTTTGAAACAGTGATAGTCTTTATATGGGAACTATAACCTCAGCCCTATGCTTGCAACTAGTGAATCACTGATGATTTTTTCCCATATTTTGAGAGTGTTCCACCTAATGAAATGGAGACAAGGCAAGTAGTAGAAGGGAGTCCATCTGATACTGCTCCTATAGTGCTTTTTCTTCCCTCCAAAGTTATGACTCGTTGTATAGTCCATGCTTCAAGGAACTTTAGTCTTGAGAAAGTTCAAGGAAAACTTCAACAGAGAGGTTTTGAATATTTTAGATCCTTTTTAATTGGATTTTTCAGGTTTTGAATATTTTAGAGGACTCACATTGGAAGCTTTGTTGCCGAAGTGTAAACAACCAAAAGAAACAAAGCTGGAGCTCAGCTAACCTATCCATAGAAGCTGTGGACATTCTATGAACAAGGTTTTGGATCAATTATTATCTAAGAAGACATCAAAGCATAGATTGAATCGGAAATCTATATGGAAAATAAAAAACAAAAAAGTCTGTCCTCTATAATTAATTGAAGCTAATCATAAGGATAATTATAAGGATAAGTCTATCCTCTATGGATCAATTATTAATCTATATGGAAAGATTAACATTCATGGATGAGAGTAACTGAAGCTAATCATAAGGATAATTATAAGGATAAGTCTGTCCTCTATGGATCAATTATTAATCTATATGGAAAGATTAACATTCATGGATGAGAGTAATTGAAGTTAATCATAAGGATAATTCATTAATAGAGGAAGAAGTTGCATGAAAGCCATATCTAAAACAAACAGAGTAAGAAATTTTACCAAATGAGGAAGATGCTTGGTTGACTTCACAGCCTGCGGTTTGAAATTTCACGGCAGCGATTACATTGCCAACCACTTGAACTTGGAACTGAGAGGTGCAGCCATTATGTAGGGCGAAGGCCAGTGCCTACCGAACGATCGTTCCATACCGAACGATCGTTCCATGGGAACGAGCCTTGGTTCTGAGAACCGCAGGCTGTGAAGTCAACCAGGCATCTTCCTCATTTCAACCCTAACGAGCCTTCGAGATTTGAGAAGAGAGGCGATATTTGACGCCCTCATTATAGAATAAATGGGAATAAAAAATTCCTATTGTTAAAAAAACCAAGAAATTCAAATTAGTTTTTTTCTTTAATTTTTTAAAAGAAAATTCAATTGATTTTTTTTTGACATTTTAAGGGGTTTTTTTTTTGACATTTTAAGGGGTTTTTTTTTGTCATTCAAAGGATTTTTTACTTTACTAAATATAATTTTTAAAATAAATATATAATTACTTATTTAAAATTAGGAAGATGATATAAATATTTTAGTTTATCTAGTATAATAATATTTTTATTATATATTTTCTAATTTTTAAGGAGTTTTTTAAGATGCAGTATTCATATTTTTTAAGAAAAAAAAATTCGTATCTTAAAAAACTCCTTAAAAATTAGAAAATATATAATAAAAATATTATTATACTAGATAAACTAAAATGTTTATATCATCTTCCTAATTTTAAAATAAATAATTATATATTTATTTTAAAAATATATTTAATAATCTAAGTATTTCGATTCTTGCATTGACTGAATTTAAAGGTAACCAATTCAATTCAACGCTATAGAAATTTTCCATGAGCTAAGATAAATCAGGAAGAATAAATCAAACTTTAATGGATGATGTAGTATCATGAGTAGTATAAATTCCGTCTTTCTAAGGTGGTGCGGTAGCTAAGACATGGAGTATTGTCACGTAAAGTTTTAGGATTGAAACTCGATGCGTCCGAACATGTCCTTCCCATGTCTTGCCACTTATACTAATGGCTAGTAGTCATCTATGATTCATCTCTTTTCTGTTAGATTAGGGATGGATTGTCACTTGTCAGGAGCGCTGGGAGTGAATTTATCACCTTTTGTCACATGAGTAGTACAAATTTCTTAAATATAACATATTTTAAGTGATTGAGTTTTGAAAGTTCATTGTGAAACATGGGATATTTAATAAAATAATCTGTATTATTTTAAACAATCAAAAAATAAGGTAATATTTTTTGTTGAGTAATTAAAATTTTGATAAAATATGTTCGTTATTACCCATTAAGATTGATAATATAATTAATTAGTTAATTATTATCTTGATAAATATATCTGTTATTACCAAGATAAATGTAAATAAGGCCATTATTTAATTATTATATTGACCAAATAATTTTAAGTAACCATTATTTTTTATTTTAGTAAATATTAATTCCTATTATTTTTTATCTCTTATTTAATACGATAGAGATAGAGGGATAAAAAAATCATGATTTCCAAATGAAACTAACCTACAATTTTTCCAATTATTATCAAATATGTCTGCTCTATGCCTCCAGCTGATTTTCTCCCCATATTTAAAGATCAATTTTACGTCGATGTGCACTGTCTTGTTCCTCCCTTTATTTCTGAAGTTGGTTGGAATTGGAATTTCCATATACCCTTACATCAGTTAGTACATGACTCTTTTACGTTGTTGTGTGAGATCCTTATACTGTTACGCTTACCCAACATATCTCTTCCAAAGATGTCCAAATCGGACACCTTTCTCTTCCAAGCCCGAGTGACTCTGTCTACTTCAATAATATGTCCACCTCGAATAAATACTAGAAAAATTTTATTTCTTAAAAAATATGAATACTGCATTTTAAAAAACTCCTTAAAAATTAGAAAATATATAATAAAAATATTATTATACTAGATAAACTAAAATATTTATATCATCTTCCTAATTTTAAAATAAGTAATTATATATTTATTTTAAAAATTATATTTAGTAAAGTAAAAAATCCTTTGAATGACAAAAAAAAAACCCTTAAAATGTCGAAAAAAAAAAACCTTAAAATGTCAAAAAAAAATCAATTGAATTTTCTTTTAAAAAATTAAAGAAAAAAACTAATTTGAATTTCTTGTTTTTTTTAACAATAGAAATTTTTTATTCCCATTTTTTCTATAATGAGGGCGTCAAATATCGCCTCTCTTCTCAAATCTCGAAGGCTCGTTAGGGTTGAAATGAGGAAGATGCCTGGTTGACTTCACAGCCTGCGGTTCTCAGAACCAAGGCTCGTTCCCATGGAACGATCGTTCGGTATGGAACAATCGTTCGGTAGGCACTGGCCTTCGCCCTACAAATATTACGGGGTGGGCATCGACCGGTTTGGTCCGGTTTTACCCTACTACGGTTTTATTTTTTCGATTTCGGTTTTAAAGATTTTTGATCCAAAAACAAACTATTTTATTACGGTTCGGTCCGATTTTTATTGTAATACGATCCGATTTATACGGTCGGTTATATACGATTTATACAATGAATTAAATTGATTTTGTGCTACCACAAATATTAGTTTAGAGACAAAGAAAAAGTATCAATTTATTAAAATAATTATGAATTTAAAGTAATACTAAAATTTTGTTATCCGGTAACAATAAGTAAATATAAATATATAATTTGATTATGCTATTATATTATAAATGATTGGAAACTAATCCACTTGTATGATCCAATATCCATAAAAATAATGTTTTAAGTATAATACGGTCGGTTCGATTTTTTCGGTTTTTTCGGTTTTTTGGGAGTCAAAACCGTAAACCGAACCGAATAACCGAATTTTAAAAAATTTAAACCGAAACCGGCCGAAACACCGAAAAAACCGAACAAAAAAAACTGAAAATTTCCGGTTCGGTTGGTTTTTCCGGTTTGAACCGAATTATGCCCACCCCTAGTCTCTGCCCAATAAACGGACAACATCTCCCCCTTATGACTACATATGAAACATGGGTATATGGCCACAAGGCAATACAAGATAATATATACAGCCCACATGGCTGAAAATAAACACAACCACGTAAAATAAGAACTAGGCTGGGTTGCGTACCGGTACGACCTAACTCAACAAATACATATAGAAAAAAAAAGACACTACAAGTTAAGAAATCCACACATAAGTTATACAACACATGAACTATTTCGGAAAGCCAAAATACGAGTAAGAGTAATAGCAGAAATAAAAAGTCTCGATGTAACGTGAGATCGGTAGCCAGGACCTCTGACTGACACGACATGTCATCTACCCACTAACCTGGAAACACAAGGGGAAAGCAAGGGGTAGTGAGTATAACATACTCCGCGGATACAAAAAGATAGTGCATGATAATAACATAAGGAGACAAAAAGGCAGTCTCGGGAAAATACTTACTACAAAAGTAAAAACGACACTATAATCGCCTACTAATCAAAGCATAACCAATATGATAACCCTCTTAACCTGCTCAACCAAATGAAATCAATAATTTGGGAGTACACGTTGTACCTCCAACCTGCACGAACAAATACATAACTAGCATATAACAAACATACAGCCAGTCCTGATTAGTGTAACATACTATCACGAATGGGTCTCGTAGATAGTCAGGGTATATAACTAGTCACTGTCCGCGGGAGAACACTCTACCTTGGATGATCCCGTGAGCGGACAGGACGAGGTAGCTATCTAGCTCCCTAGCCACTAACTGCAGGAGAACGCTCTACCACGGATGGTCCCGTGGCCAGATAGGATATATAAATAGTCACTGTCTGCGAGAGAACGCTCTACCACGGATGACCACGTGGGCAGACAAGATATGTAAGTGTACAAACCAAAAAAAAAAAATGCTAAGTCAGCATTGACAATCACATCCAAGAGTAAGTTCTGGTAGCTACACTATGGTATGGTCTCACTAGTATATAGTCCCAAGCCCAAACAATTAGCAAGGGGTCTAATAGAATACTCAGCTATCTAGCTACGGACTACGTGCGATAGTTCAATATCACTATCTGATCTAATGGACAGTTCAAATGCATAGACATGCATTTAGTAATAAGTCTAATAATGTGTCTAAGTTCACAACAAGTACAATAGTAACAGTCTCAATCCAAGGGAATCCTAGCCATCTAATCATAATATCTCCTTGAACTCCATGGTATCATCATACCTATAATAAATAATAGGATCAAGACCAAGTAGTCCTAGATATTGATCCGAAGAAAATAGCCCAATGGGATATGTTATCCCTCTGATAGGGAGTGATTTCCATCAAATATAGGTAGGTATAATCTCACTACCCTATATGACTTCCCACAAATAACAACTATACTACAGATGATTTCAACAACCTGTAGGCACGAGTCTAAGTATATACCCATACTATAATATAAATGCACAAACGTAAGTCTATAACTAGACTAAAAAATAAGATCAAGCAATCAATGGTCTAACTCTCGAAATAACATAGGGTAGACATCAAAATAAAATACTACGCAATGATTAATGTTAGGACCAAATAAACACCCTATCCCCTTCCTGATTAAGGAGGCCCAAGTTAAATCAATCCAATCAACCCACTACCTAAAGGTTAATCAACCTATTTAACACAATCTGGTTCCAATTAACATCCTCAAACTAATGCTACTATCCATCATAGAGAATGGATCTTCTAAGTTATTCATAATCAATCGGATTCAATCAACCCACTCAACAATCAACCACTCATTCCACATCTTATTAATCACTCTATCCATTAATATGTAATTTAACTTAATTAACATCTAAACAAATCGTTACCTAAACTTGTGGCTAGATCCATCTTTTGGAAGCTCTGCAACCAGTAATCTTACTACAAAGGGATGTTTTACCATAGGCAACACAAGTGCTCTTCTCTCAGCAGCTGGTGATGGCGCAGGAATTTGAGGAATTGAAGAAATCTGGGCAGACAGCCACAACCAATGGTGGCGCTAGATGAGTCAACAAATTTCTCCCCTGCAATGTTTCAAGCCTCTGTCGGTGGAGATCGGGGAAGAGAACGACGCGACGATGGCTGGCTGACGTTCACTCACGACAGTTGATGGTGGATTGTTGCGGCTGATGGCTGCTCGCAGCGGCTGAGACGCACGAGCCCGCGATCGGTGATGAGATTGGCCGACCATGGTAGCCACAACGCTGGTCGCGGCTAGCAGCGATGGCTGGGGGCCAGCACCGTTGAAGGGGCGGCACCACGCGACGAGGATAGTGAGTCGGCGGCGATCGCATGGGAGAGAGGAAGAGAGTGGGCGGCGTGAGAGGAATCAGGGAAAAAGAGAAGAGTTAGGGCACAACAATCTCACAAGTATTTATATATAGGATTTAATTAATCTATAAGTAACCTCATCATGTTATTATTCACTCACACTTAATAGATATTCTAAACAAGCTTTCTCCTAGTCCTATGGATCCATCCCCTAAAAATGTGGCATATGGTCTTTGTTTAAATTTCCAAAAAATTCTGAGCTAATATCTTATTTAACCTTAATTATTTATTTGTCGTATTTAATATTCTCTCTCATTAATAAAAATTTAGTCCCTAAATTTTCTACTTAACTGTGATAAGTATTCAACACCATGTTCTATCAGTTAAGTACTGAAGAGAACTACACATACCTTAAGTACACGAGTGAGGGTATTGAGCTTGAATCTTTTCTTCAAGCTCCCAAGTTACTTCTTCATCAGTATGATGCTGTCATTCGACCTCAACAAGTCAGATGGTTTTGTTCCGTAACTAGCCCTCATTGTGGCCCATAATCAACATAGGAACCTCTTCATAGGTTGCATCTGACTAAAGTGAGATCGACACATCTTTCAGACTGTGAGCAGGATGCGACACACACAACACGTTATGCACCTCGTCAAGTGTCGGTGGTAGTGCCAACTCGTAGGCTACCTCACCCCTATACTAGTTTATTTGAGTATCTTGAAAAATCTATAATGGTCTGGAATCCCTTATACACTACATGATCTACTTTTAATGTAGATAATCATCGCTCTCTGGGTTATGAATCCAGAGATCCGCCCTGGCAACAAAAATTTAGACTTGGACCCGGACCCGCCCAACCTATTTTTTAGACCCGCCCTACCCCGACCCATTGGTAACGAGTCTGTCACCCCCGTAAATCAAATTAACAATTTAATTCCAATGAAACCCTTAACTACACAATGATGTTGTAATTACGAGTCAGGGTCGAATCTTTCGAGGAACCAACGGTAGGATGGTAATATAGGATTATTCATTATTCCTATTTTTGGGCTTTTAATATTGAAATGGGGGGTTTCGGATTCTTAATTCTAAATCTAACAATTGAAAAGCAATGCAAATAAGGAAACTAATTTAATGCTGGAATAAAATCTAAGTGTCAATGATCGATCCACGACGCATTGTCACGCTACGCAATGAATTTATCATCAACTCAATTAAACTAAGAATGAAATAACACGACACAATTGAATCTAATCTGAAGCTAAAATTAAACCCTAACTGAATACTTAGCAACTTAACAATTAACCAAGCTTAAACAAGTTCTAAACTAAATTGCACCAATGAAGTTCTAACTACTTAACATGAATTCAACTTCAACAAGATAAAGAAATACTAGATTACTTGATAAGCACATAACAATTGCAATATGAAATCTATTGTAGAATTAAAGGAGTGCAAGAAACAAAGAAAACCATCTCCACATCCAAACCACAATTCACGGAAACTCCTTGCTGTCACACAAGGAAGCTCAATGAAACCTCACTGCAGCAATCGGAGAAGACGATCTCAGTAACTAAACTCAGCTCAACCTTCACCAGCACCACAGGACGCCTCTCCGAGCGAAGTTGATGAAGATCGGAGCCGCCGAACTCAGGAAATATGTGATTCTGTGATCTGGACTCTCTGGTTCTGTTTGTTGGAAGATGATTGTCAGAATATCGTCGAAAGTGGTTCAGTAGCAATGGAGGAACGCCGCCAATGCTCTCTGATGGGAAGCGGAACCACTGTCACCGGAAGGCCGCCGCCGATGCAGTGGCAGAAACAGAGAATCGTGGAACAGAATTCTCATCGCAGGAACGTCTTAGAGCGAGGTCAAATGGCCGGAAGCTGGACGCCAGTAGCTGGGAACCTCGTCGCCGATGAAGTCTGCCGGAACGTGGATCTAGAAGTGGAGAAGGGGCGTTGCGTCCGCGCGATGAAGGGAATGTCGCAGATGAACAGTAGTGCAAGCCAGTGTTCATCCGCGCCAAAACTGGGTTTTATACCCTGGTTTAAACCGGGTTTATTTTGGGTTGGGTTTAGGCTTGGTTTAGGGAGGGATTAGGGATTTGGTGAAGGGCTTTGACTTGGTTAAGCTCAAGAAGTAGGCTCAATTTTGATGGAATGGATCCACTTCAATCTCATTTGGTCCAATGAACCAAACTCCCTACAAAACAACATGCAATTATTAGATAAAATTCCACCAAATGTAAATAAAATGCATCAAGGCTCTCAATGAATCTCAACTCATAAAATATAAGATAAAGCAAGAATTAGTCATTTGAGGAGATATAAAATATTCCATTTAAGAACCAAAAATATGCACCAAAATCCTACTTATCAACTCCCCCACACTTATTCTTGCACGTCTCGTGCAAGTAATCAAAACTAAAGAACAACTAAGATTTTCAAGCCCCCTAACCACTCTCTATCATGTTTAGAAGATAATAAAAGAAAGTTACCTAGGATTGTCAAGTTTCAACAATTCAAGCATTAATGGACTCAATTCTTACCTTGGTTAACAACATAATGATTTCAATAATCATGAATAAATTGAGAATGATATCAATAAACTAATCCTCATAAGGAAATTTTTTGGTGGCTCTCAATCCTAATCTCAAATTCATGTAATAGTGGAGCACACTCAAGCTACTAATGTTTCATGCACTACCATATGCTTGCTTATCTTCTACTCTCCACCACTAGTCTAGGCATTAGAATTTAGAATACACAATTATGAAGGTTAATAATGATGGCTATGAAAGCATGAATCAAATCAAATGAGAGTTTGTGTGTAAGAAAAGAAATAAGGAAAATAAAATTCAAAGTTATAGTGGAAGACATGGATACTAAAGAATGCTATATAAATGAATTTCTTGACCATACCTCCCTATTTCTCTTCTTTCTGACTTACTTTCCAATGCTCAACAATTATTTCCCAATTTCAGCTTCTTTTCAATTCATAACAGTGTAATAAATTCCAAAAATTCAAAGAAGTGAGCTGATTTTGCATTTGTTGTTTCTAAATTTTGAATGACAAAGTGTCTTGGTTTGAATCTTGAAGAGTTGGGTCTGTGTAGAAGTTTCATTTTGCACTCCATTGGATGAAGCTTGCTCTCAATTCATTTCGAATTAAAAACAATTTGAACAAGTTACTACAGCTCCTATGTTCTGAACAGATTTCAGCCTCATGCACTTCTTCATCTAAGTTTCAAGCTTCATTTCCAATTTCTGATATTCCCCCAAAATTTCAGTTCAATCTTTGAAATTTAAGCTCTATAACCTTTCTCATTCAGTAACCAGTAATTAGCAGCTTAAATTCAGTTCATATTTGATCCAAAACACCATTTTAACAACTTGGCACAAAATCTGTTAAGTGAAAAGATTTCAGTGTTGTTCCACCTTTTTCCTCTTATCAAGCCTTGACCTTTACTTCCTCTATATTATCTCGTTTAGCATCAAATTAATGCAATCTTGAATTCCATTTATTTCTTTGATCAGAAATCTCATATTGGTACAACCACCCACATTTCAGCTACTATATTCATCCCTGCTTTGATTTCTTTATTGATGATTCAAGCCGAAATGCATCTAATTGCAGTTATCCAAACTGAATAGCCTTCAATACTCTTCCAAAATTAGGATCCAACTTCAAAGTGAAAGATTTCCTGAACAAATTCAGCTTGTAACTTGAAAACTCAACTCATGTAATCTTCCAAAACTTGCTACTACTACCTTCTTGAGCATTCATCAAACTTGCTTAAAAATGAATTTCCATCCAGAACCAAAAGTTCCAATCACACTATATAATTAATTCAGAATTCACATTCAAAGAAGTTTGTCAAATGTCAAACAATGAAATCAATCCCATAGAAACAACCTAAACTCAAAGCATATTCCATCCTCCCCCCACACTTAAAACTTTGATCGTCTCGAGCAATAAAACTCTATAATATCACTCCAAGTTAATACAACAGTTTCAAATCTGCAGGTTTGATAATATTCCTGATCATCACAGAGCAGGCTTGTTGCTGCTAATACATCATTTTACAGCTTCATTGGTCTTCTATCTAGAGCTCTATCAGTTTCTAATACTTTTCATTGCTGGAAAATCAGAA
Organism: Zingiber officinale; assembly: GCF_018446385.1. Classification (NCBI taxonomy): domain Eukaryota; kingdom Viridiplantae; phylum Streptophyta; class Magnoliopsida; order Zingiberales; family Zingiberaceae; genus Zingiber; species Zingiber officinale. Next base: position 176,481,687 of record NC_055988.1, on the reverse strand, counting down.
CTCCCTTCAAATCAACACTAACACTTTTATAAGCAGCTAATAAACTCCTCACAATTTCTTCACTGCTGCACCATCCAGCAACCTCCCAAAATTCATCACAAACTTGATTTCTGAAAATTACTTGTAAGAGACACTGTCAAACTTGTTTCCTGTTTAAATCTAATCCAGTTTTCAGAGTTACAGAATTCCCAGGTTGATCCTTCATTTAGCAAGCAATTAACAAGAACTAAAATTTACTTATCTCAGCTCAGAGTATCATTTTCATTGATTGGTACAACTCTTTCAAAGTCCAAACTGCATTCCAGCATTCCTGTCACTCATTTCAATTCCGAAATTTTGTTTCTTCAATTGCACTTCATTGGTAAGAAAGAATTAAGCTAAAGCATAGTTGAGAGTGTTGGAACATCAAATAGCTATGGAAGTCAAGTTCTCTACTTAAAATTTCTCACTGCTTTTCTGTTTTGACAGATTTCAGAGTTCAGAGTTCGAGTTACTTCCATTAACTTCCTTTCAATTACCATTAGTACTTCATATATGCATATCAGCAACTCTCTAACAGTCTACTATATTAAATCAATTTTGAATCTTGATCCATACTATTCAGATTTCCAGCATGTCAACCACTAATTCTGCAACTTCAAATCTTCTATTTTCATATCCTTGATGCTTCTAGTTTCTGCAAAATTCAGTTTGAAAAGGCATGGAATGAAATGAGAAACCATTTGTTACTGAAATTAATGGAGTTTCACTTGAGATCATAACTGATTTGAATTCTACTCTTGAGATTATAACTGATCACTTGAGATCATAACTGATTTGTGATACAACTTTGATACAAACTCTCCACAACCCACTATATTTTCACAAGAGTCCTTATTTCAAATTAAGCTTCATTTGATTTCCTTAACATTCCCAAATCTCTTCTACAACATATGTCTCTTAATAAATGTGATTAGCTTCTGAGTTCCATGCAGTAGCAATGTGCAGCTTAATTCCAGCAGCCTTTCATTTCTGTTACAGTTTCAGTTCCTGCACATAACAAGACTTCACTTGAGCTCATCACTCTGGTTTGCTCTTGCATTACAATAGAGAACAACAATTTATATATCTGTCATCCAACAGGTTTTTTAACTTGATGTATTTCAGTTTTAACAGTCTTAACAATTCTTATATCCTGTCCAAATTAACTTGATCCTTTGTTGAACATTACAAAAATTTAGTGATCTACAATAACTTCACATGCAATTGCTGCTTATACAGTGAGTTGCTGTTAAAAATCAGAATTCAAATTGAGCAACAGATTCTGGAATTCTGAAATTTGTGAACTTTGGAACATCAATTCAATTTCTGATCTCCTTTATTACCGATCAAGCTTCAAAGAATTTATACATTTCTGTTTTGTCCAGATTTTGTTTCCAAAGCGTAGGATACAATCTGGAATGCTTCTTGACTGGAATAATACAATCTTTGATCAAGTTACCAGCAGCTCTAACAGCTCCCTGTTTTTGCTTCTGTTTCCGAAATTTCAACAGCAACATGTTTCAGATTTAAAACTTATAGAAATCTGAATTTCTGGATTGGCACAATTGGATTCCTAATCTGATTTCACTGATTTCTCTCATCAAGCTTCAACATTTCATTTCTATAGGGCATCACAGTTAACATTTAATGAATAATAGTTTGATCTCCACATTGTTTTGATTTGAATCCGAATAGCTTTGATCTCCAAACAGATTTAGCTTTTCATTTCTGAATTCCATCACTATTTCAACTTTGGTTCTGCATTTCTGCATATCTACCATCGCCGATACCCTTTTCACAACCAGTTTCAGCAAACATGCCTTTAAACATCACTGTTCTTTGTGCTGAGTTATTCTTTGGCCTTCGTCACTCTCTCTAAAGATTAGAATACATTTTAATATGCTTCTTGAATGGAATTGTATTCACCAAATTAAGTTCCAGTCCTTATTTCCAATGATCAGATTCAAATAAGCTTCACAATTACATTTCAGCAGCTCACAATCTGTCATCCATCAACTTCCAAAATTTATTCCTTCATTTGCCCTTTTACACTAGTTTCTCAATCAGCTAAAAGGTATCTTACAATGTATTTTGTTGTTAAGGAACCCCAGACTTGTTCTCCAACCGAAACAACACTTTCAGCCCTGAATTTCTACATTTAAGTAATTCAGCTCCAAGTTCAGTTTCAATTCTCTTATTTCCTTAGAATTTCCGACCAAACCTTGAAGCCTTAATCTAGATAGATCTCTTTAATTAACATTCACTCAAATAATCTTGCCTTCAATTCCTTCTAATCAGAAGAAAGAATGCTGATACAATTCCTGCAGAGAGACAATTTCAGCTACAACATTTTTTTCTTTCTGTTCAGAGTATCCAGTGGTCACAATTCTCTTCACTTCTTCAAAAATAATGTTTCAATTTGAAGTACTTCATAAGTGAAATGGTACTCACCAATTGAATTTTAAATTCTGATCCATAGTGGTCAGATTCCAACAGCTACAAGAGCCCACTGCCTTAGTTCTGTTTGTGCATTTCTTGCATTGCTTCAGTAATTCCTAGCTCTGAAGTTCAGATATAAAGTGTGTAGAGGTCATGGAGGTAGAAGAATACTATTTGTTTTTGCAAATGCTAGGGCTTCACTTGACCTTCTTGCTGATTTGAATTCTGCTCATGAAATTTCGTACACTATTGACACTAAAATTCCCACAAAATATTACACTTGATTTCAAATCTCAATAACACTTCCCTTTACAGAGAAATAACAAGGTTCTAAATTTAAATTTCTGAATCCAGTGAGTTGCTATTAAAATTCAGAATTCAGCTTAAACCACATAAGTTTCAGAATTTGATACTTGAAAGAATTTGTTTGCTTGAATTCTACATGGTTAAGCATTGAGAAGGCACGCTTTAAACCCTGAACTGTAATCAAGCTTAGCACCACAACTTGAGGTTGATACAATCACTTCAAAGATTTTTCATTGATTAAATTCTGCTTCAACAAATCCTGCTCCATACTAAGGGTTCCAGTTTTCCCATTAGTTGTTCCTCTATTAGTTTTAGTATCATATGGTTAGTGCTTGATGCAACTTCTTCCTCTATTAGTGCTTTGATGCAACTTCTTCCTCTGTTAGTTTTAGTATCATATGGCTTCGATGCAATTTCTTTCTCTGTTAGTTTTAGTATCATATGACTTTGATGCAACTTCTTCTTCTGTTAGTGCTTTGATGCAACTTCTGTTAGTTTTAGTATCATATGGCTTTGATGTTAGTGTTTTGATGCAACTTCTGTTAGTTTTAGTATCATATGGCTTTGATGTAACTTCTTCCTCTGTTAGTGCTTTGATGCAACTTCTGTTAGTTTTAGTATCATATGACATTCATGCAACTTCTTAGTTTTAGTATCATATGGCTTTGATGCATCTGTATTACAATTCGTAAATAACCTAAGCACTTCAATGCACTTCAAGAGCATCCTATCATTGACTGTTGGATATATTATAAATTCTAACGGTATATTTTAGCTTTTGATTATATCCAAGGACGATGTTTAAGGGAAGTTTTAGATTTCGTATATTGTGAAGTTCTTACTGCAAGAGTGCAAGTTTCCTTCAACTTGAGGTATACAAGTCATCTTGGTCATGGAGACTTATACGACATCTTAAGCAAGCATCTCATTGAGGTGTGGATCCGGGATGATTGGGTATAAGTTGAAGTGCCCGAAGATGTTTGGATAGCCCACAGAGGATTCACAGTTCCTTACGAGGAGACGTATACCCTATGGTCACTCGTTAGGATTATTACTCAAAGTTTTTAGCCAAAACATCACATGTTAAGAGTGCGAGACTCTTGTACACATGTAGGAGTAATTTGAATCCGCAGAATGAGGAAGTATTACTTGGGCTAAGTGTGACGTAGTCAGCCTAGTGGGGACAAGACACATAGACCATATCCTGAATCAAGTGAATATAAGACGAGTGAAAGGAACGAGGCACAACTCACTGTAGCTGCTGAAGGGTTTAGAATTAATTCTAAAATCAACTATAATTTTTCGGCTAATTGAGGATCATGATGTACTACTAGGTGTCACTCATGATCGTTCTATAATTAAGTAGTTAATTATGAACGACCAAGATAAATCAGGAACCTATTGGGTCACACGCATTAACGAGTCTCTAAAAGACATAAAACAAGTTAAAGAATAGAATTCTTAGATCAAGAGATAAATGTTTGGTTGAACCATACATAGGGCAAAAATATGAAAATATTTGTCGTAATGGAAGCACGGATGAGTCACATCTCTTATGGAAGAGTTGAACAATATTTGGTTTAATAATGAATTAGTGATGAACCAACTTGGTTTAGTTGTGAACCAAACCAAAAGGTTAATGGGTTAATTTTTTGCTAAGGGATAATGGATTGGATTTGGGTTTTCTAATCCAACTCAATAATGAAGGCTATATATTGATATGGTTGTAAGAAAAATAAACACGAGATCATTAATTGGCTTGCAAGGTTAACCATGTGAAAAATGCCAATCACTTAAGCTATTCAACCATATCCATCCCACTTGAGCTTCATAGTTGGAATATTCCAAAAGAAGATAATTATTCCTCTTTATAATTTAAAATATCATATAGTTTAATTATCATTTTTTATTTAAATTTTCAAATGTATTTGGACAAGTATAAAAAATACCTCTCAAATTAAGAAAACAAGTGTCCCTTTGTTTAAAAAAAAACTAAATGTGCAGCTTTTATAATTTTATCTCAAAAATATCTCTAAATTCAATGCTATGGTAGAAACTATCCACATAGAACTTGTTTAAAATGTGTGTTAGGCTTTAAAATCGAACGAATGCTGCACAGTGGCCAAGTAGAAGGCTTCTGCCAAGCGAATTATTGCCGAGAGACCGAGCGAGTGAACAACAGAGCAAAGCGATCGACCGGGGGAAAAAATGCACGATAGAGTTGGAGGGAAACATAGGTGGAGAGTTTCAACTTTTTGCGTGTGTAATCCTTCAACGTTAATGATCGATTAATGTGATCAATACAATCCCGGATTCTGGATTCGCCGAGGGCACCCCTCTACGCATCCACACGCGAAAGAGAGTCTCTTTCCATGCATTTGTTTATATTACCAATGCATGTGAATCAATATAAACCAACCAATATACCTTGAATCTTCTAATGTGAGACTAAAGTCTCATTTACAATGAAACTTCTTTCTTCTTCCATCTCTTTTTCATATATATATATATATATATATATATATATATATATATATATATATATAACAAATGTTTATGTAATTATTTTAAAATAAATTTGATGAACTATAAATAATTTTGATATAAAATATTTAGACCTTAAACCGTAAAATAAATTCTAAATTACACTAAACATATTGTTTTATATATTATAATATTTATTAAGTAATTTTTATACAATATAAATCTTAAATTCAACTTAAACACAGACTATCTACCGATAGTTACTACACAAGTTATATGGTAGCTGGTCTACGAGAAGCCTACAAGAAGGTTTGCTGGTCTCGGAATTTGGAGTGCTACGATTCTGAGACGTTTGTCGTTGTATCTTGGGAACGAATTGCTGCTATCCGTTAGCACCGTAGCGGAGCAATATCGTTTACGGAGATAGTGTTGAACACTAGCCTCGACGATCAGTATCAGTTTGCGCACTCCGGGAGATACCGGGAACAACAGTCGTAAACGATATTCTGCAAACTGATATGGCCACTTCCAACGACGTTCCGACGGTCGTTCCGACCGCCATTCCGCCAACATCAATTCCGCACGGAGAAAATCCGGAGAAATTCAGCGGAACCGACTTCAAAAGATGGCAGCAGAAAATGTTGTTTTATCTAACGACGCTAAACCTTGTACGGTTTTTGCAGGAAAACCCGCTAGCCGCTACGGAAGGTAGTAAGGCTGCTTGCGATGCGTGGTCACACGGAGATTTCCTGTGCCGCAACTATATTCTCAACGCCTTGGACAACACGCTGTATAACGTGTATTGTTCATTGGAGACGGCGAAATCTTTGTGGGAATCACTTGAGAAGAAATACAAGACCGAAAATGCCGGATTAAAGAAATTCATCGTCGGCCGGTTTCTGGATTTCAAGATGGTGGACTCTAAGAGCGTCTCAGCTCAAGTCCAAGATATGCAATTAATACTGCATGATCTGGACGCCGAAGGCATGAAGCTGAACGAGTCATTCGCAGTAGCTGCGGTAATTGAGAAGCTCCCTCCGTCATGGATGGATTTCAAGAATTACCTCAAGCACAAGCAAAAGGAGATGGGACTGGAAGACATGATCCTGAGGCTACGAATAGAGAAGGATAATCGAAAATTATCTGACTCTAGAGGAACCAAGCAGACTATTAACGAAATGTCCAACCTGGTCGAGCCAAACGTCAAAAAGCCAAAGCAGTTCGAGAAGAAGGCTCAAGTAAAGAAGTTCAAGGGCTCTTGCTACAGCTGTGGAAAGTCAGGACACATGTCAAAGAACTGCAGACACCCGAAGAAGCCAACCAAGGGGCCAAAAGATGCTGCAAACCACGTCACACCTCTCTTGAGGACTTGGATCTCATTGCGGTCGTGTTTGAATCCAATACAGTGGAGGATAACCCGAAGCAGTGGTGGATCGATACTGGAGCAACTCGTCATATCTGTTCAGATAAGGCGATGTTCTCCAAGTATACTCCGATAAATAGAAGGAAGCTCTATATGGGCAATTCCACGACATCTCCGATCGTCGGACTCGGAAAGTTATTCTGAAGATGACATCTGGAAAGGAGCTAACTCTGATTGATGTGCTCCATGTTCCCGACATCAGAAAGAACCTAGTTTCTAGATCGGCACTTGTTAAGGCTGGGTTTAGACTAGTGTTCCAGTCCAACAACTTTGTCCTTACGAAGAATGGTGTCTTCGTAGGAAAGGGGTACTTAGAACAAAGTCTATTTAAAAGGGTTGTAATGACTGTACTCCGAAAATTTAATGGAAATACAATAATTGCTTCAAGCTATGTGGTTGAGTGTTTCAATTTGTGGCATAATCGACTCGAACATGTGCATAATAATACTCTGAAACATCTCGTCAAACTAAATTTATTACCGAACGTCAATGTTGACGAAACACACAAATGTGAAGTGTGTGTAGAAGCTAAAATGACGAAACTACCTTTTCATTCGGTGGAAAGGTCAACGACTCCTCTAGAGTTAATACATAGTGATCTATGTGACTTGAAACTTGTGCAAACTAGAGTAGGTAAAAAGTATTTCATTACTTTTATCGATGACTGCACGAGGTTCTATTATGTCTTTCTTTTAAGAAATAAAGACGAAGCCTTAGAGGCGTTCAGAACCTATAAAACAGAAGTTGAAAATCAACTTGACAAACGAATTAAGATAATTCGTAGCGATAGAGGTGGAGAATATGGTACACCATTTGATGAATTTTGTTCAGATTCTGGCATTATCCATCAAACAACGGTGTCTTACTCACCTCAATCGAATGGTGTTGCTGAACGTAAAAATCGGACACTAAAAGAGATGATGAATGCCTTGTTGATAAATTCAGGCTTACCTCAAAAATTGTGGGGGGAAGAAATATTATCGGCAAATCACATTCTCAACAAAATCCCTCATAAGAAAAGTGATAAAATTCCATACGAATTATGGAAAGGTTGCAAGCCATCGTACAAATACCTGAAAGTGTGGGGGTGCTTGGCAAAGGTCGAAGTACCTAAACCAAAGCAAGTAAAGATCGGACCTAAAACGTTCGATGCAGTATTTGTCGGATATGCCCATAATAGTAGTGCATATCGTTTCTTAGTTCATAAATCAGACATTCCTGATATTCATGTAGGAACAACCATAGAATCTCGGAATGCGATATTTTTTGAAAACGAATTCCCAAATAAGAAGGAAAACGTTGAAAATGATAACAACGGAAGTTCAAACGAAAATGACGTTACCAAACTTAGCTGTTATAAAAGGACTATTGACGATCAAAGCGAAGGGTCACGTCGTAGCAAACGGGCTAGAGCTGAGAAATCGTTCGGGCCAGATTTCATGATTTTCATGTCGGAAATTGACCTAAGAACATTAAGTGAAGCTCTCTCTAGTCCCGATGCTCCAATGTGGAAAGAAGCTGTCAATAGTGAAATCGAATCCATCATGAATAATCATACTTGGAAATTAATAGACCTTCCTTCTGGTAATAAACCATTAGGTTGTAAGTGGATACTAAAACGCAAGTATAAAACTGATGGATCAATTGACAAGTATAAGGTCAGACTTGTAGTCAAGGGGTACAAGCAAGAGGAAGGCCTTGATTACTTCGATACCTACTCACCAGTGACAAGGATTACATCCATACGAGTGCTAATAGCCATTGCAACACTGTATGACCTTGAAATACATCAAATGGATGTTAAGACTGTGTTCTTAAATGGTCAGTTGAAGAAGAAATTTATATGGAGCAACCCGAGGGGTTTGTGGCTCCAGGAAATGAGAAAAAGGTGTGTCGACTTGTTAAGTCATTATACGGATTTAAGTAAGCGCCTAAACAATGACACGAAAAATTTGACAAAGTAATGCTGTCAAACAAATTCAGAATAAATGAATGTGACAAATGCATTTATGTCAAAGACACACCTAAAGGTTATGTAATCATCTGTCTATACGTAGACGATATGCTAATAATGGACAGTAATCTATAATCATGACTACAAAGAAAATGTTGACCAAAAATTTCGATATGAAAGATATGGGTCAAGCAGATGTTATATTGGGAATTAAAATTCTCAAGACATCAGAAGGGATAGTTCTGACACAATCCTATTATGTAGAGTCAGTATTGAAAAGATTCAATGCGTACGATCTCTCTACAGTAAAAACACCTATGGATCTAAGTCAACACTTAGTGAAAAACCATGGTGAGACCTTATCGTAGTTGGAATATTCTCGGATAATAGGCGGTTTGATGTATCTCACAAACTGCACACGCGCATATGCGGTCAACAAGCTGAGTCGTTTTACGAGTGATTCAAACGACACCCATTGGAAAGCATTGATGCGAGTTCTTAGATATTTGAAATATACTATGAACTATGGATTACATTATGGAAAATATCCCGCTGTGCTGGAGGGATATTGTGATGCTAATTGGATATCAGATACAAAAGACTCCAAATCCACTAGTTGATATGTTTTCACGATCGGTGGGGGAGTAGTACCTTGGAAATTCACTAAGCAGACGTGCATTGCTCGGTCAACTATGGAATCCGAGTTTATAGCACTAGACAAAGCAACTGAGGAAGTTGAATGGCTGCGGAATTTCTTGGAAGATATATTCCGAGCTGGACGAAACCTGTGCCTGCCGTACTGATCCACTGTGATAGTCAATCGGCAATTGGAAGGGCACAGAGTAATATGTACAATGGGAAGTCACGACATATACGTCGTAGACATAATACCATTAGGCAGTTGATCTCAAATGGAGTGATTGCAATCGACTATGTTAATGGAGTGATTGCAATCGACTATGTTAAGTCCAAAGATAATTTGGCAGATCCTCTTACGAAAGGGTTGAGTCGAGATCAAGTATACTGCTCATCAAGAGAAATGAGATTAAAAATCTACAACTAAAAACGACTGTAGCGGTAACTCAACCTTGTTGACTGGAGATCCTAAAATCTTGGTTCAATGGGACAACGAAGTTACAGAAGTTGTGTTACAGCACATGAGATATTTTATCTCTATCCCAATCCTAGGATGAATTTGTGCTGTCCTACCTCATGTAGTGAGGTAAAGCTTATGCTTTTAGTGACTTCTATACCTTATAAGGTGGAGTATGGTAGGATACTCCTGATAGAAGTGTCACCTATATGAGTGTGAAGATAGACCGCTTCAATGAAACACTCATAAATCTAAGATGGTGTCCATGGCCGAAACAGAACCAACTATGAGAATCTAAAGTAGGTGAGATAGGTCTCTGTGTGGGTGTTATTGTCTTAGTATACACTACAGCTGAGCAGTTCAAAACATCACGTTCACTGCGCAGCCTAGTATACTCGATAGCATTCCACTACGGAAGGTTCAAAGCCACAAGCTACCTCTCCCGATGCAGTGACTTATCGATTAGACTCTTGTAAAGTGTCAGCATGCATACACGCATTGCATTAATTTCCATTCATGTGGGGGATTGTTGGATATTGGGGCCTTAATGGACCAATACGGTTTTGTGGAAAAATCGGAATGCCATCAATAGATAAAAGTCGTAATTGACTCAAAATTGAAATCTACGTTTCAAGTAGATAAATTTAGACTATTAATTTGCTCAAAATCGATTAAAGGTGAATGAGAAATTAATTGTTTAAAGTCGGCTCAAATAAAAATTAATTATTCATTAATGATATATATAAGGAAATGCATGGGAGAATAGTCCCACATTGAAAATTTTCGATGTGCATTCTTTGCGTATTAATGATGCTGTGTTAATGGAGTTAACTCAGAAAAAGACGAGGTGCTCTCTTCAAAGGGGCGAGCAGGTGCTCGCACCTGTGAGCCTGCCACCCGCCACGTGCGCACGTGCGCAATGGGCGCTTTGTAGGCACACTTTACACTTCGCACGTACGCGTCGTCGCGAGGGCATTGCAGTACCTACGTGGCACTCGAGTGACGTATCAGGCTCGTATCTGACATGGCAATGTTTATGTGGCATCCACGTGGGCAAGAAGAGATGACTGGACTGTTGATTGGGCAAACGGATGGCAACTGTTGATCAAAGAGGTGTGATGGATCGCTTGTGATACGATCTAAAGCGTTGATCGCGAAGAGTCACGATCTGACCGCTTGGGATGAGACTTGATCTGAAGCGTCAGAAAGAATGGATCAGTAGATCCAGATCCGATGGCTGATGACAATAGGCGAGATCTGAGGGTCACAACTCTTCAGATCTGATGGATGAGATTAAAGTGGGATATGTGAAGGGTTATAACTCTTCAGAATGGACGATCCAGATCGATCCAGCCCAAAGAACACATCCTCTCACCCAAAAAGGCATTCAACCTCTTCATTTGGTATAAATAGAACCCTCCAGATGCTGGAAAAATCAATCGAATCATCTCATCTTGTGCATTTAAGAGTCTAAAAAGCCTACGAGAAGGTTCACTGGTCTCGGAATTCGGAGTGCTACGATTCTGAGATGTTCGTCGTTGTATCTTGGGAACGAATTGCTGCTATCCGTTAGCACCGTAGTAGAGCAATATCGTTTACGGAGATAGTGTTGAACACTAGCCTCGATGATCAGTATCAGTTTGCGCACTCCAGGAGATACCGGGAACAACAAGTTACAACGTATTTGTAGATTTACAGGGATTTTTCCTCCAAATAAAATTTGCAACTAAGGGATGTTGGGATGTTGGGATGTTGAGCTTCTGGGCTGCTTGCAACAAGTGCTTTTCGATTTATCCTGATGACTTGTAGGAAATTTTTGTGGGACCGGATCGATCAGTTTTTTGGATATATTAGTAATTGATATACCTACAATTTTTCTCTAATCTATCAAACTTTATGGTAAAATTTAACATTAGAATTAATACCCATTTTGATTGAAAAATTCATTTCCAAATACTCTATCCATTTTTCAAATCCCAAAAGCACTATTTAAATAAATTATATATATTAAAGAAAATTATTTCTTCAATATTTTAAAAATACTTTTGACTAACTAAACATAAAAAAAAAATATTCTATATAATATTCCATTCCATGAATTAAAACTTTATTCTATCAATAACTACTACAGTAATACACTCCTTATTTTTATGTAAATCTAAATAAATTTAATTTCGATCTCAATTCAATTATGGATTTGAGTCATCGCTGCAGATTTACTTCTGTTCTTAATCGGACAGCTCACATCTCCACTATTTAAGCAGTTGTTCGATAACCCTCGAGCTTGGCGTGAGCCTTATCAGGTATTGCATCAATTACTCGAAGATTAGATTTTTGGGATTTGTTTCTTCCCAATTGACCAAGTGTTAGAACTGAAGCTCTTCTATCTACATGTCTACAAACTTAAAGGAACCTTCATAAAGTTGAACATGCAAACACCTTTTCTAGCTGTGGAAAAGTTTGTGAGATCTGATATGTATAGGTTATTGTATTCACAACTACAGTTTCTGGGAAATCTGATTGTCTTTTCTTTGTTTGTTTCTTCTCAATTGACCAAGTGAATGACTTAAGTTCTACTATCTACATGTCTATAGTTATCAGAGCCTTAATAAAATTTGAAAATCAGATTGTTTTTGCTTACTTCTTTGTGTTCTATGTAGTTAAACTGTGAAATGATTGCTTGATAAGATTAATGATGGTTCTGGAAAATGAATTGGAAATGATACAAAGCATGGATCTTCAAATTGGCAAATATATTATCTCATTGCAACTTGTTTAACAAGTGTCACTAAAAGTGTATTCTGTGTAAATTATTGATGTAGCATTTTCTTTTCTTGTATTTCCATGTTACAATACTGGCTTGGAATGTAGAAGATCTAATGTTGCCAAATGAAAAATTTGTATTCAAGTTTAACTGGAAAGAGGAATTGGAGATGTGGTATTTGTATTCTGACTCAGAATTTAGAGCTTTCTCTTCAGCTTCTTTGGAGATCAGTGATGCCAGTAGTGGTATGGTTCTTTTATTTTCTTATACATGCCTATCATTCTAATATCATAGTTTACTGCAAGTTATATTCAAATTAAGTATACCAAAAATAATTTTTGTGTGTCATTCAATTCCCATCTTTGCATGATGTTCTCATTTGCAAGCAAAGATATTTACGATAGGAGTCCCTTTCATAATGATATCAAATAGGACGTCTCTTTGATCATATCCGGAATCTGAGTCAGACGGACTGCCGGGTGAGGTGAATGGAATATTGACCGAGTCGCGATGTCCCGGAGGAAGGTATGCTGAGATGACTTCTATGTTGATTAAGTCTTCAGAAGTCCTTTGGTCAACACTACCTGCAGCTAGCGACGGGGTCGCCCGGTCTCTGGTACCCCGAGGCTCGAGGCGGATCCGACGAATATATGAGTAACACGCTAATAATATAATAATGAAATGAATGAGGGGTGAATACGGAAAACGTACCCTGGCCAAGGGGGGCGCCCTCGGATGGGACGCTGGTCGAGTTGTCATAACTCAGAAGAGCAGATGACTCTGATAAGACAGGAGAGCTAGATCTAACGACGAGGAGCCAAACACGGTGGCACGAAACCGGATGCGACTTCGGCTCGCAGGCCGGGCTATGACATCGGCACACAGGCCGTGATAAGACATCGACACGCAGGCCGGGATAAGATATCGGCACGCAGACCGGGATAAGAGCTCTTGTGAAAACTCAACATTCTAGTGTCATAAAGTATTTTCGTTGTGATTTGGGGGGTGAATATACTTCGAATCAATTTTCACATTTACTTACTTTTGATGGTACTATTCATCAAACCTCGTGTACAGATACTCCTAAACAAAATGGCGTGGCTGAACGGAAACATAGACATCTTGTTGAAGTAGCCTGTTCATTTTTTATTGTCTGCTAGTGTTCCTAGTACTTTTTGGAGAGAAGTAATCCTTACTGCTACTCATGTCATTAATAGAATTTCAACCTCACACAATTCAGGTTTGTCACCTTTTGAAAAATTGTATGGGTATGCTCTTGTCTATTTCTCTTTGCGTGTTTTCGGTTGTAGTTGCTTTGTCCTTCGTCCACATGCAGAGCGTAATAAGTTAGCCTCTCAGTCTGCTCTTTGTGTCTTTCTGGGTTATGGTGTTAGTCAAAAATGATATCGTTGCTTTGATCCTGTTAGTCAAAAATTGTATGTCTCTCGTCATGTTGTGTTTCTTGAGTATATTCCATTTTTTTATTCCGGCTAGTTCGCATAATATGACAAAGTCAATTTTGCTTTGCATTGATCCTTTCAATACTGATACTGAGGAAGATTCACCCACAAATCCTACTGGTAGTTCAACTGAATCTGATACTTTGGTTCCCGAGATACCCGCTCCACATGTTCCTCCTTCTACCACTACCCAATTATCTCTTGAGGTTGTGGATGATCCTTCTCTCCACCATCGTCAATCCACTCGTGTTCGTAAGTCTACTAAACTACCAAATTTTGCTTACTCTTGTTATTCTATTTCTTTTGCTTTATTTGTTGCCTCTATTCATTGTCTTTCTGAGCCTGAATCCTATAGAGAAGATGTTTGTAACCCACTTTGGCGGAGTGCTATGGCTGAGGAACGAACTGCTTTGCATCAGAGTCATACATGGGATTTGGTTCCATTGCCACCAGGAAAATATACTATTGGTTCTCGTTGGGTTATAAGATCAAAACTAAATCTGATAGATCTATCGAACGATATAAAGCTCATCTTATTGCTAAAGGTTATTCTCAGGAGTATGGCATAGATTATGAAGAAACGTTTGCTCCTGTTGTAAAAATGACAATTGTTCGTACTCTGATTGTTGTTGCTTCTGTTTGTCGATGGAGAATATCTCAGATGGATGTCAAGAATACATTTCTAAATGGTGATCTTCATGAAGAAGTTTATATGACACCTCCTCCTGGTATTTCACACAAACCTGGTGAAGTTTGCAGGTTTCGTAAAGCGCTTTATGGTCTCAAACAAGCACATCGTGCTTGGTTTGAGAAGTTCTCTACAGTGATTACTTTGTTTGATTTTCATCCTAGTAATCATGATTCAGCATTGTTTGTCAGATATACGAGTGCAAGTCGTATTCTTTTATCATTATATGTTGATGATATGGATTATTACTGGCGATAATTCTGATGGAATTGCTTCCTTGAAGTCTGAGTTAGCTCATTGTTTTGCTATGAAAGACTTGGGTATACTACGCTACTTTCTGGGCATTGAGGTTGCTTATTCCCTGAAAAGTTATCTTTTATATCAGTCAAAGTATATATATGATCTGTTTGAGCGTGCTCGTCTTACTGATAATAGAGTTGTTGATACTCCTATTGAGACTAATGCTCGATATTCTCCATCTGATGGCTCACCTTTGCCGGATCCTAGTTTGTACAGAACTATTGTTGGAAGCTTGGTTTATCTCACCGTGACTCGTCCAGACATTGCATATGCTGTTTATGTGGTTAGTCAATTTGTTGTTGCATCAACTACAGTTCATTGGGTTGTTGTTCTTCTTATTCTTAGGTATCTTCGGGGCACTCAATTTCAAAGTCTTTTATTTCCTTACTTCATCTCTTGAGCTGCGTGCATACTCTGATGCGGATTAGGCTGATGATCCTACGGATCGTAAATCTACCACTAGCTTCTACATTTTTCTTGGTGATTCCCTTATTTCTTGGAAGAGTAAAAAACAAGATGTTATTTCTAGATCTTTCATAGAAGCTAAATATCGTGTCATGACCTCAACTACTTGTGAGATAGTTTGGTTGCGTTGGTTGCTTGCGGATATGGGTGTCTCTCTTCATCAACCTACTCCGTTATATTGTGATAATCAGAGTGCTATTCAAAATACATGTAATTCAATTTTTCATAAGCGGACAAAACATATTGAAATTGATTGTCACATTACTCGTCACCATCTTCAGATTGGCACAATCGCATTGCCTTTTGTTCCTTCAAAGCTACAGATTGTTGATATGTTTACCAAGGCACATTCTGTTTCATGTTTTCGTTTCTTATCTTACAAACTTTTAATGTTTCTAGCTGCAGTATCGTGAGTTTGAGAAGAGATGCTAAACTATATATTTATTTGTTTATAGCTTTTAGAGAAATTTAGACTTTTTCTTTTTTTTATAGAGTTTAGAGTTTATTAATTTAATTATATAAGACTTTATACTCCGTATCAATTTTAAAATTTAATAATATGATTAATTTTTTCTATCTCTTAATTTCAAAAAAAAATAGATTTCTAACCAAAGTCAGGGATGGATCCAGTGGGGGGGAGGGCATCGGCGGTCGCCCTCCCTTGTCGGCGATGGAACTCTTAGTATTATGAGCTTCCATCGATGAAGATGGAGGATACCGCTCTTTGTTTATCATGATCGTCTTTCCATACTTAAATTCCTAGATCCATCACTGACCAAAGTTATTCACAAATGAACTAATAAAGCAATTCTGTTTGTATGAGTCAGTATCCTTAAATTTATATGTACAATAACTTAAACAAAAAATCATTTATTTGCTATAATATTAAAATTTCAAGCAATATTTGTATGGATTTTTTTATAAGAAATGAAAATTGATAATATTAACTAGCTTTGTTAAAATTAAAGACCTTTACTAACTATTTCAAGTGTATTTTTTTTTTGAAGAAAAGAATTACCGATATATTAATGGTGGAGAGATATTTATTATCTATATTACCACTATATTTATTTCTATTCTAAATTATCATCGAAATAACTTTGATGATGACCAGTTCCCTTTAACTTTTAAAACTGCTGATGAATCTTCTAGAGTTTTAAAATGAATTGAAAATTAGGACGATTTGCAAATCGTTTTTGATCGAATTTTTTTCCATCTAAAATCGAGCCAAACAGAATTTCCTTCCCTCCTCGTAACTCAATAAAAAAACATTATATTTATCATCTAAATTATCATTATATTTATCTCTTCTAAATTACTATCCTCATGTATTATATTCATTCCTATATTTATAGGTTATTTAACTTTTATATTAATCCCTATATAGTTGGATCAATATCAATATCCTGTCTATCATCCTGATTATTACTACCTATCATTCTTTTTTAAATAAATAAATAAATTATTTCAATGTACTACTTACTTGTCTATTCCATACCCATACCTAAAACTACCTATACCGAATATCTTATTACTATAATAGGGTCTAAAAATTCTTCTATGTCCTCTCAAATTTTTCATTGGATTTGAAAAAAATTATCATCCCTATAAATGAAGGATAAAAAGAAATCAAATATCTCAATCATTTATTTTTAAAATTAAAAAATATATTTTACTCCCCTAAATAACTACTTGAATTAGCATATTATTTTTACAATAAAATGAAAATGGTGTTGGAAAATGTTTTATTAGTAATTTGGCATGATTCTCAAATTGATAAGACTAATAAGAATGATAAATTCATGTATGAAGAAGAACATGCATGATAGGGTGAAATATCACATATTGTCTCCTTACGAACCCCAAAGACTTATTGTAGGTTTTACCTTAGAAAGCAAGAAAAAGGTTAGCTTGATTCCCTCACAACATCACCTTATGCAACAATAGTCCAATGCCTAAAGAAGGAAAGGGATTGACTACCCATAAACATCTATCTTGTGATTGTCATACCAACTAAGCCACACCAATTCACGTCCAAAGTCTAATAATATGATCCAATTCTATTGATCTAGAGAAATTCACTTATTATTTATGAAAAAAACAAATTTATTTACGAAGAAAGCAAGATCATGTGGAGCTTCAACAAAGGGCCCCTCTAAAGTACCAAGTGAAAGGTAGAGTGTTGGTTGTTGAATAGTATCCCTTGTTTATCTATGTTTGTTGGCGAAGGCGACTCCATGTCTTGCTTATATGTACGAAAATCTTAATCATTACTTGGAAAATCTACTAGTAGTGTATAACACCATCATGTCTAGTAGACCAACAAGCATGATTTGTAGATCTAAAAAGATAAATTGAGTTTGCCTAGTATAGTAGAAAAAATAGATATATCAAATTATTCCTTATTTCATTCTTATTCTATTTAACAACCAAATATTCCATGTATAAGAATTTAATGAAATTAATTTAATCTTAATAAAACTATTAGATGTGAAGCCCTTTTCTAGTAGTTTTATCTCTATATATAGCTAACAAAAGATTGTAACTATTTGATTACACAAAGAGTTAACAAAATGAGCACCCCTCACTATGTTTCCCTCTTCTCCATTGCCACATTCTTTCTCCTCCTCTTCCTCCCCCTCCACGTCACTCCCTTAGAACACGACCCACCTCACGACTTCGTCCACGAGGACCCCCCATCGAACCCGCGGCTGGAGAAAGCCTACGTGGCGTTACAGGCATGGAAGCACGTCATCACCGAAGACCCCACCAACCTGACCATCCACTGGTGCGGGCCCCACGTCTGCAACTACACCGGCGTCTTTTGCGCGGCGGCGCCGGACGACCCCGACGAGATCACCGTCGCTGGCATCGACCTCAACGGCGGTCAGATCGCCGGGAAACTCCCCGAGGAGCTCGGCCTCCTCGCCGACCTCGCGCTGTTGCACATCAACTCCAACCGCTTCGCCGGCGGGCTGCCGGACGCCCTGAGAAAGATGGAGAGGCTGTTCGAGCTCGACGTGAGCAACAATGAGCTGGAGGGGCCGTTCCCGGCGGTGGTACTCGACCTTCCGGCGCTCAGGTTCCTCGACATTCGCTTCAACAGGTAATTCTTGCTTGATATAAATGTGCCGAACTTATTTGATCCGTCCCGATCACATAAAATCCGAAAGTGTAGGTTCTCCGGCGAGGTTCCCAGCCGAGTCTTCGATCTTCCCCTCGACGCGCTCTTCCTCAACGACAACGACTTCAGCTTCACCTTCCCTCCCAACCTCGGCAACTCGACTGTCTCCGTCCTCGTCCTCGCCAACACTCGCATCGCCGGCTGCTTCCCCACCTCCATCTCCGCCATGGCCGGCACCCTCACGGAGCTCCTCCTCCTCAACGCCTCCCTCTCCTCCTGCCTCCCCGACGCCATCGGCGACCTCCTCAACCTCACCGTCCTCGACGTCGGCTTCAACGCCCTGGTCGGCCACCTCCCCGCCTCCCTCGGCCAGCTCAAGAAGCTCGAGCAGCTCGACGTCGCGCACAACAACTTCTCCGGCGAGGTCCCGGCGGCCGTGTGCGAACTGCCCCGACTCATGAACTTCACCTTCTCCGATAACTACTTCTGCGGCGAGCCGGAGGTGTGTTCCAAGGTCCAGGACAAGGACGACCGTGAGAACTGCTTGCCGGAGCGGCCGAAGCAGAGACCTGTGGAAGAATGCGCTGAGTTCTTGGCGAAGCCGCCGCCCGTCTGTGACTCAAATGGATGCATAAAGCCACCGTCTTCGCCGCCGCCCGCAAAGCTCCATGAGTAATTGTAATTTGTATACGAACAGAGACGCTGTAACAATCATATTATCATAAAATTACATGGTTTGAGAATAAGTTTTTTTTAAAACATCATGATAGTGATGGATAGAAAAATCTGAAGATAGAAGAGAACACTTTATAAATAAACCTGAAAGGAATTGATGCTACAAGCGCACTCTATGAACAAGTATTACAGCACTACTAATGGTACTTGCAACACAAACTAATCTTATCTCGTATAATCTTCAACGATAAACTGCTCAAAGCCTGAGGTCCGTGGAGGTGCCCATGAGCCTTGTGGACTGTCGATGCGCCTTGTGGACTACTTCAGTAGTCCATTCGCATTAGCATTCACATTCACAATCGAACGGTAAACTGAAACTACACCGGATCAGCAAAACATCAGTGTTCAGCATCATCAGTGCTTAAAGATGGGAAGGAGGGGATTGATTTCAGTATCAGTTTCCTGCAGCCTTTGCGGTTCGGTGGTGTCAAACCAACTCCAGTGTGCGGAGGCGAAACCCTCTTCCCATTAGGGGAAGCAACCTTGATGTCGGTGGTGGAAGTTGCGGTGGATCTTAGAATTGCAGGAGTGTCATCATCCTCAAGAATTGTGGTGACATTGTCCAGCTTAGTTTGAAGGTGAACAAATTCAGGTTTCCGAATCATGTGAGAGCCATAGAGCGCAGGTGAGCGTCCGATCAAAAGCCTAGTTGGTTGTGGAGGTTTTGAACTTGAATAGAATGGCATTTCAACTGGTAGCCTGAGTGATGAAGCTTTCACTGTCAGATGAGAAATCTGAACACCGAAATAACCTACTGAAACAAGCACAGAAAATGCTTCCTTCACCTGATACTTCGTAACGGTGTGGCTGGCAAAATGTTTCCTGGAGCATGATGCTCAATTTGAATGCTTGTGCTTTGTTGTCCATCTTCTAGTTTATCATCTTCCTTGATGTATGCATCAGCTTCCTTCTCGGCTTGATCAATTCCCTCAGCACTTGGAAGAGTACCTATCGAAAGACCAGAATTAACCAGAGTAGTAAAGAAAGTTTGAAATAAATGGTACAACTTGATACTCACCATCCTTTCTTCCAAATAGATTCTTGCATCCTTCGCATCTGCACCCAATTGAACACCCAACTCCACCCTAAAGAAATCGAATAAGTTTGAATCAGAAAACATACGCAGAAAAAGCAAGTGATCCTCAAAAGTTACAACACCTGGTAACATTCACAATATTTCTTCAGGCAATTTGATTTTTTACAATTGCATCCTCTCTTATGTCGCGCTGAAGCAGGAGTCCTGTTGTCGTCATCCTAGAGGTATTCAACAGATAATCCCATTAAAATCAATAGGAACTACAGAATAATAATAATAATGAATATCCATAGAAGAGCAATGTCGCAGGTGAAATTCTTACCCCTACTTCGAGGCCAGATTCAGATGTTCGAATAACTTTTGGGGCAAATGCAAGCGGATTACGAGACTCTATCTGCTTACGAGTAGCTAGAACAGTTTCCTCATGGACGGGTTTATTAACACACTCCTGACATGAACAGGGCTCAGAACAATAAACTCCAGCAGCAAAGCACTCACAGTAGCTACATAAGATGTCTCCATGTCAGTACAACCATTATACGATTCGAATCAATTATTCTATCTAGATCACATTGGTCTAAAGATAATTTTTACAGTGTTAAGAAAGCATGCTGAATATAAAGAGTCATCTATTATTTGAAAATTCGAAGACAAATCACTGAAATTGATATAAAGAGTCTCACAGTTTCAGACATTTTGACTTCTTACAGTTGCAATGCTTGCATCCTTCACTATCGCCTCCACTTTGTGTCTTGCGTCTAGATCATGAGTTTCCATTACTATTAATATAGTTACAATCAAGAAGAGATAAAGCAACATGTACAACATACCTCTTCTTCTTTGGACTACCTTGAGTCAACTCCTCGCAGTTATTAATGATTGCATCCTTTGGATCATCATAAGGAACAATTTGGAGATGGCCTTCGCTATCCTCAGGGCCAGAATCCTTTCCAACAGATAAGGAATTTGTTGGATTTTCCCTCTCAGTTGTCTCTGATATAAGAGGATCAATTGGAATGCTGATTACTTGTTTTCCAGATGTCGGTGCATCTTTTGTAACCATTGTATCCTTCGATGTTGTAGCAAGGGCATTCAAATGTAACCCGATCCCAGGCAAGGCATGTAATGGAGTAGTTTTAAGCTTCAAATTGTTGGCTCCACAGATTCTCTTGCCTTTGGAGGAAGAAGTAGATGGCGTGAGATTCTTTTTAGAAACACTAGCAAGCTCAAAAACCAAACACCGCCTAAGCATTCCTCGTTGTTGGTGGATGTCAACCTACAAGATAAAAGGTAGCCGTTATTATACATGCATATTGACTAAAACAAATTTCATACAATCAAAATACCCTAAATGCAAAAGAAGTATGATACAATAATCAATAAGTTCGAGTCATATAGAGGAGGGCGGATCCTCTTGTCCACTACATGGATTGGTCCATTTTGATAGATCCTACTTGTTAAACAGGTGAGATCCATCATAATCCACGAATCAAAGACAGTGGATCATCCTCTGCTCCGCAAAATGCGGACTCGAGGATCCCGCCTGCCTATAGAGCAAGGAACACCCACACATGGGTACAAAGTTCCATTCAAAATTCCCTCAACCAAAATTGTGAAGAGCTCAAATATATACAACATCTTAAATCAGAAAGCACTTGTATACAAACACAAAATCTTAAAGATCATAGCAGCAAATATTTACAAACAGACAAGTAAACAGGAGATTGTAAGGAGAGCATATAAACACAGTTGGAAAGAAGAAAAATCGATAACATGAATGGGCACCATGATGCCAATAAGTTTGAACACAAAAAAATTCAATTTTCGTCCAAAGACAGATCACCAACATTACCTGATCCTGGCAAGTATCAGACAGCACTTTTTCGGCACAATCTGTTTCATGATCCATATTACAACCTTCAGTACAACTTGATGAAGGGTCATTGCTGACATTATGGACACAAGAACCATGGGAGATATCAGATTGTATTTTCTGTAGACAATCAGCATTCTCTGTGAAATTTGTCAATAGAGAAGCAAATATATTCCCATCATCATCCATAATTTTCTCAGCTTCTCCCATTTGGGCCTCCAGCTCCATGGAGGAATCAAAGATCAACAATCCTTCACCATCATCAGAGATTAAACTTTCCCAGTCACACCCAAATGCTTCATCTTTGGTCAGATCAAACGAATGAGTTTCTTGAACATCATTTCCCATAGCAAACAAAATTTTGCGCTGCTCTACACTAGTTTGAATCAGGTGAAGCTCGACTGAAGTATTATCAACGTATAGCTTATCATCCATTTTAATACCATAGCAAGGTGTCAGGTTATGATCAGGGCTACCGGATTCATATTGGGTTGGCTGAGGAAAAGTACTCGGGAGATTTGGGCACTGATCAGGAGGATCGACAGTAGCCTCATTGAGTGAACATGCTATCATGCAATTTTCCTGTGCGCTTGTAGTGAATCGGGATGGCCTAGCAACATCAGAAACCTCCAACAATAAGTTACTTTCATCAGCATTATTCGATGCATTATCCTCTTTAATGGAGTTTGTGAGAGGAACCCTGAGTACAGTAATAAACACCAACATGAAATAGGGATATTGAAATATATGTAAACTGAAGAAATTCAATCTTGATTATTACCTTCCAGAGGACCTAGTTTCCCTTGGAGGATTGATATGTGGTGAACTAAATATTGAAGAAAGAGAAGCAAAGTTCAGTGATTGGTACGTTTGTGTAACATGCAATGAATCTTGTGGCTCAACAGGCTGGATTGGAGACAAATTATTAATGAAGTTGAAAACAGGTGAATCCTGCAAAAAAAAGGAGGAAAAAAACTAAGCTAATGGGTAAAATCAAAGAGCATAAACCATTAAAAAAAATATGAAACGTGTGAGAGCAACCGAATGTAGCATATCAATTGCATACATAAAATGAACACCTTTACTAGTTACTAACATAAAGGGGGAAATTCTAGCCAGCAAAAACTCTTGTTATGAGGATGATCTGCTCATCAGGAGTCAACCTAAGGGAAAGCATGAACGATGCTATTTATCTCCACAGGTTCAAAATCTCCAACAAAACGAAGAACAAAAGATCAAACATTTTAAAGTCCTGACTTGGAATGACCAATCAATCCTCTCTGCCCAGAACCCAAATTTGGAGAAAGAAATCCAAATAATGAAAAAAACCAACGCCTTGATGGAGAAGAAAGCGATGTAAAGACAGAACAAATGTGAACTTAAACCGATTGAACCCTATTGGAACACTAAAAAGATATCAACGGGATCATCCTTCAAATAGGTCCCAAGCGATCTCACCTCCGCCACAAAGCAGATGTCCTAATTAAGTTGAACTAACAGTTTTAGATAAATGCACAAATCCAAAGTTATCACATCAAGAGCTCGAGAAATTAACGAAGAATACAGCGCTACTCAACAGAATTTGTTGTTCTTGCATCAGTAAGGCAAGATTTCAGTCCTCAAAACGTCTAAAAAGCAATGAAGACGAATTATGAGCAGCAAATCTTCCAAATGTAACCCAAATAAGCGTTGCAAACTAAACTTTTAAAAACACAAAACCTTTTTTCGCATCTAGACAGAGAGAATTCGAGGAAGAAACAACACTGAATCGACAGCCAAGAATGTTGGCATAAAAAACACTTGGAATCAGTCCTCAAGGAAACATAATAGGATTGAATACATAGAGTGAGGAACTTGAAGTATGAATTTCAACTAGTCATCAATTGCAAATTGAAGGTTTCCCAAGCAATATGATCAATTAGCCAATGCCGAAACAAGAATCAAAAGACAGTGAAAATACAACTTTTCCCTTCGAGAAACCAAGACCAAGCGAAAAACAAACAGACCCAATAGGAACCCACAATCTCGCACAAAAAAAGGAACACAGACCCACAAATCCCCCCTGGAAAAACAAACAAAAAACCCCCAAAATATAGAGAATCATGTAACTCAAATCGATCGAAGAATCCGCTTGAGTCGCAGATCACCTCGAACTTGGAGATCGGCGTCCCGGCGACCTTGCTCCGCTCGGGCGTGTCCATCTCGTCCCCGTACGCTTCACCGCAACGCGTGCTCTGAGTTCGCTCCTCGTCCTCCCCCTTCTCTTCTATCTCTCTCCTCGTGCTTGGCCACCTGCTTCGCCTGCCCCCGCTCCTGTGCGGCTGTGCTCTACTAGATTTCAAGAGGGGTCGATGGGCGGGAACTCCATTTTTTTCGCCCCCCTTTTGGGCCCTCTTGCCTTCACCCTCTTCTTCGACCTCGATCCAATCCAATCCAATCCGATATAATCTATTATATCAATCCCGCTCTGCCCGGACCGATCCATTATCATCGCCATCTGCCTCTCTCCGCTTCGCCATCGATCGTCGGCTTTTGGTAAAAATCAAAACTTTATTAATGACCAAGAATCCACGCCTCCAGACAAGGACGAGCGGTGAAAGAATTAAATAGTTTCGGAAGAGACAGCGAGAGCAGGTAAGGACACTCTCCGCTTTTGCTTGCTTTATTTTTCGCCCTTTAATTTGGCGCTCGGCTCGCTGGCTCCATGGCCCACGCCGCCTTCGAGAACGAGCGGTATCCTTACCGGAAGTTACCATCTAGGCTATTCGCCTGTGAACAGCGTTGTTGGATTTGGGACACGTGTATCACTCCTATTTGCCCCTTCATCCATCAGTCCCCATACGTCGATTCAATCTTTTTTACATTGTATTATTTAAAATACATTTTAAAATTTTAAATTACATTTAATTTTCAGTAATTAGGAAAAAAATAATTAAACCGTCGTGTTAAAGGCCTACGCAGTGAGAATAAGAGGGCGATGCGACGCCATAACTGCGACTCCCCTCCCGGTTCTTCTTCCGGCACTAACGCCGTCATTGGCGCGAAATAAACGACCGCGTAAACGTAGAGACGTTTTATCGTGCTTTTCCGGAGCGGACGCAGCGACGTACCGAAAAATCGCACCTGGCGTCCTACGTGGCAGCGCCTGACGGGGCCCGCTGACGCGGCTATTTGCTGACGGGCGTACGAGTTTACCGGATCGTGGGGTGTGATTTGATTCAAGTAATTTCCTGGCCGTTACGATTATTATGAGCTTTATAAACACGTGGGCACGGAATTTGGCGCATGCTGTTGGCAGCCCTTCTATACCGCATAACAGATTTTATGCAATTTATTATTTTATTTCTTTATTTCCATTTTTAGGATATCAATTTATTATTATGATACATTATAAGCTGTGGATTCTCCACAGTAAACAATGTATAAGGACGAGAGTAGTTCGGGGCGCCTGTAGTGGGTCCGAGGGCCTATCTCCAATGGGACAGTGTCTCATTGGGACCACCTGTTTATTTGGGAGGGAGGAAAACCGTGATACTGCGTGGATAGTTGCGACGGCCACCAACAGACATGCATGCAACGCTGCGTCACGTGAAGTGAGAGGAGCTCAAATTATAGCCAATTAATCAATAACAACCAGGATTATTCGGCATTTTAAAATTCATAATATTTAAAATATATAAAAAAAGCAAATATGTACCGACTGAGTTTAACTATACTTTACAAGGTTTATAATTAAAATATATAAACAAATTTAATGGAATCTCCGCAGTGTAATTATTTAAATTGGTATGAATATAAACTTTAATAACAATGTTTAAATAAAAATATTTTTAGGTAAAAAATATTGAATAAAAATAAAAAGACACGTCCTTTGTCTAAATCATTAAAGGACGTCTATTCTTATTGTTCTCAAAAACAAAATAGTCGTGTAGCTAACTACTTTTTTTAAAGTAGTATTAATATTACTTTTATTATTATCTCTGTTTTAATTTTGCATTGATAGATATCTTATAATAGTTATAATATATAATTGGTATGAATATAAACTTTAATAACAACGTTTAAATAAAAATATTTTTAGGTAAAAAATATTGAATAAAAATAAAAAGGCACGTCCTTTGTCTAAATCATTACAGGACGTCTATTCTTATTGTTCTCAAAAAAAAAAAATAGTCGTGTACTATTACCTAACTACTTTTTTTAAAGTAGTATTTAATATTACTTTTATTATTATCTCTGTTTGAATTTTGCATTGATTGATATCTTATAATAGTTATAATATATATATATATATATATATGCAACTAATATCTATGAATGAATCTATATAATAATTATGAAATTGTAATTGTTATAATATAAATAGTTTTAATAAGTTAAGTGTTTATTGTAGTAACTATGGTTTAAATATTAGTTCCTGCCACCTTTGTCCCTCCCGATGCGGCTTCTGCAGTCTACTTTAGTAGCAGCAAAAGTTGCGATCATCTTAAATTGGATGATCTGTTGGAATATTTTGTGGTGGTGCAATTTTTATACGGACAGAATGACAGTATACTATCGTTTTGACGAAGTCGATGCTAGAGTTAAACTTTATCTCTTTAAGAGATGAATTTGCATCACATACGGTGCTTACAAAATACGGTAATCATCTCCTAAGATACAACGACTTTATCTTGCGATAGCAGCACTTTAAATCGCAAGACCTCTGAACCGAAAAAACTTCTCGAACTCTCCAATATAAGTATGGAATGCAATGCTTGCTTTGCTTGAAAGTAATTGAGTGGGTGAAATGAGGATGTGAAGAATTTTATTTATACTAAATGAAGGGGGTATAAGAACCTCTTGGTTCAATTAGATCTCATCTATCCATTTTGAATTGAACGATTAGATCACATCTTTTCCTAAGAGACACACTACCTCTTTATTAGATGTCACCCTTTAGGAATCAATAAATGAGATTTAGTCATCCAAATGACACTTAAACCTTTCAAGTTGAATGAATAAGATTTGTCAATCTTGATATAACGATCAAGATTTAATTTATCATTTACATTAAATTTCCAACAATCCCCCATATAAATAAAAATTAATGCATGTATGTTATCACCTAAGGAAAATTTAATCGAAAAATTATCACATTAGGAGAGGTGACTTGTGGTTTTGAACCTTCCGTAATAGAGTACCATCGAATTTACTAGGCTGCTTAGTGAATATGATGTCTTAAACTACTCAGTCGTTCGTGTAAACCAAGACAATGGTATATATACAATAACTTCTCTCACTTCGATATAGTTCTCACTGTTGTGTCCCTTTTGGCCATGGACAATATCTTGGATTCATAAGTATTTTATTGAAATGACTCATCTTTATACTTATATAGGTGACCTTCTATAAAGAGTATCCTATCGTACTTTACTTTTTCAAGTATAAGAGTCATTAAAAGTTTATAACTTAATCTCACTACATATCGTAGGTAGCACTTTTCTATCATAGGAATAAGAGGGGAATTAGTCCAAATGCTCACGCGAACTTTCATAATTTCATTGTCCCATTGAACTAAAATCTTGGGATCTCCAAACAACAATGTTGGGTTACCACTATGAATGTTCTTATTTGTAGATTTTTAATCACATTCCTCTTGATGTGCAGTATATTTGATCTCTATTTAACCCTCTTATAAAAGGATCCACCAAGTTATCTTTTGATTTAACATAGTCGACAGAGATAATTCTGTTAAAGATCAACTGTCTAATGGTATTGTGTCGTCGATGAATATGTTGTGACTTACCATTATACAAACTATTTTGTACTCTTGTAATTGTCAATTGATTATCACAATATATCATCACGGTAGACACTAGTTCTTCGCAACATGAGATATCTTCTAAGAGATTATGAAGCTACTTTACTTCTTCTATGGCTTTATCTAAGGCTATAAACTCAAATTTCATAGTTGATAAGCTATGCAAGTTTGTTTCATGGATTTCCATAGCACTGCTCCACTACCAATGGTAAATACATATCCACTAGTAGATTTAGAGACATTTGTATCAGATATTTAATTTATATCACAATAACCTTCTAGTACCACTGGATATCTCATATAATATAATTCATACTCTAAGGTATGTCTTAAATATTTAAGAACCCTTATGAATATCTTCTAATAGTCATTATTTGGATTACTTATAAATCTACTTAATTTGTTGGTCGCATAGGCAATATCCGGACGTGTGCAATTACTGATATATATAAAACTATCAATTATTCTCAAAGATTCCAATTGGGATATAGATTCACCATGGTTCTTAGCTAAGTGTAAGCTTAAGTCCATCGATGTTTTTATAAGGGAAATATCATATACATTAAATTTTCTTAGTACAATCTCAATATAATGAGACTGTGAAAGGATAATTTCATTTAATGTCTTATTGATCTTAATCTCAAGTATAACGTATGTTATATGCATATCTTTCATATCAAAGGTTTTGGTCAGCATCTTCTTAGCAGTCATGATCATATCATGATTATTACCCATAATGAGCATATTGTCTACATATAGACAGACAATAACAAACGAGTCAAGTGTGCCTTTGATATATATGCATTTATCGCACTCGTTTATTTTAAATCCATTTGACATCATAATTTTGTCAAATTTCTCATGCCACTATTTCGATGCTTGTTTTAGCTTATATAGTGACTTCACGAGTCTACACACTTTATTTTCTTGTCTTGGAGCCATAAACCCTTCAGGTTGCTCATATATATTTCTTCTTCCAATTCACCATTTAGAAATATTATTTGTACATCCATGATCCGGCAGTAAGAATGGGGGACCCACTTTCTGAAGGGTCTTAGCTTGAGAACCGATGAAGGGCTGACTAAGCGGTCAATGGCCGAGCCGATCAGCCGGGTTGGTCCGAGCGGAGTTAGAGATAACCCATCCATGAGGTTGGGTGTCCGACGCCAAGGCAGGAGGATCGAAGGGCCGACCGGGAGACCGAACGGCAGGGGCCAAAGAGCCGAGCGGGCAACCCGCCCGGACAAAATAAGGGCGAGGGGACAAAAAGGTGGCCGAGCGGCCTATGCGCTCGGCTCGGGATATGGGATATCGGTAGAAGCATGTCTGATGATTAGGCCGTACATAAGATATCACGATGGAGGATCTTGCCGTCACATCATGGAGAGGTTGATACAGTAGCAGTATGGCGTCAGGGACGCCTTTTCTGACGGATCCATATCTAGGCATGGCCCTTCTGACAGACCCATGTCTGGGCATGGTCAAATGCATGTGATTGCTTTGATTGGCGCGCCCAGGCTTCTTCGAGGGGTCTATATAAGGCCTCAATTTCTTCACCGGAGGTATGCACGTCTTCATCTTGAGGCTACCTTCTTGTCATTCCTCGCCTAACTTGAGCGTCGGAGGACCGTCGCCGGGACACCCCTCCCGGCTCGGTTTTGTTGCAGGTTCGCTGGAGCACTCGAGGATCCAGCAGAGAGCGCCACGTGCCCAGCGTCCGCTGACTCTTGGTTCGGACAGGATCAATCCATTTGATGTATCTCAAGGTTATGTATTATATTAATAACAATGAGTACTCGAATGAATGTGATTCTTGTTATTGGTGAATATGTATCAAAGAAGTCAATGTCTTCCTTTTGTTTGAATACCTTTGCCACTAGTCTTACCTTGTATTTTTCAATAGTTCCATCAGCCTTATATTTATTCTTTAGGATCTATTTACATCTTAAAGGCTTGATTTCAAGTGGAATATCCACCAATTCCCAAGTATGGTTTTGTATGATGAAATTGATTTTACTATTGATGACTTCTTTCCAAAAGGGAGCCTCAGGACTTGATAATGTTTCACTTATTGTCTTGGTTTATTTTCTAACATATAAGTTATGAAATAAGGATCAAATGAATTTATTATTCTGACCCTCTTGCTGTTGGTGCGGGAAACATCCGACGATCGAACCGGTGTTTTGATTATGTCAAAGGATTCAAGTTAAGTTGTTTTGTTATCTAATGAGTTTAAACAGGTGTGCAGGAAAGTTCTAACTGCGGTTAGGCAGGTGAAAATCTTAAGGGGTGGTAACCTTAGGTCCTAGGGGGTGGTAACCCTAGGTGAAGGAGAAAAACCTTAAGGGGCGGTAACCTTAGGTCCTAGGGGGTGGTAACCCTAGGTGGAGGAAAATCCTAAGGGGGGGGGGGGGGGGTAACCTTAGGTCCTAGGGGGTGATAACCCTAGGTGGAGAAAAACCCTAGGAGGCGGTAACCCTAGGTCCTAGGGGGTGGTAACCCTAGGCGGAAAGTCCAGTCGGTCTGGAGGACCGGACTGGCATCAGGTAAATCTCCTGAGTGGAGTAGGTGATGACGCGTTCCCCGTAGAGGGAACAATAGGCGTCGAGGTCGACCTAGGGTTTCCGGTCGGAAACTTGAAGTCAGACCCGGTCAGTCCGATGATTGACAATTTTATTTATCGTATTATCTTTTTGTGTTCTAACTCTGTTTTGCAGGAAACTAATATTTTTCATGCAGGGTTAGAGCTGACCGGGATCGGTCGACCGAACCTCCAAGCTACCAAATCAGATCTCCAGAAGCTGGACCAGGTTCGACCAGGGATCGGTCGACCGGACCTCGGGATCGATCGACCGAACCTGGGATAGGTGTCGACTGGATCAAGCCGAGGTGTGCGGGTCAGAGGAGACTGATCGGTCGACCGAACCTTGGGATCGATCGACCGAACGCAGGGATAGAGTTTGACCAGATCGAAGCAGAGCGACAGATCGACGAATCAGATGCAGTGGAGATCATCTGATCGGTCGACCGAACATGAGGATCGGTCGACCGATCCGCTTCGGGTCAAATCTAATCCCGAGACTTGGGGATCTGGATCAGACCTTGCAGAGCTATAAAAGGAGGCCTCAAGATGCAGCTCAGATCATCAACTTCGAACAGAAAACTCTGCTCTTCCGTGTGCTGCTGCTAAACGCCTCAACAACGCTCTGCTACTCCAACAAATCACTCCAAAGTTTTCTATTCTCTTTTTCGTTGGTATAGTTTCTTTACTGCACTTACTTGTACTTATTCACTTGTAAAGATTTGCACTATATAGTTGTTGCCCACCGAAAGTGGTCAAGGACCGCGGGCCTTCGAGTAGGAGTCGAAATAGGCTCTAAACAAAGTAAATCACTTATGTCTTTGTATTTACTTTACTTTTCATTTCCGCTGCGTTACTTTAGTTACTCGAACGATTTCCGTAAATCGCTAAAATAGCCACAAGCGCTATTCACCCCCCCCCCCTCTAGCGCTTTCGATCCATCACTTGCTACGTCTTAGTTCTTCATTATTTCCATGATTACTAGCAGTTTCATAAGTTATTTTATTTAAACTTTCCTCTTTCCTATCTTTGCAAGGAAAAATATCTTCAAAAAATATAACATTCCTTGATTCAATTGTTATTCCAACATGTAAATCAAGGACTGCTGATTTATGCATAAAAAATTGATATGCACTACTATTATTGGCATATCCAATTAAAATACAATCAATTGTCTTTGTTCCTATTTTGGTTTGCTTTAGCTTAGGCATTTACTTTAGCTAAATACACCCACACTTTCATATATTTATAAGATGACTTATGATCCTTCTATAACTTATTAGTAGTTTTATTTTTCCTTTTTAAAGGGTTTTTATTAAGAATATAGTTTGCCGATATAATAGCTTCCCCTCATAAATTTTAGGGTAAGCCCGAACTTATCAACATAACATTCATCATTTATTTAAGAGTTCGGTTCTTACGCTCGACAATCCCATTTGATCGAGGAGAGTGAGGGGTTGTCATTTGATGAATAATGTCAGATTCTACACAAAATTCATCAAATGGACTATTATATTATTCTCCTCGATCACTTCGAATTCTTTTAATTCATTGACCAATTTGATTCTCAACTTCATTCTTATAATTTTTGAATGCTTCTAAGGCTTTATCATTGTCTTTCAATAGATACACATAACAGTATCTGATAGATCGTTTGGAGCGATAGAAGGGGGGCGGGGTGAATATCGCGCTTTTTAAAACTATTCTTTTCTTTCAAATCAAAGTCGTGCAGCAGAAATAAAAAGGAGATAAAGTATTTTACTTCGTTCGGAGTCTAGTTCGACTCCTACTCGAAGGTCCGCAGTCCTTGACCGCACCGATGGACAAAACACTAAAATCTTTCTTTCCGAAATCCTCGGAAAGAAGTGAATCGTACAGATACAAGAATGTTAAGATAGTAACACACCTACTATCTTATGTAAATTAAGTGCAATATAAAATAAGTATACCGACAATAAGATTTGAAAGACGAAGCTTGGTCGACACGAATGAAGTTGCTTGCTGAAATCGTAGGCGTGAGCAGCTTGCAGAAGAGTACCAGAATTGATTAGAAAGTTCTATCCTGCCTTTGACTTCGAGCCTCAATTTATAAGAGTACTGGAGGTTCGGTCAACCAATCCCTCTTTTCGGTGGACCGAACCAGCTCCATTCCTTCCTCGCTGAAGACTGC
This sequence comes from Zingiber officinale, assembly GCF_018446385.1. Lineage (NCBI taxonomy): Eukaryota > Viridiplantae > Streptophyta > Magnoliopsida > Zingiberales > Zingiberaceae > Zingiber > Zingiber officinale. Next base: position 176,448,968 of record NC_055988.1, on the reverse strand, counting down.
AGCTGGTTCGATCTGTCATAGTAAATGCTCATGAATGGTTCAGTCGACCGAACCCATTTTTCGATCGACCGAACAGTCTATTTCCCTGTTCGTCGAAATCTGTCGAGATCCTCATTAATGATGCAATTAATTTTGATTGGATCGGTCGACTGGTCCTCCGGTTCGGTCGCCGATCAGCCCTTTTACCTTTTTCTACTGATCGCTGTTGATGAGTTGTCCAGTGCTGAGTCTCCATGGTTCGGTCGACCGATCCTCTGGTTCGGTCGACCGATCCTCTGGTTCGGTCGACCGATCAAGCTTTGACTGGACTAAACTCTGTTTTGCCTGATCTGAACTGATCTCTGGTTTGAGTCAAGCTGGTTCAGTCGACCGATCCTCCTGTTCGATCGACCGATCAGGCCAAACCTGTAAAACAGAGTTAAACAATATTCCTGCAAAACGAATGTTAGAACAGTAATAATATATTATGCATGAGTAATATTAGACAGTAGAACTGTCTTGATCTCAACTTGGAAACTTTTCCGGTTTCTTCAGTTGGATCAGCGACCTTAGGTTGTTCCCTTTGGGAACTCGACCTCACTGTCGCTCCTCCAGTTGCTTACCTCAACTTACCTGCCAAACATGGTCCTCCAGATCTATTTGGACTTTTACCTGCTCAGTTTTTGATCACCTTATCCACTAAGACTTTTCCTGCAATATTATGTTAGCCAATAACAATAATAATAATACAGAAAATAATGGTAAACCTAAACCTAGATTTATCGAGATCCGCTGGTCCGGTCGACCGCGCGCGGTCGACCGGAAACCATCCGATCAACCTTACATGGAATTCACTCCTCTAAGACTTCTCATTACCTAAGGTTACCACCTCTTAGGATTTTCTCCACTTGGCTTCACTCACCAAGACTCAGTATTCAGGCTACCTAGGGATCAAGTCCTCCAGACCTATCCACCTGGCTTCCACGATATACTGAGGTTTCCCTTACCTAGCCTACAACTAGGACTCAGTATTCGGCTACCCAGGGATCAAGTCCTCCAGCCCTATCCACCTGGCTTCCACGATATACCGAGATTTCTCTCCTTGCCTAGCCTCCAACTAGGACTTCCCTTGATCAAACTCCATACTTAAACATACTTAAATATACTTAAACATATTTGTCTGACATTAAAACCTTAGAGGTCGATTGCACCAACAGTATCTAGTGCAATCATCAATGAAAGTAACAAAGTACTTTTTGCCTCCTCTAGCTTGCATAAATTTTAAGTCACATATGTCACTGTGAATTAATTCTAGAGGGGTCGTGCTTCTTTGCACTAAATATAAAGATAACTTTGTCATTTTAGCTTTAACACATATTTCACATTTATGTGTTGGATCAACATTAAATGTTGACAATAAATTTAAATTCATAAGTCATCGTAAAGTGTTATAATTTACATGTCCAAGTTTAACATGCTATAAATTGGAACACTTGATCAAATAAACATAGTTTATCATTTTATTGCCATTGAATTCATGGTGTACAACTATTACATTCATTTTAAATAAGTCATTCTCCATGAACCCTCTACCTATGAATTGACCATTTTTTGTTAGTACATATTTATTTGACTCAAACACTAGCCTGAATCCAGCTTTGACAAAAGCTAATCCTGATACTAAATTCTTACTGATCCTGTCAGGAAGTTGAGAAGACGGACATGCCGGCGTGACGTGTCTAGAAAGTTGACCGCATCCCCATGACCCAGTTGATGAGCTATCTCCTGTGTTGACCAAGTCGTCCGATATCTTCTGGTCAACAACACCTGCAACCAGTGATCGGATTGCCCCGATCCCTGGTACCTCGATGCTTGAGGTGGGTCCCGCGCACATATAAGCATCCACATAATAACAGGATAATAAAATAAGTACAAAATGAATACGGCTAATCGAGTCGTCGCTCGACTCTGGATAGCAGATAAATATCCGCCAGGTGAGTAACTGGCTCCGGTGGCTCGAAGTCGGACGAGATATGGATTCGCAGGGCGACGCACGATCCGACTGCAACATCAGCTCGCAGGCCGGGATAGGGACACGAGGACCGGAATACAATAGCGGCGCGAAGGCCGAACACTCTATTGGCTCGCAGGCCGGGATACAATAACGGCACGAAGACCGAACACACTCTCGGCTCGCAGGCCGGAATATAGGCATAGTACGATACCTGCGCACTCGGACGGGGCTGCTCGGCGAGTGACGACGGTTGCTCAGAGATGTCGACGGTTGTGGCAGTAGCTGCCAAAGATGACGGAGCTGGACGCCGGAGGCGCTGGTTACCGCTAAGGGCAGCGGTTGCCGCTAAGAGTGGCCAGGATGACTATCGGACCTGGTGATGTCAAAGACTACTGAACGCGGCAGCGAGAGCCGCTGGACACGGCGATGATGACCGCTGGACGCGGTGGAGGGGGATGCCGGACTCACCGACAACAAAGACGACGAGAAAGGATAAAGGCAGCAACGCTAGCGGCGAAGCCCGCTGGCAGCGGTGCGTGGGGGCGGAGGCAGCGCGTGGAGACAGCTGTAGCGCGAGGAGACGGAGTTAAGGAGCCGCGGTGTGCTCCCAGCGGCAGCGATGGTGTGAGGAGGCCACGACGTATAAGGAGGAGCACCCGAAGCGGCGTCAGAGTCATCGGCTAAAGCTGTTCTGTGCGCCGGAGGGAGGGGACGAAGAAGAGGAATAGGAGAAGAGGACTGGCTGGCGCCTTGCGGCCGGCGTCCTCACCGGCGAGGGGCGTGAAGGGAGGAAGAAGATCCTCCCGGCGGCGGCGTCCTCCCCAAAACACGAACCGGTCCCTTCTCTGGTGAACAGTGCCACCATTTAAAACCAAACCCTTAAAACCTCAAATAACCAAAATGCCCCCCCTCTTTCTTCTTAATTCCTCCCAAGTCCTAAAGGCTACATCCGCATCACTTACGAATGTTGGGAATATGAAGCACATCAATTAGTGTGACTTCTTTACTTGATGTCATCTTTAGTACCACCTTACCAAGACCAACAATGTTGGAAATTGTAGAATTGCTCATAATTAATTTTCTCCCATTAATAGGAGTATAAGTTAAAAACTGGGTCTTGTCAAAGTAAATGTGCTGTGTGACACCAGTATCGACTCACCACTATCTTGGATTGCCCACCAAGTTGGCTTCAAATACAATGATAGTTAGGTCTAATTCTGACATATCTATTGGCACTGACTTATCTTCAGTCATGTGCACTTGAGTAGCTTTCTTTGGATGTTGATAGTCTTTGGCCTTGTTATTTGGTTTATCATAATTGTGACATGTTTCTTGGAACTTCTTGACCCTCCCTTAGCTCTGTCCTTTGTCGGGATATTTTCTTTTTCTACCAGTATTTGGTTCCAGCAGATTTACCTTTGTAAATATAGACATTTGTATTGATTCTAATTGCTTGCGATTGTCTTCTTCAATCCGCAGTCTTACAATCAAATCCTCAAGTCTTATATTCTTTTGCTTGTGCTTTAGATAATTTTTTAATTCCCTTCACGAAGGTGAAAATTTCTCGATTATCATGACAACTTAAAAGGACTCATTCATTCTTATGCCCTTGACATGCAAATTATGCAGGATCAACTGCAACTCTTAGAGTTAAGTTGTCATAGTTTTAAAATCAATCATCTTGAAGTTTAAGAATTTATCGACGATGAATGTCTTCAATCTGACATCTTCTATTTTGTACTTCCTTTCGAGAGTTCTCATAATTGCTTTGCAGTTGTGATTGGAATATACACATTGTATAACGTATTATCTAAGTTATTGAAGATATAATTTTATATAAGAAGTCACTATGTCCTCAGACATCATATGCCCCCTCTTTCCTTTATCAGTCTCACCTTGAGATATAGAGGAGGCATCTTCACGTAAGAATCTCGCAAGGTTCAACATGGTTAGGTAAAATAATATATTTATTGTCACCTCTTAAAATCCGTACTCATAAACATCTCTGGCTTCTCGCCATGCACCAGTGGAATAGGAGCCGTCGATGATGAATCCATTAAAATTACACAGAAAAATTCATCTTAAATTTGTTGGAATCTTTTGTAGTGGTGCAATCTTTGCACGGGCAGAATGACGGTATACCACCATTTTATCAAAGTCAAAGTTAGAGTTAGACTTTATCTCTTTAAGACGAATTTGTGTCGCACACGATGCTCACGGAATATGACAATCGTCTCTCAAGATATAACGACTTTATCTTACAATAGTAGTACTGTAAATCACAAGACCTCCGAACCGAAGAAGCTTCTCGAACTTTCAGATGCAAGTATGAAATGCAATGATTGCTTTGCTTGGAAATAATTGAGTGAGCGAAATGAGGATGTGAGGTACCTTATTTATACCAAATGAAGGGGTACAAAAACCTCTTGATTCAATTAAATCTCATCCATCCCTTTTGAATTGGATGATGCACTTCATTAAATGCTACTCTTTATAAATTAATGAATGAAATTTAGTCATCCAAAAGATACTTAAACCTTTCAAGTTGAATGAACAAAATTTATCAATCTTAATCCAACGATCAAGATTTAATTTCTCATTTACATTAAATTTCTAACATGATCAACTTGGATGTCATTGTATCCACCTTATGTTGAGGAAAGACATCAAAAATTGAATGGATTTGGAATCGAGAATCATTCTTGGTTTTTTAGATTGGTTCTCTGTTGTGTTGATTAAATGCAAAACTACATTTAAGTGGAGCATTAGCTTGATGGTGGGATTTGAGTAAAGATGTGATATTCCAATACTATTTGTATTTAGTTTTCTAATTCTTAAAACACCTGGAGTTCCGCTAATTTGAAAAGATTGTGTTTTGCCTGTGGTGAACAGTAGTTTCTTAAATGATGTATTGACATAGTGATTATAGGTTCAGAGTAGGTTATATTACTCAGTCTTGGACAATACATGATGTACATCTACATCGATACATTGTGTTTAATGTGAATTTGGCAAATATCAAGCTAAATTTGCATAAGTTGGAACCTAAGCAGGTTTGAGTACCACTTTCTTCAATTGTAAGACATTAAAGCAAGGATCAAGGGCAATATGTGTTGAATTTTGTTTTAAATTCAAAGCATTTTTTTTTGTAGTGTTTTTAGTCCCATATTGCTAAGTGGAGAAGCTTGGAAGGGCTTATATAGGAAGCCCTTCGATCCTTGCTTAGCAATGATAAGGGGACCTACACGCATGCGCGGGCCAAGCCCAAATCGAGTGGATTTGGGGGGTTCGAGCCGGAAATCCATAAATCAGGCGTCACGTACGCGATTAACGCGCGCAGGGGGGTGCAAATCCCCATCCCGTGGGCCTTGCGCTCACGGGCGGCCCGGTCTGTTTTTGTTGGTTTGGTTCAATCTAAATCAAACCAGTTTGGTTTCCGGTTCGGTTTGAACCAAATGAGAGTTTGGTTTTTCGATTTTGTTCCGCGCGTGAGGAAGGGACGCGGACGCGACACTGAGACGCGTTTCCTCGCTAGCGAAGCAGTGCTTCGTATCTTCTCAGAGTGAATAAAAGGGGACTTGCAACACCTCTATTCTTCACTCAAGCCTCGAGCTTTCTCCTCCTTCTCCCTTCTCTGTGCGATTCATTCTGCACGATTTTCTGCTTTCTTCTCGTCGAGTTTTTCGCTGCTTTCTTGTCCTGAGGCTTGGTCTTCCGACGATCTGAGGTTGGGTCCGAGTGTCGCGTCCGTTTTGGAGTGCACCTATGGACTGTTGGACCCCGTGATAGTTTTGATGTGATCAACCAAGTTAGTTAGGTCCTGCAGTGCTTGATCCCTGTGTCTGAGTGTGCAGGAGCTTAGGAGCACAGGAAGTCGAGCGGAAGACGCAGCTAGCGAGAAGGACGGCACGGGAAGGGAGCCGATGGGCTCGGTGCGTCCGAAGAACGAGGGAGCTGCGGAAGAGTACTCCGGTGGGTGTGAAGAGCGTGCGCGGCGTTCGAGGGACGTTAAGCCAGGACGGAAGGCTGCTCGAGGAGAAGGCCGGGAATTGGGTTCGGGTGAGCCATATTTCGGTTGGCTGCAATCATCCAAAAGAACGGAGCTTCGGAAGCCAAAGCGAAGAAGAAAAGGAGTCAAAAGAAGCTGGAAATTACTGTAGCAGAAAGTTACTGTAGCAGAAGTTACTGTAGTTTGAAGGCGCCTTAAACAAGCTTGAAGGCGCCCTTGAAGGCGCCTTAAACAAGCTTGAAGGCGCCCTTGAAGGCGCCTTCAAGCCTGTTCAAGGCGCCTTGAGCAGGCCAGTTTGACCGTTTGCGCTGCGGATAAAGTTTTATCTGCAGATCGAGTTGGAGGCGCCTTGAACCCTGTTGGAGGCGCCTTGGACTCTCGGGATAAGATTTCCAGGGCCTATATAAAGGCCCCTGGAGCTAGGAATTCAACAACAACTCAAGCATTCAATCTGTAGTGTTTCCTAGCAATAGTTCTGAGCTTTTGAAAGTGTAAAAGGCTTCTCCGCCTTCAGCAAAGGAGAGTTTCTTTTAGTGCGCTTCTACTGCCCTGGATTAACAACCTCCTTGGTTGTAACCAGGTTAATTCTTCTGTGTCTTTCTTTTACTGTTTTATTATTTTGTTAACTATTGCACTAACTGAGTTAAAAGTACGAGGAGGGTATAATTACTTTTAGTTTTCAGCAATTCACACCCCTCTTGCCGGCCTCCGCTGCACCAACAAGTGGTATCAGAGCCTGATCGCCTCAGAAGAACTAACCGCCAACTGAAGCACTACGATCAAGACAATGGCCGGCGCGAACATCCATCCCCCGAAGTTCGACGGAGATTTCGCTACATGGAAGCGAAAAATGGAGGTATTCTTCAAAACCGAGTTCGGTATCTTACTAACAATGAAATACGGTTTTGCAGCTCCTAAAGACAAAGAAGAGAACCAATGGACGAAGAAGGAGCAGGCGGATTTCGTGGCGAACGGAAAAGCTGAGTTTCACTTGCTCAGCGTTCTTCCGCCCCAGGAGGTAAGTCGGATCGGAAGCTACGACTCCGCAAAAGACCTCTGGGAGAAATTTCTAGAGCTCCACGAAGGCACCTCGAAAGCAAAGCTAGCGAGGCGCGACATTCTTCGAACACAACTAACAAATCTCCGAATGAACACCGGCGAGAAGGTAGCGCAACTCTAAGCACGGATCAAGGAGCTGATAACGCAACTGACAAATCTCGGCGAAACGGTAACGAATCGAGACTCCATCCGATACGCGCTCAACGCCTTCCCGAGGACTCCGGAATGGGCGTCCTTAGTAGATGCTTACTACATCTCTAAGGACCTTGAGGTAAGTACCTTAGAAAGTTTGTTCTCTACCTTTGAACTTCACGAGTCTCGGATTGCAAAGCCTAAAGAAGTGGTGAAGTCAAACCTCGACGTCGCCCTACAAGCAAGGAGGGACGATCCCGATTCCGAAGCTTCGATCGACGAATCTGAAGCGGCACTACTGGTAAGACGGTTTAATAAATTTGTTAATTCTAACAAATTTAGATTGCAGTCGAAAAAGCTACAACGAAAGAAAAGGGTGGTTCGTTGCTACAATTGCAACGAAGAAGGACATATCAAAGATGACTGTCCAAAACTGAAGAGCAAAAGTAAGGAAAGGAGCAAGAAGCCCACTCGACCCAAACACAATCTAAAGGCCACGTGGGATGATTCGTCGTCCTCCGACTCCGAAGTCGAAGAATTCTCGGGTCTGGCACTGATGGCCAACCATCAGCTAGAAGAAACGTCTAGCACAGAAATGAGCATAGATGAAGGGGGAGGAACATCAGAAGGAGAAAGCAATGATGAAGGGGGAGCATCGCAAGATGAGGTAAGTAAGGTACGTGCCCTAAACTCTAAACAGTCTTTTGAGTTTATTAAAGCTTTGTCTAAAGAATTAGATCAATTAGAAAAAGAAAATAAAATTTTGAAATCTGAAAATAAAAATCTAAAATTAGAAATTGAGAAATTAAGAAATAGTACATGTTTAAATAGATTTCCAAATTCAAAAATTAAAGTTTATGGAAAATTGAACTGGTACATGAGAAACTATCAGGGTCAGCTTAGAAGAATACCCAAAAATTATGTACCCCCTAAGTATCTGAATAACCCTGTAGGTAGGAACCTCTATTGGGTTCCAAAATCTGTGCTTAATTAATTTTTCAAAAATTAAAAGCTTACAGTGAGAAAATTAAACATTGAAATTCTTTATGGAAGCTTTGTCTAAGGAAGTGGTTGTTGCTCCAATAACCAAGAAGGCCTAGTGCCTCGCCACGACCTAGAAGCTAAAATATTGAGAAAAATTGTTTAATTAACTTTCTGAAAAAACATTAAACTAGAATTAAATAATGCTTTAAAAGTTTTTAAATCTTTTTAAAATTCTAAAAAGTCAGATTGTGAAAATTCAAAAATTTAAATTTGACTTAGAAATTTTTTTTATTGACTTAGAATTTTTTTAAATTCAAAAATTTGACTTAGAAATTTTTTTTGGAAAAATTCATTTTGACTTAGAAATTTTTTGAAAAATTCATATTGACTTAGAAAATTTTTTTCTGAAAATTCAAAAATTTGACTTAGATTTTTTTTTGTTTGGAAAAATTCGTTTTGACTTAGAATTTTTTTAAAAAAATTCATATTGACTTAGAAAATGTTTTTTCTGAAAATTTAAAAATTTGACTTAGAATTTTTTTTGTTTGAAAAAAAAATTCGTTTTAACTTAGAATTTTTTTTGAAAAAATCATATTGACTTAGAAATTTTCTTTGAAAATTCAAGAATTTGACTTAGAATTTTTTTTAAAATTCTATACATTTCACTTAACTTAAGTTATTTTTTTAATCCCATTTTTGCTGTGATCAAAGGGGGAGAGAAAAGTACAAGTTTAGGGGGAGTTAGAAAAATTTAAAATTTCTGTTATTATTTTTATAAAAAGTGTTGCAATTTTACTAATTGCAAAAATTATGCTTAACTTGTTAGTTTAGTAATTTTTTTTCTTTAAAATTACTCTTTATGTCTATTTTAAACCCTAACTTGAACTTGGGTTGATGCACATCAAAAAGGGTGAGATTGTTGGACCCTGTGATAGTTTTGATGTGATCAACTAAGTTAGTTAGGTCCTGCAGTGTTTGATCCCTGTGTCTGAGTGTGCAGGAGCTTAGGAGCACAGGAAGTCGAGCGGAAGACGCAGCTAGCGAGAAGGACGGCACGGGAAGGGAGCCGACGGGCTCGGTGCGTCCGAAGGACGAGAGAGCTGCGGAAGAGTACTCCGGTGGGCGTGAAGAGCGTGCGCGGCATTCGAGGGACGTTAAGCCGGGACGGAAGGCTGCTCGAGGAGAAGGCCGGGAATTGGGTTCGGGTGAGCCCTATTCCGGTTGGCCGCAATCACCCAAAAGAACGGAGTTTCGGAAGCCAAAGCGAAGAAGAAAATGAGTCAAAAGAAGCTGGAAATTACTGTAGCAGAAAGTTACTATAGCTTGAAGGCGCCTTAAACAAGCTTGAAGGCGCCCTTGAAGGAGCCTTCAAGCCTGTTCAAGGTGCCTTGAGCAGGCCAGTTTGACCGTTTGCGCTGCGGATAAAGTTTTATCCGCAGATCGAGTTGGAGGCACCTTGAATCCTGTTGGAGGCACCTTGGACTATCGGGATAAGATTTCCAGGGCCTATATAAAGGCCCCTGGAGCTAGGAATTCAACAACAACTCAAGCATTCAATCTGTAGTGTTTCCTAGCAATAGTTCTGAGCTTTTGAAAGTGTAAAAAGCTTCTCCGCCTTCAGCAAAAGAGAGTTTCTTTTAGTGCGCTTCTACTGCCCTGGATTAACAACCTCCTTGGTTGTAACCAGGTTAATTCTTTTGTGTCTTTCTTTTACTGTTTTATTATTTTGTTAACTATTGCACTAACTGAGTTGAAAGTACAAGGAGGGTATAGTTACTTTTTGTTTTCAGCAATTCACCCCCCTCTTGCCGGCCTCCGCTGCACCAACACGGACAAGACGAGCGGTTGTCGGATCTTGGGGGAATTTTGCCGGAGAGCCTTTGCACCGTAAGGCGATAATAAATTCTCTAAGGACAGTCGGCGTGCCGACGCTTCAACCGGATAACTATATTCTAAACTCTACTCGTTTATTTATCTGTCTATTGCATGCTATTTTTTGTGCGAATATAATACTGCTTATATTGCTTTATTTTACAACATTCTTAGAGAATTTACTGCCTGCATCAATAGACATGATGAATGATAGGGTAATAGGATCTGATGAGGCTAGTGCTAGACCCGAGAAATTTTACGGGCAAAACTTCAGACGTTGGCAACAACGGATGAAATTTTGGCTTACTACGCTAGGACTATTCTCCGTTATAAAAATAGACCCTCCTTCACCTAATAAGAGGAACCTGCCCGTAGTGCTGCCTTAGAGAGGTTTAAGCAAAGGGATTATCTCTGTCATAGGAGAATCATGTCTGCCCTCTCAGACGCACTATTTGATGTGTACTACTCAGCCTCTTCAGCTAAAGAGCTGTGGAAATCTTTGGATAAAAAATATAACTCCGAAGATTCTGATTTAGAAAAGTATACTGTGGCAAAATTCCTGAACTTCAAAATGGTTGAAGGAAAATCTGTGGTTGAGCAGACACATGAATTCCAAGTTCAAATTCATGGTCTTGCTGAAGGAGATATGCCATTACCTAAAAAATTTCAAGTCTTGTCTATCATCGAAAAATTTCCTCCGAGTTGGGAAGATTTTGGCATAACTCCTAAACATCGGAGAGGTAAAATCTCTCTAGAAGATTTGATGATTGCCTTAAATATCGAAGAAGAACATCGGAAGCAACATAAAAATGATGATACAAGAATGCCTATGAATTTTATTCCAAAAGCGAATGTAGTAGTCTCATATGACAAGAAGAAATTCAAAAATCAGAAAATGAAGAACAAGATGAAACCCAACCCAAAGGTTCAAAAGAAAACTGGAACCAAACCTAAGCCTTGCTGGGCATGTGGACAGGTTAGACATTATGCCAAATTATGCCCTAAGCGAAAGGACAAGGAGAAAAACCAAAGCAATACGTCCAACACCAAGGCACAAGTAAATGTCGTGACTGCTAGTAACGACACCAGCGATAGATTTGTTACCTTCAAACCCGAACTAAACTTGATCTATCAACCTAATGAATGGTTAGTTGATACAGGTGCTAATGTACACTGTTGTGCTAATCACTCTGCCTTCCTTACTTATCAGGTAATTGAAGGTACTTCCGTGACCATGGGGAACCATTCTGCAGCCAGGGTGTTTGGGATGGGATAAGTTGACCTGAGGTTCACCTCTGGAAAAGTCCTGTCACTGCATGAGGTGCACCATGTTCCAACGATCCGTCGGAATTTGATTAGCGGATCAAAGTTAGTCCGTGCTGGTTATGAGTTGAACTTTAAATGTAATAAAGTTGTAATATTACATTTAGGAACCTTTATTGGAAAAGGTTACCTTAATGAAGGTTTATTCAAACTCAATGTAGAAAATGCTACCTTAAATAAATCTACTAATATTGGTTGCTCATATAACATTGAGTCTTATGATATATGGCATGACCGATTAGGACATGTCAATTTTAATACCGTGAAAAGGATGATGAACCTTGACATGATTCCTAAATATGCTATAAATGATAGGAAAAAATGTGAAGTTTGTGTGCAATATAAACAAACCCGAAAACCCTTCAAATCAGTTGATAGAAATTATGATATTTTAGAATTAATCTATACTGATTGTTTTGAGTTTAACGGTGTAATAACGAGAGATCATAAAAGGTATTTCATCACCTTCATTGATGATCACTCTCGTTATTGTTATGTTTATTTGCTAAAAACCAAGGATGAAGCTTTAGATAAATTTATGGTTTTAAATCTGAAGCTGAGAATCAAACCGATAAAACTATTAAGAGGTTAAGGTCTGATAGGGGTGGAGAATTTACCTCGAACCTGTTTAAAATTTTTTATCAAGATACAGGTATAATCCATGAGGTAACTGCTCCATATAGTCCTCAATCCAACTGTATAGCAGAATGAAAAAAATTGAACCCTTGAAGATATGATTAATTCCATGTTAGGCAGTTCTGGGTTACCCAACTTTATGTGGGGGGAGGCTCTATACACTGCATGTCATGTGCTAAATAGAGTCCCAATGAAGTCAAGGGATAAAACACCATATGAGCTTTGGAAAGGCCGAAGGACAAGTTTGAAATATCTTAAAGTGTGGGGGTGCCTTGCAAAGGTACTGGTACCTGAACACAGAAGGAAAAAACTTGGTCCAAAGATCGTAGATGGTATCTTCTTGGGTTATGCTCAAAATAGTATTACATATAGGTTCCTGATTATTAAATCAGAAATTCCTGGAATAGATGCAAATACTATTGTAGAACTTCGCGATGCTACATTTTTTGAGGATATATTTCCTATGAAGACGAGAACACTTCAATCTAGTATTCCTACTAGAAATGAGCCTTCTTCCGTAGAGGTCCCACTATCCGTAGTGGGTATACCTTCCTCAAGTCACTCTAGACTAGATGAATCTAGTGAGTATACAGAACCAAGAAGGAGCAAGAGGCAACGTGTGTCTACGGATTTAGGCCAGGACTTTATCACCTATAATATAGAAGGTGATCCTGTGACATATAGAGATGCTATGGCTTCTCCTGAAGCTAAACACTGGAAAGAGGCTATTAAAAGTGAAATGGACTCTATTATCTCTAATGTCACTTGGGAGTTGGTAGATTTACCTCCTGGGTGTACCACTATAGGATGTAAATGTGTGTTTAAGAGAAAACTAAAACCTGATGGGTCAGTAGATAAATTCAAAGCCCGCCTAGTTGCTAAGGGATTCAAACAAAAAGAAGGGATTGACTATTTTGACACTTATTCTCCTGTTACCAGAATTACTACAATCCGAGTGTTAATCGAATTAGCATCCATATATCATCTTGAGGTCCATCAAATGGATGTCAAAACGATATTCCTGAATGGAGATCTAGAAGAAGAGATATATATGGATCAGCCTGAGGGATATGTAGTATCTGGAAATGAGAATAAAGTCTGTAGGTTAGTCAAATCTCTTTATGGTTTGAAGCAAGCCCCAAAGCAGTGGTACGAAAAATTTGATAGAGCTATGCTATCGTTTGACTTTGAAGTAAATGACTCTGATAAATGTGTATATGCTAAAATGAAAGGTGATAATTGTATTATCCTATGTTTATATGTAGATGATATTCTACTATTTGGAACTAACCTTTCTATTATTAATGAGACTAAGGCCCTCTTAAGTGGTAAGTTTGATATGAAGGATATGAGTTGTGCTGATATGATTTTAGGGCTGAAGTTGACTCGTTCAACTGATGAAATAACAATTTCTCAGTCACTCTATGTTGAGAGAGTATTAGAGAAATATGGTTATAGCCAAGTTAAATCTGTTGTCACACCATATGACCCTTCAAAAACTCTCCACAAGAATAATAGTGGTGTGACAGTGTCTCAATTAAGATACTCACAAATAATAGGTAGTCTAATGTATTTAGCTAATTGTTCTAGACCTGATATTTCTTTTGCTATAACGAAATTGAGCAGGTTTACCAGCTGTCCGGACAGAACGCATTGGGATGCATTAGACAGAGTACTCAGATACCTAAAATGTACTATATCCTTGGGCTTGTGGTATGGGAGATTCCCTGCAGTCCTGGAGGGATATAGTGATGCTAGTTGGATAGCAGACACTGCTGAGTGTAAAGACGTTACTGGTTATGTCTTTACACTTGGAGGCGGTGCAGTTGCTTGGAGGTCTGTTAAACAGACGATTATATCCCGTTCTACATCTGAGGCAGAATTGTGTACTTTAGATACCACAGTAACTGAAGTTGATTGGCTTAAGGGTCTTCTTTCAGAAATTCCCTTGATGGTAAAGTCAATACCTTCTATTTCAGTACACTGTGATAATCAAACAACAATAGCTCAAATTAGAAGCTCCAAGTATAACCAGAAACAGAAGAGACATGTACGAATAAGATTGAAGTCTATTCGTGAGCTAGTGTCTCTTGGAGTGGTGGCATTGGACTTCGTAAGTTCAAAAGACAATATTGCTGATCCACTCACAAAAGGACTTGATTCTGAGAAAATCAAGAGATCCAGTAAGGGAATGAGACTGAGACCTATCCTGGTTTCATCTATAACGGCAACCCAACCTATCTGATTGGAGATCCCAAGAAGTAGGTTCAATGTGGTATAAACAAGTTATAAGGATGAACCATAAGCATCAAATTGATTGAGATATAATCTCATAGTCTCTTCCCTGGATAGATGCTTGACTGCTAGTAAGGATGAGCTTGGAGACTCTTAATGAATTCAAGGTCTTATTGACAGGATGCTCACAGTACATCCTTGGAGAACTCACCTATGTAAGTGTAACTGTGTGGCCGCAGTGTGGGGGGTCTAGGCAACTCCCCTTAGCACTTATGAAACAAGATTCGGTGGCATGGCCGTAATGCACCAACTCAGAAGGATTCAACCGTCGCCCGTGATGAGTTGTTACCATTTGACTTCACATATAAAAAGGTTTAAGTTCAAGACCTAGTTCACTTCAAACCTATGTGAATAAGATTGGTGTACTTAGGTGAAAATTCAAACCGGAAAGTATTTTCACTAAAAGCTCATTGCAACCTAGCCTCAGAACATTTTTTTTTTGGTTTTTGTTTTTAACCGAAATGATTTGAATTTGTGGGGGATTGTTGAATTTTGTTTTAAATTCAAAGCATTTTTTTTAGTAGTGTTTTTAGTCCCACATTGCTAAGTGGAGAAGCTTGGAAGGGCTTATATAGGAAGTCCTTCCATCCTTGCTTAGCAATGATAAGGAGACCTACATGCATGCGCGGGCCAAGCCCAAATCGAGTGGATTTGGGTGGTTCAAGCCGGAAATCCATAAACCGGGCGTCATGTACGCGATTAACGCGCGCAGGGGGGGTGCAAATCCCCAGCCCGTGGATTTGGTTTTTCGGTTTTGTTCCGCGCGTGAGGAAGGGACGCGGACGCGACACTGAGACGCATTTCCTCGCTAGCGAAGCAGTGCTTCGTATCTTCTCAGAGTGAATAAAAGGGGACTTGCAGCACCTCTATTCTTCACTCAAGCCTTGAGCTTTCTCCTCCTTCTCCCTTCTCTGTGCGATTCATTCTGCACGATTTTCTGCTTTCTTCTCGTCGAGTTTTTCGCTGCTTTCTTGTCCTGAGGCTTGGTCTTCCGGCGATCTGAGGTTGGGTCCGAGTGTCACGTCCGTTTTGGAGTGCACCTACGGACGAGACGAGCGGTTATCGTGTTGGTTGCTACTCGGAAAACCTAGAGGTTCCACTGTACAAAAATTTGTACAAAGGTCTGAACCTTTTTCCTAGCTACCATGTGTTCTTTTAAATTAAATTTTGGATCGCCTGCGGAACTTAACACGTTTGATCCAAAACTTAATCTATTTGTTCTTTTAGGTTTTAACTTGGATCTCCTGCGGAACTTAACACGTTCGACCCAAGTCTCCTTAAGTTATTAATTCCATTAAATACTAATTTCCATAAAAGGTTCCCAGTACTGACGTGGCGAGGCACATGGCCTTCTTGGATATGGGAGCAACCACCACCGACTAGATAAAACCTTTAATAGAAAGCTAATATTTAATTTCCTAAAATAACTTTAGGTTAACCAAAGAGAACAATCAAATCACAAGGAAAAGAAAGAAAACAAAAGAACACAACATCGAAAACATATTCAAATACTAGATCATAAGCCTCTTGTATTTGGTATTATTTCCATAAATAACTAGCATGATGCGGAAATAAAATTACTAATTATACCTTGTAGAAAAACCTCTTGATCTTCTACCGTATTCCTCTTCTAACCTCGGACGTTGTGTGGGCAACGATCTACCAAGATGAGAAACCACCAACCACCTTCTTCTCCTCCAAGCAAGGTTCGGCCACAAAGGAAGAACTTTACCAAAGAAGAAAATCAAAATACTAACCAAGCTCCAAGAGATGCTAACTTTCTCTCCTTCTTCTTCTTCTTCTCCAAGTAGTATCTGGCCACCACAAGAACTCCAAGAGAGATGAAGTATTCGGCCACCACAAGAGGAAGAGAGGGAGAGGGTAATGGCCGGCCACAACACCAAGGAAAAAGGGAGAGAAAACAATAGAGGTTGTCTCTCATGAAGGCACCCCTACCCCTTCTTTTATATTCTTTGGCCTAGGCAAATTAGGAAATTTAATTACAATAAATTTTTCTTAATTTCCTTGACTTGATTTAATTGAGAGAAATAAAATAAAATTTCCCAAATCAATTTCAAGTGGCCGGCCACATCATTGGAAAACAAAAGAGGACAAGTTTTAATCAACAATTAAAACTTTCTAATTTGTTTCCGGAAATTTTAAAAAATAAAATTTCTCTTTAAAATCTCTTCATGGTTAATAAAAGGAAATATCTATAATTTTAATTTTATTAACATGTGAATAATTTTAAAGAGAAAATAAAACATCTCTCCAATCTACAAATAAGGAAAGAGATCTAATCTCTTTCTTTAATCTTTTGTAAATCTTTTACAAGAGAGATATTTTAATTCTAATTCTCTTTAAATTATATCTTCCACATTATAATAAAAATTAAAATTAATTTTTTTTTTTAATTTATTTTGGCCGGCCCTACTAGCCTGGGTTCAAGCTAGGGCCGGCCACCTATACCTAGGCCGACCCTAGCTTGGTTCCCAAGCTTGCTTGGCCGGCCCCTTATTGGTGGGTATAGAAGGTGGATATAGAACTCTATAAATAAGAGGCTAAGATAGGGACCGAGAGGAGGAATTGGTTTGGGTCTCCGATAAAATTAAGCATCCGTGTTCGAACACACACAACTTAATTTTATCAATGATAATTCATTCCACTAGAGAACTATCATTGAACTACCGCACCAATCCCA
Source organism: Zingiber officinale (assembly GCF_018446385.1). Classification (NCBI taxonomy): domain Eukaryota; kingdom Viridiplantae; phylum Streptophyta; class Magnoliopsida; order Zingiberales; family Zingiberaceae; genus Zingiber; species Zingiber officinale. The sequence goes on along the minus strand of NC_055988.1, from coordinate 176,431,964 downwards.
AATTACATTTTTGGGCTCCTTCTTATTATGAGTGTGTTAGTCTCCCTGTGTTTAAGATATCGAATGTCCACTAATTAAGTGAGTTACTGACAACTCATTTAATTAATATCTAAGTCCAAGAGTAGTACCACTCAACCTTATTGTCATGTCGGACTAAGTCCACCTGCAGGGTTTAACATGACAATCTTTATGAGCTCCTCTTGAGGACATTATCAACTTAGTATCTCTAGGACACAGTTTCCTTCTATAATCAACAACACACACTATAAGTGATACCATTTCCCAACTTATCGGGTTTATTGATTCAACGAACTAAATCTCACCCATTGATAAATTAAAGAAATAAATATCAAATATATGTGCTTGTTATTATATTAGGATTAAGAGCACACACTTCCATAATAACTGAGGTCTTTGTTCCTTTATAAAGTCAGTATAAAAGAAACGACCTCAAATGATCCTACTCAATACACTCTGAGTGTACTAGTGTAATTATATAGTCAAGATAAACTAATACCTAATTACACTACAACCTTCTAATGGTTTGTTCCTTTTCCATTTTGGTCGTGAGCTACTGTTTATAATTTATAAGGTACTGATAACATCATCTTCTGTATGTGACACCACATACTATGTTATCTTCAATATAAATTAAATGAACAACTACAAACAAATGTAGACAATTAGACCAAATGTGATTCTTCATAATAAATGTTTACAAAGCTTAGGCTTTCAGTATACATTCCAACATATCGGATCTTGGGGGAATTTTGCCGGAGAGCCTTTGCACCGTAAGGCGGCAATAAATTCTCTAAGGACAGTCGGCGTGCCGACGCTTCAACCGGATAACTATATTCTAAACTCTACTCGTTTATTTATCTGTCTATTGCATGCTATTTTTTGTATGAATATAATACTGTTTATATTGCTTTATTTTACAACAATATGTACCTAGGTTGGATAACATTTCTATGCTAACTTGATATCTTCATTATATGGTTATTCTTCTCCATGCCCCGAATTGTCAAGGGTTTTGCTTCTGCATTTACTTATGCCAAATGCTTTGTTTATATGGATACATAGTTTTAGTGTCATGTTTTTGAGGAGTTTATGAAGGACTGAATCCCTACAATATTTTTTGGGCTTCTTTCTATATAATGTTAAACTATTAGTAACTTTATCAAACTTTGTTATTCTCACAGTAGGTAATAAGGTAGTTCTGCAGCACATTTATTGTAATGACAAATATCACAAATCCAACTTGCTTATATCTATGTAACTTTATGGATTTTGCTTCTCTTTCTTCCCAAATAAACACCGATGAGATATAGTGTAAACAAAGATTGCCAGTCAACAGTATGATTATTAACATCAGGATGCTACCACTTACATTTATTTGCTTTCGTTTGCCCAACAAAATCAGTATTTACTGCAGGCAGCATCCTGAAGCACCTTTTTATGATTCCTTTACAAAAACAGGTTCAACTGGATTATCTTAAAGCTGGTGCAAATGTTATAATTACATCATCCTATCAGATTTTTGCAGAAGAAAGTGAAGCCTTGCTGTGGAAAAGTGTTGAAATTGCTCTCGAAGCGCGTGAATTATTTTATGATGAATTCTCAAATGGATCTGATATACATAATGATAGGAAGAAACCTACAATTTTAGTGCCAGCTTCTGTTGGAAGCTATGGCGCATGCTTGTTCTTGCGTTTCTTGCCTTTTCTACTTGTCATTCTGCTGATGAGTAACTGATAACTGGAGTGGGGACTATGGCCAAGAAATGACTCCAGAAAAATTGAAGGAATTTCACAGAAGAAGAATTGAGGTCCTTGCTGAATCAAGTGCCGACTTGATTGCTTTTGAAACAATTCTCAATAAAATGGAAGCTCAGGTACTTTCAGTTGCAGCCTGATGCATAAAGTTCCCTTTGATATGTGTTTCCAGAAAGAGTCAATTATATATAATTTTATCTTACAATTATAAGATAAGAGATGATTTTGTGATTCGAATCCATGACCTTCAAATCAAATGACAGCAACTTTGACTTTTTCATTGTGCCAAGCTCTCCTTCTAATAGAGAATGCAAGAAAGAAATGTGTTCTAAGTGGAAACTAAAATTTTGATCCTCACTGTTTAATTTCCAATATCAAATTTCTGTATATTTTCCAGCTCTAGAAATGGCAGCCACTTAATTATCATCTATATTTGTAATTCCTTCATGTTTAATTTAACAGGCATATGCTAAACTTCTTGGGGAAGATAAAATAAATTACCCAGCTTGGTTTTCTTTTAACTCAAAGGACGGTGTTAATGTTGTCAGTGGAGACTCCCTGATTGAGTGTGCCTCTATTGCCGATTCTTGTAAGAAGGTTATCGCGGCTGTACCCCTCCGAGATTCATCCAGGGGCTAATTCTCTCTATAAAAAGGTTTTATTATTACTATATGCTGACAGTTACACTTCTTTTGGATGCTGGTTTATTGGGTTCGTCATGTGTTAGTCTTTACGAATATCTATCTGTTCTGTATCTTGTAATGTTATAATACCGTTTTATTCAGGTACGATTTCAAATCCTCATGCAAAATGATATCGTTGTTCATTATCCACAAGTTTACAATAATCACAATCCAAAATTTTCGTTTGTTATAATTTAACGATTGGAATTCAATCAAATCTCACATTGAAAATATTTAATAAATATGATAGATTTAAAAAATATGTAGAATATTTTTATTGACATAAGATCTTTTAAAGAATACTAAAAAATAAAATCACTTAGAACCTAAATTAAAATGAATAATATTATATCATTATGAAAATACAATAAAATGTAATGTTAAGTAACTATGTCCACGCTGTCTGTTACAAATATAGTGATGAGTAGTAACCTCTCAAATTCTAATATTTATATGGGGTTTTATTTATTATTTTACTTCATGAATTTAAGATTGTTAGGTCAACGTAATTTTACTCTCTTACTTTCCAATTTAAAATGCCTATAAAATTTTAGATTTATTAAATTGCCTTTCATAGTTGATATTTTTTTCTTTAAATAATAAATATTTAAAGCTAAGCTCTTTAAACACATCTAAGTATTAAGGGATTAACTGAGCATGGAAGCTTAAATGAGCCCTTAAAAAGAGAATCAGAAATCTTACTTAAATTAAGTTCAACAATAAGTGGAAGAAGGTAGGTTCAGAAAATGTTCCCAACAACGCACTGCATGTATGTCTGCTCCACACATTGCAATTTACTTAGAAACATATCACATCATTGAGTTCTCAAGCAGTAGGCACTTCAGCATCTTTGATTGTCTCACGCCAAGCATACTCCCTGGCACCGTCTTTATCGACAATCTTGATCACAAAGTTTGGCGGAGAAACAACCAGTCTGGTTCGGATTTCTACGATGCACTTGTCGACCAAGTCGACAGCTTCCTTCAGTGACATGCCGCTGTGGTAGTGTCGGTCCATCATTGATAAGCTGAAAAAGGATCCGTAGCCGAATGCACCTTTGTCTACTTTGTGGAGAGTAGCAATGTAGTCGATGTAGTAGAGAGATGGGCCGATGTCCTTGTCATATCCAGCTAGCAGAATGTTAACAGAATAGGGGCTCTGGGAAGGCAATGGATGAACAAAACTAGGGTTAAAACTGTACCAAATAAAAATCTAACAAAGAGATCAGAGAAAATATTTGTAATAACAGTTGAGCAACATTTTGTCTATAGTTCCCTACGATACATCAGAAACTTTCCTAAAGAAATCCTAGAAAAACATGACCACCTTTATTGATTGATGGATGAAAAAACAGTTCGCTGCGAAAGTAAACACCTCGTATTGACGAGACAGAGATCAGGCGTTGTCAAACTGTTGGAGCTTAAATGAGCATGGACATAAATGACATACCAATTGAGCTATCACGACCATTTCCTATGCATCCCTTTGGTTGAGCTGTGCCAACTGAAGGGGCTAAAATAGTAGTCACAACAAACTTACTAGTAATGATACCAACTGAAATTGGAGTAAGATCCAAGGATTTTAGTTCGGATCTAGCAAAAGAGTATTGAAATATCAATAGGCTTATGCCCAAATTTATGTAGTTTTAGACAGTAAAAGTAGTTGGTGTTGTTGCTTGACGACCAATGCATTTATGCTTTACCATATTAATGGGCTAACTATCTCAGTGTAATCCTAAAGCAAGTTGTACCTATATATATTTGCACAAAAAATTAGAGATTTTAAGAAAATTACTTGTGTCTTCCACTTAACACCTAGTTATTCACTAAGAAAGTCTTGCTTGTTCAGCATATCATAAACATCCAATTCGCAATCCAAGCCTCCAGAGATCTTCCTTCATACATGTAAAATGTAATGATGGTAAATGCACAATCTTGTATAAGGAAAATCACAGCACTTAATTGCATAAGCACTTTTAAGTCTTCCCAGTTCATTTTGTTCGAATAAATGCAACTAATTATCCACGTTTCTCTTAAAAGGTAACTTATAAACTTCAACAGCACTGTCACAACAAACTCACTATTCACCAGGCACAGGCACAGGCGCAGGCCCAGATGAACAACAAATCTGAATAAGCTCATGTTACTCTTCAGGATTTTGAAGAGATTAGTATATATTAAGGCTCTAAGATCTCCCAAACAAGATTCATAGAACCTTAAAATTTGTGTGGGAGCTCAAAGGATGTATCCAGAATCTTGTAGGGGTTTAATGTTGCATTGGATTTTCAAGTAATCACTTTCCATTTATCTTTTTTTAGAGGGCATCAGAAGTATGAAGGTTGGGCGTGTGTCTTGCTTATATGGAACAAAAGGCTATTTGGTGTTCCATATGAACATCTTTGACAATATTTTTGCTTGGGGATTTGCACTGCTTTATTAATAGATGTTAAACAAAAGTTTTGATATGTTTGTCACCTCAGCATGAAATCTATAGATGATAATATCCTAAACTCATTTATGTAACAAATCATATGAAGAGAGAGTTAGCACAATAGACAAGTTTATAATCTCAATCCTTATGTCGTCCAACCTTGTTAATTTCTAGAAAGCTGGTTAACCAATGAGAATATGTGACTAAGAAAATCAAAATTAACATTGTTTTTCTTTTAAAACTCCATGATAAGGTTGCTGCCCTTAATTTTTGGAGAACTCTATATCCAATTCAAAAACATATGGGAAACACAAGGATATGCTATAACATGGAGCCTCTTTTAAAATAAAGTTGCATTGTCCTAAACATCAATGATGTGAACTTTTCCAGTTGATTTGCTAAGAAAAGACAAGAATACTAATTATTTTTTAATATATCTCCTTTATTTTGCATTTCAAACCCTCTTTGTTGCCCTAACAGAATCATCGTCATTAACATGGCTAAGAGACAAAACAAAAAGTTTATTTGATTTCATAGATCTTTACTTAGCCATGTTTACTATAATGGTCCGCTTGGTCTCATAAGATCAATGTTTAATATTGTATTGGACAATAGAGTACTAGAAGCCGGAAAACATTTCCAAGACTAGAACTTAGAACTTGCCTGATGATATCATCCAAATAAAACACTCCTTTTCCTTCACTTCCTCTCATTCTCCTCCCTTTCCTCACTCCTCTTCTGTTAAACTCCTAAAGACACTATTATAATTAATATTGGAAGGTAACTAAAATCTTGCTGGATCATCAAAAGTTCTAAACTTTTGAGATGATTATCCATGTCCCAAAAAGAAGATTATACCAAAATAAAATGATAACCAATTATATAACAGAATTCACCTAGCTTTCTACGATTTTCTTGAGATTGACAGATTAGAAGTCTAGAACAACAAAATGCAAGTAAACAACCCTTGCAATTCAAGTTTACACATTGAGGGAGAAGCAAATCCAAAGATCCAACCACGTACCAGAAAAAAATGGAAGCCCTATTCCTACCCTAGCAGAAATCCTAGGAGAAGAGAGGAAGCGATGTTCCGTACCTTGCGCAGGGCTTGAGCGAGCTCACCGCGGGTGAAGTTGGCGGCGGCAGCAGTGCTGAGAGGAATTCCATTACGGAACTCGTAGAGGTGAACGTTTTTCTGGATATATTCGGTGAACTGAACCCTGCAACCCACAGATCAACGTCCGTCGGCAAATCCAATTAACGACACAAATTAATAAGAGAAATACAGAAAAAGAGATAGAGAGTAGAGAGCGTACCGATCGCCTGCCTCGCCTGAGGCTCCCAGAAGCTTGTGAGAGTCGAGGATCATGATCTTATCCTCGTTGGACTTGTGCACGAGGATACTGTTGACGGCGGAGCTGTCCGCCGCCACCAGCGCAAAGCCATCTCCCACAAGTCCAAACACGCATTCCATTCCTTCTTAGATCTCCTCAAAAGGCCGGAGAAGGATGCGGCGCTGGAGGAGGAAGGCTTATCAGAGATGATCTGTGTGAGGGGAAGAGAATTTATCGAGGTGAAGGAGGAGGGCGAGGAGAGAGAAAGCAGCCTTGGGGAACAAGATAGAAAATGGTTCGGTCCGGTTCAAATCGTAGGTCCCGAACCATCGATTGGGGTTTCCAATATGTTTTTCTACGGCAATCGTCGATATAGAACTGCTCGGATCGGGTTTGACCGGTTCGATTTTATTGGATCGGCCAGATTCGAGTGCATAATGGACCGGTCCAGAATTCGATGTTCAGCACTATAGAACAGCTTTAGGCCGTTGGATCAGATCTAACGATCCAGAATGTTTATAACCATTTAACCTTCCTTTCTTTCCTTTCCATCCCTATCCTCCGATACCTCATCGTCCAGTGTAGCCGTAGCTGCCGCCGCCGCCGCCGCCGCCGCCGCCTTCCCGGTCGATGATCCCGTCGCCGATCATTCTGACACTTCGTCCCGTGCTCGATCTCGGAACACAGAAGTCCGATCCAGTTTATATCTAGTTAGATCCTTTCCTTTTTTGTCTTCTCGAATGTTTTTATTTTATTTTATGTCATTTCAGGGTCTTCAGATCTGAGGCACGCATATGCTGGTTTTATGTCTTTAGATGTGGCTAGATCTGGTGTTATCTTAACCTGTATATTCTCGACACAGGAGGGTTCGAACGCATCGCTATATGTTGAGCTTCTTCAATATGTTTTTTTGGTCAATTTTTGTATGAAATTTCGAATCTATCTCAGTGTTTAGATTTGTTTGAACCTATTCCCACCTTTAGATTGTATTTAGGTATGGAATTGAAATGATTTATATATAGAAAATAAGGTAGAGGTGCGAGATGATAAGAAGATTATTTTTAATTTGTTCTTTGAAGGAAGGTAAGAAACAAATGCAAGTGAAGAGGATGCTCACTTTTTAATACCTCTCCATTTGATGTTGGGTATATGAGTAACAAAGGGTGAATATTTAGATTATCTCTACAGATTTGCCTCCTTTATTCGTGAAAGGAAGCAGGACATAACAACTCCATCCTTCCACTTGTCTTTTGTTCTCAATTAATTTTTGGCTTCTCTTCAAGGAAATATGTACTTAGTTTTAAGGCTTATCATTTGTCACTGTTAAGTTGGTGACGTGTTGAGGACGTGGCTGACACCTGATTAATCAATTTGTTGACATCATTTGTCAAATGGGCACTGACCGTACTACTCCACCAATTTAAGTAAGGAAAAAATGTGGAAGACTTTCTGTAATTCTTGCTCTAACTCTGAACTTGACCAGACTTAAATATTTTTTTGCCAACAAATTGATGATATGATGGTTGATATTCAGTTGATAGATGATATAGAGAAATCGATTAATTTGTCATTGCCATAGATCTCACAAAATCAGGTGTTTCTTGTTGGCTGTGACCTGTGATCTTGCTTCTCAGAATTTCCAACTTGCTGTAAAGATAACTTCTGTTAATTGTTGTAAGTATGGTCATATTTTTCATATTTCATATTTGAGGGGGAGATATGGGAAGGAAATGAAAGTTTGGCCTGATTTACTGTAAAGTTACACCACCCTCCCTCTCTTACACCTCTTACACTCCATGTCACGGTGATATGAAATAGGGCCTAACATGATTCCTAAAAATGATTCTTGATGTTAATATAGCCTAATTTCCCCTTATTATATCCAAATGGTCAAATATATCAATTTGCCACTTGGCTTAATGTATTTATATATTTGAAAAGGTAAAAAATGAACAAATATTAATTACTGATAGGCATATCAGGAAGAATGGGGCTATGAAGCATTTGATAAAAATGGTAGAATGGATAATTGAAGTATAATTGTTGTTTTTCTATCGCTTTTGGCGATTGGTATAGGGGCATGGGAGAGGAGTTGGAGTGCAATAGACATTTAAGAGAGAGGTTGGTATTCAAATGGTAACCCTTTAAACAATTCATTTAACATTTAGGAGTTAGCCATCAACATTTTGAATAGTATAGGGGCATGGGAGAGGAGTTGGAGTGCAATAGACATTTAAGAGAGAGGTTGGTATTTAAATGGTAACCCTTTAAACAATTCATTTAACATTTAGGAGTTAGCCATCAACATTTTGAATAATATACAAATGTCAAAATAATACTATACTTAATAAAACTTCATTAATCAACATCAATTCATCAACATCATTATCCAGAAGTTTCATGTACATAAAATGATTTAGGAGTTTTAATACTCTCATTTGCATTTGTTATGATTTTGTGCTGCTCACACCATTTACAGCGACTATTTTATGGTTGAGAGCCTGTTGAACCATCATGCAGTGTTATTATCTTATTTGTTTCTTTTTTGTCATCATAAATTGGAATCAGTGTCTGAACTTTTCCATTGTGGCTTTCCCATTCACAGTTGACCTGAATGGACAACATTTTATGATATCATATTATAAAATAATTTCACATTGAATTAATGATAGTATATCTGTTTTGATGCACATATGCTTGACATCTTATAGGAATTAACACCATTTGTTGTTGTTGCTCTGACTTTTTTCGCCTTTTTTCATTACTTAACATATGTGTTTTGTTCATTCCTCCAGAATTTTTTGATAACTGCAATTATACTTGCAAGTCAGATAGAGATTTTGGCATTTGGATGGCCTCTGAGACACTTTGTACAAGTTTAAAAGGGAAAAAGATTTGTGGCAAGAATAAAGTTCATAATGAAATTCATTCAAGGGAATGTCAAAATTGCTCTTATGAGTCCCATGGTAAATTCCCTTCTCAGAGTGTTAACGGCTCTACAAATTTGAGCGAATCCTTTCATAAAGGGAGTGATCATAATCATGGTTCATTAATTGCTAAGTCTAATCAATTACATCTTCCCTCTGAAACTCCAATGCATAGACCAATATCTGAAGTGCGAACTGTTACCAATACTTCTGAAAAAGCTTGTCTGAACGAGGAACATGATTATTGTGATGCATACTGTTCTGGACACCTGCAACAGTGTATGAAACATGAAAAGAACAGTACATTAGAAGAGCTGTACTTGCAAGAAGAGTATGATGAGGATGAGGATGATAGTGATTGGGAGCCTGTCAGTCCTTTTCTCATCAGAAAGTGGTTTTGTACCAATTGCACAATGCCAAACTTTGATGATGTTTGCCATTGTGAGGTGGGTATTCTTACTTTATACCTTATTCACTAGTTGTCAAAATTTTGGCTTTGTGCACACGCTACTTTTTTGAAGGTATGTGGGGAGGATAGAGAATGCGAGTTGCTTAGGCTTGGTCCTTCTGTACCTCTTGTACAGCAAGAAAGTAAGCTGGCCATTAACTCTGGTGGAAGTAATAGCCACCAAGGTATCTTCTGGTCTACTTGTGATCACAAACTGCTATATAATATGTTATTGAATCTAGTATGTTCATGAGTCATTAAGTAATCAGGCTTTGCATTGCCTGTTGTCATCCTTCTTTCTTTGTACACACTTAGAATGGTGTAATGTAATTGGGCGGTCAATTTTCTATTCAGTTGTTAGCTGCATTTTACTAATAGCTTTATTCCTGAAGCTTATGAAGGAACTAACTCTTTGCTGCTTTTTTGAAATATGAACCTCGCTGGAGATGCATGTTTTGCAATGAAGAATACAGTTGTTTTATTAGTTTCTAATTTTTTTATGGCGCCTGACAGAACTCATATAATGCAAAGTAAGTCCTATTTGGTTTGATTTTGGTTTAAACATCCTTAAACAAAAGTCGTTGAGATTGTGCCATTGGTTGCTTTAGGAAACAATTAGCAGTTTTTAAACTGAGGATGAGATCCTGCGAGACTAAATTTATAAAAAAGAATGGCCTAATTGATGTTACACATATTATTATGTCTCTTATGTTTTAAAATTATTTTTTTGTGAAAGCCTCCAATTGATTTGAAGGCCTCCAATTGATTTGAAGGGGAGCCTTGACACAACAACGGTAAAGTTGTTGCCGTGTGACCTTGTGGTCACGGGATTGAGTCGCGGAAATAACCTCTTGCAATGCAAAGTAAGGCTGCGTACAATAGATCAAATATGGTCCGATCCTTCTTTGAGAACCTGCATTGGTAGGAGATTCATATACCGGGCTGCCCTTTTAATGCCTCCAATTGATTTCACTACATCCATATTGTTTCCTAATTACAACTCTATAGTCCCTTATCAAAATCAATAATTAGAACATGAGTGTATTTGTTTTTTAATATAACCAAAAAGCTTTTATCACAAAATCAAAATGATGTTTTAGAATTGATCTTTTGGAATTTCTTCATGTCATTTGTGCATGAATCTTGCAAATTGTGCAAGAAAATATTGCAGATTGAAGTTGAAGTATCGACTATTATCCTTACATGTGGCTGCATATTGTGATTAAATAAGAAAAAAAGTGAACATCATCTCCCAGTAATTAGTGCAAAAACTATATATGTTCATTGCCTTTGGTTGAATTAGGGCAAAGAATTTGATAATATACTAGTTTATGTTGTCTGCAACATCTTAGTGATTTATTGTTATGAATCTTAACTCCTAGACTCCAAATATTTGGGATAATCAGTGCTTGACGACGATGAATTTAATGACATTTCTTTCTTTTGTACAAAGCTAGTTGGTAGTGTCTTTTACAATTAATGAATGCTCTAAACTCAAGATTTCCTATTTGCTCGTGTTCTTAGAAACTTTCTTCTTCCAGTGTGCAACCGTTGTTACCTTGATAGATATGTTGAGACATATAAGCTTCTGTTGAACAACTGCTATGAGCTATCTTGTTGATAATATTTTCCTTATACACGCACAATGTTCCTGCAGATTTGAGCTCAAAATCAAGAACGGCTATTGGATTTGATGAGAGAATGTTGCTCCATTCAGAGGTTAGTACTTATGCTAACTGTACAGTTGCATTTTCCTTTTATGTTTCAGTTTTAGTTTGTCTGAGTTTTTGCTAGGGCATCTATTGACTTCACATCAGTGTGGGCTTCTGTAGGATTTTTGGAATTTGCTTTATGTTGTTTGTAAACATGTTTATGCCTTTAATTCTCATGCACCCAAAGTGAGGATGGCCAATGTTCTTCAGCTGAGAGAATGCAAAAATTTGCTGAGATGAGATAACCTAGATCTTCTTGGAAGAGGGTCAAGAAGAAGGAAAATAATCAGGATTAAACTTTAGTTGTTTCTCGTTGAGAAAATATTGCCTTAGAGTTCGCAACTTTTTAAAGTACTATAAAGATGGTGAAAATCTTAAAATTTGTTCTATTCTATAAAATTCCATAAATCACTCCATTAAATACTGAACTCATTTTTAATACAGTCCCATGGTAGACATACTCCTGTACGAACTGTTCGATTAAAATTGATTAATTTGTTACACAATGACATTCATAAATCTAAAATATTTAACTAAGCCAATTGCTGCAAACATTTTCATGGCATTACTTCTCTTCTTTGATGATGCAGAGCCAACCAATTCAGGTTTCTCATCTGAAGCACATAACTTTACTTCCCTTTTTTAAAAATATGCCTCTCCTCAAGCATATAATTGAAACAATATTTTGTTGAAAGCACAAGCAACTCATTCATTTTGTTTTTTCAAAAAGCTCCTGTGATATATGTGTCCAATTAAGCCATGCATCCTAAATAATAGGAGTTTGCCCCACACATCTTTTCCTATCATTCAACTTGGTAAATCTATCACTAGTACTGGGTTATTTAGATCAATTTTTATTACATAAGGAAGTTTCCTTTTCCTTTATTGCTAAAACCTGCTGTAATTAATGCAACTTGTTGAATTCTTTAATTTATTGATACCCTTTGAAGTGCTTCATATCATTTAACTAATATTCATGTAATCAAGGCTATACCTAGTTACTTGCAAATACACGAACCTTTTGTAGGTGTTACTTCTTGATGTTCAATAGTCAGATATTTTTTTATTGGGAGTCTGGGGGACACCTTCAGTCTTTTTTTTTTTTTTTTTTTTGTTATTGTTCTCTATGTTACCTCTCTTATGCCCTTTTGTTATTTTTGCTTCTGTACTTTGTTATTTTTGCTGCTGTACTAGGTTGAGATGAAGTCACACCCTCACCCAGAAAGACCTGATCGTCTTAAAGCAATTGCATCTGACCTTGCTGCAGCAGGTGATTTTGTTCATAGATGAATTATTCATAGCTATCATTGTTGCTTGCTTTTTTTCCCCCTGCTGGACAAATTTTTGTTTAGGTTAGTATTAATCCGTTATTCTTTTGTAGATGCTTCTTGGCCTAACTGTAATTTCTATATACATTCAGGAATATTTCCAGGCCAATGCTATGCAATACCAGCTAGAGAAATAACAAAAGAAGAACTTTTACAGGTAATCAATTAATTGCAATAGCTTTTATGGACATTTACATGCTAGTAATCACTGGTTTTCACTGGAAATTATTTTTGAGATAATATGATATAGTTTCTCTTATTTAAGTATTTGTTGAGGCTCAAGACTTCTAAAAAATTATTCTTGGTTATATGAAGGTATTCTACTTAGAACATGTTCAAGTTCTTTTATATTGCTTTTTCTTGGTCAAGTATGTACTACATTAATTTAATATAAAATGATTTTCTTTTTAGATTTGTTCATATGAATCCTTTTCATATGCTTGTTGAGAACTTGCAGGTTCACACTTTGGATCACATTGAAGCAGTTCAACATACATGTCATATGCTTGCAAGGTAGTTACAATCTCTGCTTTCACCTGTGGGACAACATTGCTTTATTTATGTAGCACACTTGCAACTCCAATCTGCTTCTTATTGTCAAATTTATCCTCTCTGTAGCATGGCTTTCTTTGAATCTTTCCATTTGCTTCATTGTTTTTTTCAGTTAAATCAACTGCATCAAATTTAGTTTATTTTCCATTCTTTAGCATTGCTTTAGTATTGATGCAGTGAGAGTGCATCTTGAAATCATTCTAATGATGATCAGATATATTCCAAACATTACAGTTATAATTGGCATAAGCTCAGATTTTATGTTCCAAAACATGATTATTTCCCCTTGGTTTTAACTGACAGTTACTTTACTTCGGACACTTATGCCAACAAGCATTCAGCATGTGCTGCTAGGCTTGCAGCAGGATTATGTGCAGACCTTGCTTGCACAATATTGTCTGGTGGTTCCAAGAATGGTTTTGCTTTAGTATGTGGTTCAATTTCTCTTCTTTTCAATCTGCAATGTTTGATGATTCTTCTGTTAATCACCTGACTACTTTCAAGATAAATATCATACGTATTTAATTTTATAAGTTATCTGCTTTCAATTTTTGTAATTTATTTGCTGTCTGATAATCTGTTAGGTTAGACCACCTGGGCATCATGCAGGTGTTTCACAAGCAATGGGCTTTTGCCTCCATAATAATGCTGCAGTTGCAGCATTAGCTGCTCAGCGTGCTGGCGCTAAGAAAATCTTGATTGTTGATTGGGTAATCGTCTTTCCTTTTCTATGGAGTCTTTGCTTGTTAATTTTCAATTGGATAATTTATTAATTTCCATGACTTTTGAGCTACAAGAGAAAATATTTCTCCCTTCAATTTAAGAGCTGTTTTCATATTTTGGTTCCAGGATGTGCATCATGGAAATGGTACGCAAGAGATATTTGACGACAACAAATCGGTTAGTTGTAATATGAGTAATTTTAACTCCACTTTATTGCTTGATAATTACATCCAATTTTAACTTGTTCAACATCAACAAGCCTTGTCAGTCCCAATTATTTTGCATTGGCTACAAAGATGTTAACCCTCCATTGAATATCCCTATTTCTTAGATCTTGTAATTTCACTTAGCTAGTTTTCGTGTCTCCTTTTACCTCCCATGGTTTCAACTCTAATTACATCAAAATCCTCCAGCTTTAACATTTTAATGGAGAATAAAATTTGTGAAATGGTTTCAAAATATCTGTTAGCTTCTTTGATATAACTTGTAGTCTAACTTTTGTGGGAGGGAGGATAGAAAACTCTCTATATCAAAGCCGAGAGAGGCCCTTATTTCTTTTATTCAAACTCATCTTTCCATGCAAGGCCTTTTACATCTAAAACTATGAAATGGCTTACCTCCATACTATGTCACTTTGTTTCATGTTGTCACCACTGGGTAGACAGATAATTGAATATATATTATATTTTTCTATTTATGGCTGAATCATGAGGAATATGAATTGAAGTTGGAGGTAGAGTTGCAGAGGCATCCTCATGCAAGGAGATGGAGCAAATTGGGATGTAGTGACTTGGTTACTTATAACATAGCATACATGTTATTGTGTATTAAATTTCTGCCGCATTGAATAACCATTCGTGATAATTAGCTTCTCTATTTTCTCAATTCGATTATCTGGGATTTGGCTTGACAGCTAATAACTTCTATTTGATATTTAGGTTTTGTACATATCACTGCATAGGCATGAAAATGGCAGGTTCTATCCTGGAACTGGAGCAGTTGATGAGGTACTTAGTCCACAAAATTCAATTAAGAAAAATGCTTATATTTTGTAATTAAGTGGAGATATATAATTTTTTGAGAGTAAATAAATGATGTAAATAATTTTTTGAGATATATAATTAAATGCTTATATATGTTTATGCCATTAGTATTCAAATTTATAGTGATAGATAACTTTGAGAAGATTGGAGAGAGTAGGGAAAAAGGCAAGACATAATAGACACAATGATTGAAGAGAGTAGAAAAAGAGACTTAAATTGATAGACACAATTCTTTTAGCTTTTTTATGTTTAGTTTTGCTTCTAAGGTGCCATAAATACTTCAATAACATAGCTTGTGTATTAATTCACATTTGCTACTTGCAGGTTGGCAGTATGGATGGTGAAGGATTTTCTGTAAACATACCATGGAATTGTGGAGGCGTGGGAGATAATGATTACATTTTTGCATTTCAGCATGTTGTGATTCCAATAGGTCATTTTCTTACTTTCTCCTGATCGTTTGTAGATAACTTGTATGAGCATATGGATGAGAACATCAAGGTTTAGCTGTCTTTTGGTTACATGGATTTAATCTCTCTTTCTAATAACAGGAGCATGATTTGGAGGTATCAACACTCATTTATAGTATTACAAATATAAGCACGAGACTTCCAAAACTCTAGTTATCATGTTCTCAATCAAACAATCTTATCTTGGCATATTGGAGCTACATGAAAGTAATATTTTCCTTTATATGGTCTGCTTTGATTGGGAGCCTAGAAAGAAAAAAATATGCCTGCAAAATTTTACATTTTGACAGAATCAAGTTCACATTTTATTTCTCCCATCTCATTTGAACGCCCAGAACCAAGCAGCAAATTGTTTCATTTGTTGATCATGTGCTTATTGTTTTCTTTTTTGTCTTATTTACTTGTACACTATTTTGTTTGGCCCTCTCTGACAAATTGGCCATGCTTATTTGCAGCTCTTCAATTTGCACCCGATATTACAATTGTTTCAGCAGGCTTTGATGCAGCGCGCGGTGATCCTCTTGGCTGTTGCGATGTAAGGGATATTTATAATTTTCTTTTACATTTTAAGATTATGCTTGTGAAATATTAGGCACTAATTAAAAACTTACCCTAGGATTCCGTTTTGTCATTGCTCCATTCAAATACCTTTTACTTAGAATCTTATACTAAATTGAAATAACTTTTTTTCTGCTATAGTTGAACTCACATTTTAACTTTTGAAGTTGAGATCAATTTGAGTTAAAGTTAATAAGTACTTTCACTCTTTTAAATAAGAAAAATGAAATTAAGAATTGTTGAATGAAATTTTGTATCAAGTAACTCTTTTTTCTTTAATCTCTCTGTGCATAAATGTCTCATTGTGTCCATTGCTAGTTGTTTTTATTACTAAATGGTGTAGATAGAACATCACTACATTGTGCAAATTGTCACTAAATTGTCTGCCTTTATTATCAAAATTTTAATGTTGTTTCAGGAGGTTAAAGAGTATGATGCATTGTAAAATTATACTGTGTTATGTTTTTAGTGAAAATAGAATGAAGTTGCACTATAAAGTAAATAGCCTGTGCACTTGTAATAGGTGACTCCTGCTGGATATGCTCAGATGACACACATGCTAAGTAGCCTCTCTCAAGGGAAATTGTTGGTCATCCTTGAAGGAGGGTTGGTACCTCTGCATAGTTGAGTTTTAGATGTTAACTGTAAACTTATTTATTGTTCTGTTTGCAGCTACAATCTTCGTTCAATATCTTCGTCGGCTACAGCAGTGGTCAAGGTATCTTTGTCACGTTTGATTAACTTCTCTAGCATTGTATTTTTGTTAGTTTGTAAGAAACTGCACCTGCTTATTTTTTGATTTATCTAGTAGGTGCTAGTCTTTTCGGGTTTTTTTTTGTATTATTCTCTTAATTTGTTGGTGCATTTGGATATCACATCAATGTGATGATGGGATATATTAAAATCAAATGGAAGAAATAACCAACTGCAGATCCAAGTCATTGATGCTGTTTGCTGGGAGACATATTATGAAGTTTTGGAATCTGATTGAATAAATAATTTTTTATGCTATTTATTCTTATATCCACAAAGAAATACCATCAATGATCTGTTCAAACTATTTATAAAAACTCAGTCCTTGCTCAAATGCTTAAAAATTGTAATCTTAAATTGTTAGCCTGTGTACCAAACATAGTTCTTCTTAATGATCAGAGATTTTGGAATCATTCTTGTTGAGTAACTAGCTTAGCAGATCTATCTATTAACATGATTTTTTGTTAATGTCTCTCAGATTAGTAGTGCATGGTGTGCTTGATCTTTGATTACCAAGCATAAGAAGAGAAATGTTCTCTTATTTTGCAGGTGTTACTTGGTGAAAATCCTAGCAATCAGATTGACAATATACCATCGAAAGCAGGTTTACAAACCATTCTGCAAGTAATGCAAATTCAGATTAAGTACTGGCCAATTTTGAAACCAAACTTTATGATGCTTCAATCACAATGGAGTACCGTTACTTCTACTATCAGTGAGTGGTTACGTTGAATTCTGTGTTGATTAAATTACAGCTTAGTATTTGTTTATCATTGTTTGATTATGAATTGAATAGATTACATATTCAGAGGAATTCTTGAGGGAAATTTTAGATTTCTTGAATTATTATCCAACAAGGAAGATACAGACAGAATTATCATTATTAGGATAAAAGGTGAATGATTGAAATGGATTGCGTATTTAGTATTATGTGTTCGTCCTGTGAACTAAGTTAATAGTTTCAATCATTTTTGATCTATTATTCAATAAAGAGATATCAATTAGGATATGTGTGGTTTAAACGGAAAAGATTCGCATGCCACACTATATTGGTTAAACTGCTAGATTGCTAGTAAACAACGCATGCTAAAATTTTATGTCGCAGAGAAGAATGCTAAGATGAATTTGTGATTATTAGAAAAGTTACAATAAAAAATATACTATCAAGTAGCTATAGGTATTAGGTATAACTAACAGGCAGGCCTGCCAATAGTAGACATAACTGGATAAATCGATATAATGTTTCATGATTATAGTGTGTGTGTATATACACACACAGTTTTGATTTGCCGCTCACCTTATGCCACACACCCCATGTGCATCTCAATTTTTTTTGTTTTGATTTTTTTTTTGCTTAACACTATAACTCGACCTCTAAACCTTAAAGAAAAAAAATCCTAAATGACATAACCGCAAGCTAAAAAAAAAAAACTGTGTCTTAGTCATGCAACGTAAGTGTGCAGGGTCGGGCTATATATACTAACTTGTTATCCTAGGCGTCCAGTGTGGGTGACGCTTAGGAGATTTTTTTTTAAGGTCTCGATTATGTCAATAAGATTTTGCTTTTAGCGTTTAAGGGTTGATTATAGTATTAAGAAAAAAATTAGGATATTTTTTTCAAATTTATGGCAACTAAGTTGTTGGCCGTCAAATTGGGTACTTAAGAGCAGAGTATTGGTTGTCTTAATTAAACTAGAAGGGAGAAAAGATGTGAGTGAACTTTCATCAATAGTGGATGTAGTGGCTCTGCTATCTAGAAAAGCATGTAAAGTAAGTTCATGGCCTTGGATATTCAGGGTACATTGTACGTGAATATCAATAGTGAGCCCAGTATTACAAATATTAGGCGTCTGAATAAATACAAATTCAAGATTAGCTGGTTCCTCAAGAATGAGAGGATTTTTGACTTTGTCCTGATAAGGGTCTTGTATATAGGAGGAAGGGCTAGCTTCCATATACTGTGAACAAGTGCCTTTTCTGAGAAGAGCAATTTTAGTTTCTAACAAATTTAGTCTAGTTTCGAGGATAGAAACCCTTGATTCTAACAAAGTATTTCTCGTGCTTCGTTTAACTGTATGAGTTGGTGGTATACTGATTTGGAAGAGAGCACTCAGCATAAATTACAAGATTGTTTCTTGCATAGTTTGCAAATTCCTGGTTGTAAAATGGATGGGTAATAGCCACAAGTAAAAGAAGGGATATTATCGGACCCTTCTTTGAGAACCCAATCATGAGAGCAAGTTCTTTGGTCAGAACGTAGATCAGTTAAGTTTTGAGAGATCAATTGGTGATACATAAGTGAGAACTGCTGAAAGTCATGTAAAGTTTCTTCAAAAATTGGATCGGCTAGTGGATCCGCTTCTGAACTAGAGTCATATGCGGGATCTAAAAAAGAATTGATATCATGACCTTGGATATTCAGGATACATTGTACGCGAATATCAATAGTGAGCCCAGTGTTACAAATACTGGGTGTCTGAATAAATACAAATTCAGGATTAGTTGGTTCCTCAAAAATGAGGGGATTTTTGCCTTTGTCTTGATAAGGATCTTGTATATAGGAGGAAGGGCTAGCTTCTGTATACTGTGGACAAGTGCCTTCTCTGAGAAGAGCAATTTCAGTTTCTAATAAATTTTGTCTAGTTTCGAGGATAGAAACCCTTGATTCTAACAAAGTATTTCTTGTGCTTCGTTTAACTGTATGAGTTGGTGGTATACTGATTTGGAAGAGAGCACTAAGGCATAAATTACAATATTGTTTTTTGCATAGTTTGCAAGTTCCTCATTGTAAAATGGATGGGTAATAACCACAAGTAAAACAAGGGATACTATCGGACCCTTCTTTGAGAACCTAATCATGAGAGCAAGTTCTTTGGTCAGAACGTAGATTAGTTAAGTTTTGAGGGATAAATTGGTGATACATAAGTGAGAACTACTAAAAGTCATGTAAAGTTTCTTCAAAACTTGGATCAGCTAGTGGATCCTCTTTTGAACTGGAGTCATATGTGGGATCTAAAAAAGAATTGATTACGGAAGAATCTTTTTGTAACGGAGTTGGCATATCTTTAAGATCAAGTATAGATGGGATGGAGTAAAAAGAAGAAGGAAACATCTGATTGGACTTCTATTAAGTCAAAAATTGTGTATAAGAATAGATGTGAAGTCCCTCATGGTTGCATGAACTGAATGAGGGAGGGTACCGGCTGAGTGAAATGTAACATAACGAGAAGGCATCCTCGAGGGTGATAATTAAATGAGTCACACGTCCAATCTTCTAGACAGAAATGAGTGATCATAAAAATGGTCACCTTAAATTTAGCTATATGAACCTTTAATTTTTTTTTTTTTATAACTGCCTATCATCGGCTTAATTTAAACTCGTCGGTAATGTTTCATATTTTAGTAATTTGTACATGTTTTCTACCAGAAGATCTATAGAAAGTTCATACTGGGTGGTGCCTTATATGGATGAAACTTTCTTCTGCGCTTGTTAGGAGATCAGATTAAAAGGCGGCAACATCCATTGGGTCCAGTATGGTGGAAATGGAGAAGCAAGAAGTTCATATACAAACACCTCTATGGCCAGCCATATCCCAGCAGGCATCTATCGTTCAGAGGACTTGGTTGATTCTGCAAGCCAAGCCAAGCCAAGCCAAGCCAACCTTGCAAACCTTTTGCGATGGCTGAGAATTCAATCTATTGACTAGCCGCGGATTAATCTTGCCCAGTTTTGCCTTTGATTTTGCTCATTGATGTTTAGCCATGAGCTATATGCCACAAACATACTGAGTCCAGATCGATGCAACTGTGTTTTGCGTGTAGCCTGTTTTATTTTTGCAAGCATGGTCGTGCTTAATCCTTTGTTAGAAGATCTCTACACCCAGCTTACGAGTTTATAAAGAACAAGTTGGAGATTATACTCGTTAACAGCAGTAGAGATATTTGAACAATGCCGAGTAAATTGAAATAAGAAATAGGAGATAAAACAATAGGGGAAACATAATATCGTTTACCTGCTTGAAAGAGGGCCAATCATTTTGGTCTACATGTAATGAACAAGTGAGCTCGATTCAGATTCATCTACATCGTTCTGGTAGGATGCAAAGTCGAACTTATCTCTAGTTGGCCCATAACGCTCGAATATTAAGTTCTACTTGTCGAGATGTTGTCTTAACAAAGTACTAAATAACCTTGATAATCTTTAACTATTTAGATGAAAAATTGTTAGTGACTCGTTGCACTGTTCGTATGAGAAATTCATCATCGACTATATCACAAAGGTCTTTCTGGCTAAGCGTCAACTCAATTCCAAATTAAGAAACACAACAATCGAATAAGCCCCCGTTCCTTATTTTGTCTGGCCATTAAAACGGTCCAGTCAACGGTTTCGTACTTATCAAAACCAACCGATACTCTCTTTCGTGACAGCGACAAGGATCGTCAAGCAATATATATAACGGAATATCCGAAGCGGGATACGCTGCTTATATTATCACAGGCTGTTTTCCTTTCAGTGCCCACTCGTACCCATCCGATGATTCGCCACAAATCCCGGGACCCACACACGAACATGACGGACACTTAGTATCCAATAATAATTGCCCAAGTGTTTCCTTAAATCTATGCTTACGCACCCACTATAATACCAAGCATATGGTTCGTGCTAAAATGGGAGGTCCTTCATTTTTTCCGGTTATTAACCAATAATAAGAAGGTAAACCAGTAGGCGTGGGTTCTCCGTATTAAGATTTATGTAGACTATAGAAAGCGAATGAGAGAGGGCCTTGTGTTTCCCTCTCTCTCTCTCTCTCTCTCTCTCTCCTTTCTCCGCATCCTCTTCCTTAAACTATTTCCCTTCTCCTTCCGCTTTCTTCTCCTCCCTTGGTCGGACCGCCATTGTCGCCGCCTCCGCCGCCACTTCACCCCAGTTTTCTCTTCCGGATCGAGGGAGAGTCTTCCACCATGATGGATGAATCTTCAGTCGAGGCGTCTCCCTCCGCCGTTGATTCTCCGCCCGTCTCCGACGGTGACGGCCGCGTCTACCTCGTCCCGTACAGGTAACTGTTATTCGCCGATCCATGACTATCCTTTATTCTGTATGCTTGATCTCTCCGTTCATTTGGATCCTTCCGTTCTTTATTGCCTTGGGATTGATTTCGTGAGCGGGTCGACGGCCAGGTGGTGGAAGGAGGCGCAGGACCCACAGCCGGGGAGTGGACTGAGGGGGGTTCCTTATGCCGCGTGTCACACGCCAACTTCCTATGGCATGAAGATCATTAACAACTTATTTGGCTCGGATCTGGTTTTTAATCTCCGGCGAGATGGTGATTTGAGGGAGGATGAAGACGATGGAAGTCGGGGGCGGTGCTATGCTTTGATTGGCGCAGATTTGTGGGTGCAAGCGCTCAATAGGTATCGACATTGTTAGCTCTGCTTGAAGCATTTTATAAGGATTTTCTTTTTCGAACTTGAAGTGTTTTCTACAGATTGGTCTATCATATGATCACCTTATTTTGGCTTCGCCAGTGAGTAGTCACTATCCATCATTTCAAGTATTTTGCTAATCGTTGAAGTGTTTTGCTTGGGTTAGGGTTTATCCAAGTGTCTTTTTGGGAAACAAGTAATTTAGGTTAGGCTTACATTGCCTGAGGTGCATAGAAAATATACTAGAGAGTTCACCAGGAATTATTGGTAGCCTAGCTTCAGTTTTTCTCTGTCAAGTACTGATACTTGCAGTTGCAAATATCTCATCACATATGTAATCAAGCATTGGGAAGATAAGCAAATATATAGTGGCCCAAAGACTATTAGAGAATGTTACTTGTCATGAGATTAAGATGGTAGGAAAGGTGTATTTGCATTTGCATCATGGGTGCTTTGATTAGAGTCCATACTGCTTTCTTGATGGACTATACTAAATCACAGTACAGTTAAGTTCAGCTACTATCGAATGAGCAACTAAGAAGACAAAACAGTAAACAGGAGATAAAATTCATTCCTTTTGGTGCCAAGACATCGGAAGGGCTTCCATGTAAATGGCTGGTTGATGGCATGAAAGGGACTTTACTAGATTGGTTTGATCCACTTAAATGCAAGTCAATATATAAATATAGAAAGTCTTATATTCTCGCTAAATCTTCACTTGAGCGGATAGAATGTTGAATTTGAGAATTAATTCATCTTACTTTAAATTGCAAAACAACAATGGCCAAGAGGTTTAGTTTATACACAAGATTAGTAGAGTGCACCATCACCTACTTTACCAAAAATACTCCTTTCTCAATCAACTTATGCTCAATGGCTAAACTAGATATTTGATGATTCTTGAATATTGTTTCACACTTTGCCTATCATGATTCTTGTCTAGCAATATGGTCAACATGAGGCTTAATGTTTGAGATGGCAATAGATGGGCATTTCAGGTAGCTGTCACTGCCTAACCCATTTAATCACATATAGATACTTGTCAAATGAGTTTGGAATGGATAAATCACAATTACCTGTCCTTGTTACAAGTATTGGCTTTCTTTGTCATGGATAATGGAAATTTCACAAGT